>NW_025335606.1:14275814-14408142 GCF_004798865.1 Varanus komodoensis
AACAGGGAAGATGGCATTCTGTTGCCTCATGTATTTCCACTATTCTGCTATAACACAGCACCACCTATAGGCAGTGGGGCACCAAAACAGAAAAGGAAGAGCTCTTTGTGTAGATCTCAGAAGCAGAACAATAAATGCCTCGTGCAGAGGAGCCCAGAGAAAGAACAAGCCTCTGGTACTGCTGGACTTTCTGGGAAAACCCTTGACTCAAAGGAAGTGAGATCAAGAGACACTGGGATTCTCGCTCTGGAGCTCTAACACTCTGCATCCAGTTATACAGCTGCCATTTTTCTGCACAATCACAGAGCTGCAGAGGACATTTGGGACTTCAGAGGACACTCAGAAAGCTAAACTGTTGAGGAGGGTGGTGGGAATGGATCAGAGACCAGATGGTGGTGCAGACTGTGCCTCAGTGAGGTTGTCAAGAATCTAGGAAACCAACAAGGTCACCCTGCCAAACCTGGTCCATAAAGAGTACTGCTGCATCTGACCAGAAGTCCTCCTGGACCAATATTCTGTTTCCAGCAGCAGGCCCCCGATGTGCCTGGAAGCAGCCCACAAGGTGGCACCTGGCAAACACCCATCCCAGCTGTTTGTCCCTGGCACCTGACATGCAGAGATAGGCTTCCATTGTGTGTAGAAACCTCATTCAACAGGCATTACTGAAAGTATCAGGTGAGATGTCCTCCTCCATGGATTTGTCCAAAATTTGTATGGTTTGTATGGGGAAAAGGTATGCAAAGTTTTAAATAAATCAAATGAATATCACTTTTTTAAATTGATCCTTGGACAGTTCCCCCCCCCCATTGTAAATGAATATGGATTTTCCACCCATCTCTCTTGCTTTGTTCTTGGCCCATAAGGACTACCTGGAATTAAGTAATAGGATTTTTCTCTGATGACCAGATTTTCTACCTCCTCTGGATTTCCTGCTTTTTTTAAAAAGCCCAGTTCTTAATTTTTTGTCACTATGTAGAGTTGATCCTCTCTGCGTCTGATTTACAAGTGACCCTCCATTATGCAGGGCAACTGTTACATTAACCCAAATGACACGCTGCTCATGCGCAAGGCTGGGATTCCACCAGAGACTGGCTGCCATTCTGTCGGATCCTGTTACCCCTTTATGTCCATCTATGAACTAAATCACCAGGCTGGTGTTCCAGGACTGGAAATAAGGGATGCCTGAAGGAGGAATGTTTTGAAGCAAGAGGACTTCACCGTGTTCCTGTGGACTATTAAATCACTCTGGACATATATAGTCATAACATTGGAGCATGAAGCACTGTGTCAGCAACCAAGCAGGATGGAAAGATTTGATCTCTCAGCCTCAGTAGAAAGAAATGACAAACTTCTACGTGTGTGTCTGTGTCTTTGGACATTCAACGAAATGTTTTATGGCCTAAGCCAACCTCCTTCAGCTGGGTACCCTCCAGAGGTGCGGAATCAGAATGACTGGAGTTGTAGTCCAGCACATCCAGAGGGCACCAATTTAGGCAAGAATGGCTTTGGCACTTGCTGATATGCCCTCCAAATGTTTGTCTGGACTGTATGAACACTGACACCAAATGCATAAAGCAGCATCGGATTATAGGCATATAATGAACTGCTTTCCCTTCTAGTTATAAATTGTGCACTTCTTATCTTTGGTCATGCACATCTACTTTGCTAAATGAGAGAAAGAGAACATAGGGACGGATTTTTTATTTTCCCACCCCTCTCCCTGAAACACAGCTATTCTTCCTCACCTCCCCCACACACAGATCGAATTTATTCCTTCTTATCCACAGCATCAGTACTGGATCTGTACTGTCATGATGTTAGGGATATCGCAAGGGCAAAGAGCATGACTGACTGACTGACTGACTGACTGACTGACTGACAAAGATGCAGTACATGTTTTTTCTGATCACAGATTAAAGCAAACCTCTTGTGAGTCCAAAGGAGTCTGCCTTATACAGAGCTAGGCTGTTAGTTTTGCTTATTGCCTTAGGGATGCTGGAGAAACCTGCAACAGATTCAAAGGGGTTTCAATTTATCTGACTTGATTCCTCAGTGGACTGGCTTTTTCTGAGATGTTTGATCCCTAGATCAGTGGTTTACTTTTGGGGAGATGAGGTTGTGCAACTTCCTTGCACATCCTTAAAAAAGGACTGGATTCTGTCAGTGCAACCGAAGAAACCGGACCATCTGTGAAACACAGAGGAACATCATCCATCCATTGCTACCTGCTCCAGGAGTAATCAACTGGAGGTCTAATTGCAAAATTCCTTGGCAAGTGACCACTGCTGAAAATAGTGATATCTCTCTCTCTGAGCAGCCTGCTGGTTGATGGGGAAGAGAGCAGGGGGGAGAAGAAGAGAGATGGCAGGGTGGGGTGTTGAGTGAGAGACGGGGCTTTTATGGGGCAATGGCCCTACCTCATTCATGGAATGTAACAGAGGTCCAAACAATAATGCCATCGCATCTATTTTGCCTTTTTTCTTTCTCTTAAAAAAATCCACCGAGAAAATAAACCTGGAATGGCTGGAGAATGTCTTTTAACTTGCAATACTAGGAGCTCTCTCTCCAGAAGGGGGACAGAAAGAGAGGGTGGAGGGCGAAAGCAGGTGGCACAGAGGCAGAAAGAGACAGAGAAGAAAAAACCCACTTCTGGCATGCAAGTCCAAACTGTTCACCCTGAGGGAAGGAGGCCCTTGGCAAAGTGTTCTAAAAAAGCATCTGCCCAGAATGGGGGTGGCTCTCCAGAAATTTTCAGCTTATTGCAGTTTATTCTCAGCCTTTTCCAACTGAGTATCCTCCAGAAAATTTGGACTGAAAACCCTATCACCCCACAATCAATAGCCATGCTGCAGGGATGATGGGTATTATAGTCCAACACATCTTGAGAGCACCCAACTGGGGAAGGCAGCTTATGGCTGTCTGGAGCCCTGAACAGGGGCACTCCTTCAGGGAAGTGGGGATACGCTGCAACATTTTATTGCAGATTCCCCTTATATTTCATAGTGGACAAGATCCTGAGATATCCAGCATGAGGCAGAAGGAAAGAGAGCAATCATCAGCAGAAGTCAATTAGTGGGGAGTGTTTGTACAGGTATGAGATTAAGAAACATACAACATGGCTGAATTGAACCTTGCCTCCACCATAAACACATTAGGTGACCCCCCCCCCCCGCAAGTCATTATCCCTCAGCCTCACATGCAATGCCCAATACAAGCCCTAACTTACAGGACGGTTGTAAAGATTGCACTAGGAAGGGAAGGTGATTTTAACCTTCTAAAGAACTCGCGACATGCTAAGTGTTCTGTGGGAACAGCCTAACATTGGGCAGAATGGATATGTTGTCTATTAATACAAACATTTTACACCCACATTCACTGTCTGCTACCATCAATTCATTGCACTTTCTTGTCAAAGACATGCAGGGAAACCCTAGTGTTCCTGCTTTCACACCTCATCTCTCTCTGCATCTTTTCCTGTTCCTTCCCCAAACACCTCTCCAACATCCACCATGAGTTCACCAAGTTTCAGCCAGCAAAAGCCCAAGGAACGGTGAAAGAAGTACCACAGAGATCCGGGAGCATGCTGGCAAGAGTAATGTTGACCTGAGCAATAGTTAACCATTGCAAAATATGAGCAGGCATGATCAGAATATATGTCAACTGTGCCAGACAGTTTGCTAAAAAGACGTAGCACCTCTATTTTTGCACATTTGCTTTCAATTAAAAGCTTAAAGAAATGTTGAGAGAAGAGTCGACATACACAATTCCTGGAAGACTTTAATTATTGGAATGCAGGTGCTTAGTGGCCATCATTTTTCAAAAGCTGAAGGACAAAACATCTCAACAAAAATAAGCAAAACACTTGATGGCCTTTTGGAGTGGAGAGTAACATTTCATTTTGTCAGTATGTTTCCATCTGAAATATTTTAAATTCAGAAGACAACTAAATTCAGTATAATGCATTTTGCATTATACTCTTTACACAATGACATTTCTAACTCCCCTAAGTATGAAGACATCACACTGTGTGTGTTCTCCGCCCCCCCCCACCCCTTTGTTATCACTTCCACTTTGAGGTTTGAGATTACATGCTGACAAGTTTTTTACACAGAAAGATGTCAGGCTCAAGCCTGCCTGGAAGCCCAGCCCTTAATCTCAGTTCTGTTGGTGTGGCTGCAGTGATCCAATGATAAAAGAACGTTCTCTGCACATGCCCAGTGGTATTAACTCACCCATATACCCAGAGTATGAGATCTGGCATTACAACCAGTTCCGAGGGCAAATCAAGAGAGAAGCCCCAGTTCCGGTGTGTCAAACATTTATTTGGTCCTTGTTAATATTTACCAATGAGATCATTTACTACCAAATTTGTGATATAACCAAAAGATTTCAACACGTGTCCTAAGAGAATGCCTTTTTCATACCATGAATGTAAATTACCCTCCCTAGCCCACCCCAAAAAAGCACTCATGACAAATATTTATATTTCCAACTTGATCTACTCACATCTTAAAACATGATTGGGAAATCCCAGGATTCACAACATTTCTGACTTGGAATATGAGGCTCATTTTGAACTGGAAGTTTCAAGGGTCACAGAGCAGCCCTTTAAAGCCAAAACAAATAGGATATGGGAAATCTGTGATTCTATCCATTTTGTCCCCTATCTTGAATCTGCCATGGGAAGAGTGCCACATTTTTTTTCAGAGAAGTAGCATTAAGGGAGGAAGATACTTGATCCTTCCTGATTTAAGTTTCCTTCCTTGTGTCCACATTTTCTACCAGGAGGACTAATACCAGCTTCAGGGAGAGAAGGAATGGAACGAGGGGAGCTAAACGTGCTCTGCCCAGCATAGCTGCTCCAGTCCAAACTGGAACCCTGGAGTTGCTTTACAACATGGAAAAGTTCCAGTGCCCAGTATGGATATCCAGCACAGGGTCTCCTTTGGCCTTGAGTCACTACGCTACACTAGCCCTCCACTTGGAAGTGGCTACCTGGATCTGCTGCTTGGAAGGTTGGGAACCTGGGAAGTGGCGTGTGGAACCCATGCCGAAAACCTTCCTCCGAGTTAATCTCAGACAGGTGCCACAGGAACCATTTTGCAGTTTAGGCACTGCAGATACAGGCGATCCCTGGATTACAAATGTCGAGAACAGCTCATACATATGAACAAACGGCCATAAAGCCTATTGTTTTTTTAAAAATTACTCTGGAAAATCTTTCTCATCACAGAGAAAGTAGCAAAGGGGGAGAGAGGGAAACCTCCAAAGCCGGACTTCTTGTCCCACCTATCCAGAGAGGGCCCTGGTGAGTTGGTGGGGGGGGGGGTAGAGATATTTGCAGTTTTTCCACTTTCGTAGGAGTCCTGTTCCCCTAACCTCTGCAAATGTGGAGGGCTGACTATATGTGATCCAACTTACATACAAATTTGTCTTAAAGATGAAAGTCCATTTTCTCAGGAACAGAACTCATTTGTAACCCAAGGACTGCCTGCATACATGTAACTGGATATCCTAATCAAGCTGAAATGAGCATGCAAAATAATATGGAAGGCAATGATCAGAATTCACATTGGAGTGGCTGCATGTTGAACATTTCCAGATGCCAGCCTTTGAAACTTGGGTGTAAATGACACAGCACCGGCTTCAGTGGGACAGTGAAGCACTTGTGTGACTTTTCTCCCTTTTGAGTGAACAGTACCTCATTGTGCTTATTTTTAGTTGGACTGTGATCTCCTGTTTTGTTCTTTGGGATGCACAATCCTCCCAAAGTCAGGGAACGCATGACCCCCAAGGACTCTTCCAACTGTACTGTTCACATGAGTTGAAGTATAACCGTTTAGCCTGCAAATCTATTCTTGCTCAGTAAATTTAAAGTGCATTTAAAGGTTCTAGTGAAAAACAAAACACAAGAACCTCCACGGAACCTCCATGGAAGTGGATGAGTGCTAAGGCAGCTTAAGCTTTCAGTACAGCAGTGCCTGGACTTTGCAGACGATTGAATGCCCCCTGCTTATGCCAAGCACAGATGCAAAAAGGGAAAGAAAAGAGTCTCCATAGAAGGGTGGAATGTGGATGTGGCAGGAAGTTGTTGTGGCCAACAGAGAACAGGTGCTTCCAAACACCAGCTATTTATTGCTGTTTTCCACATAGCGAACAAAGAATGCCACAAAGCAGCAGCCCAGTAATGCAATCGCCGAGGCGGAGACGACCACCACCACCACGCTGCCGGCAGCACTGACCAGAAAGCCCAGGCCCACCCCGACGATGATCTGAGCCAGCTGAACCATGCAGGTCAGGGCTGCACAGTCCACTCCCTTTCCTCGGCCGGGATCTCCACTGGGATCTTGCCCTTTTCCTCCAGCCTGACTCTGAAAGAAACAGACATGGAGCAGAACTCAAAGGAGGCACTGCCAGTCATGCAAGGAAGACCACCTTCACCTACCTGTTTCTTGGCATATTTATGTGCAACAGAATCTTGCCACACCAGCAATGCATCCCTTGGCACTCATTGGCACAGGGCTGCCTGTATGAGCCACACTTGCCCAAGCGCCCTCTTCTGTCAGAGGCAGGCACGCTGTCTGCTTTTGCACGCAACCACCAAATGTTCAAGAGAGGTTTCAACAGCCTGCTGATCTCCAGGCATATTGGTCTGCAACTTCCATCACTCCCAGCCAGCATAGCTATTCGTGGCTGGGAATGATGAGCATTGCAGAGCATCAGGCTGGGGAAGAGAGCAAAATGTTAACAGTGAGGTCAAAATGGAATGGAATGTAAGAAATATGATGGTAGTTCCATTGATGCACAATGTCAGCACAAAGCAGTGTTGATGAAGAACAAACAGGACCCTCTGATTCAACGTTTAGGTTGCAAAGGACATGGGAGGTGGCTTCCAAACCACCCCAGGACCCTGTAAATAGACCATGTGTTTGAACTGGTTCTGAAGCCACCTTCACCATGTGCCTTGCCAGGTTCAGACAACACAGCAAGCCTGACCTGGAAGGTTGATTAGACAAATTGCACACCATGTGCCCAGCCAGTGAAACCAGGCTGCTGGGTTTCTCCTGGTTATTTTCTCCACTGTCAAAGGGTTGTTGACCTTTCCTTGTGATCCCAAACCTGGAGTAATGTTTGTTATCTCACAAGTGCATAAATACAGAGGATTCAGAAACAGGACAATCGTAGGCATGTTTACTCAGTCATAAGTCCCACTGAGGCTTACCCAGAATTAATTTGTATGGCTAAGTGTGGAAGCTGGTTTTTTCCGCCCCTTCTCCTGCCAAGCTAGTCAAGAGAAGGGGCTTCTAACTACAAGCTGTATTTGTTAAAGCTGGCCAGCTAGGCTGGCTTTGTGATACAGAAGGGGAATTGCAGAAGTCCTTAACAAAAACACCAATGAAGTTAGAAAGTCTGAACTTTGCTGGCCATTGTGTCTTATCTACCTTCCCAGTGTACTGAGTCTCTCCTGAGTACCTTGACCACTCATCCTGCCTGAACCCTATTAGCCATGGTGCCTTGGTCTTTTTGTTGGTTCCACGGCATCAGCCTTGTCTTTGCTCATCCCCAGTATGGATGGAACTGCCAAGGACTTCCTGTTCATTGATCTTGGGCTGCTGGTCAACACTAAACCTTTGGAAAACAGAACATTTGCCACTGACTCCTACTTAGAGCTATTTTGAGTGTGTAGCATTCCTACTGGGCTGAAATGTAAAGGCCTCTGGGCCATTTATTTATTTATTTATTTATTAAAACATTTCTATGCCGCCCCATTCGCCGAAGCCTTGGGGCGGCTCACAACATAAAGTTAAAATACAGAAATAAACCATATAAAATAAGTCGCCCTGGCCAGATAAAATAAGAAATTAATATTGACAATTAAAATGATGCTTAAATAAAAAGGTCTTCGCCTGGTGCTGAAAAACAAATAACGACGGTGCCAGGCGGACCTCTCTGGGGAGCGCATTCCATAGATTGGGCGCCACCGCAGATAAAGCCCTCCTCCGAGTACCTACCCTCCTAATTTCTTTCACGGAGGGTTCCCGGAGAAGGGCCTCTCCCGCAGATCTCAAGGGGCGGGCGGGCATATATGGATGTAAGCGCTCCTTCAGGTAACCAGGACCCAAGCCGTTTAGGGCTTTATAGGTCATCACCAACACCTTGAATTGGGCCCGGACTTCAATGGGAAGCCAGTGAAGCTGACGGAGGACTGGAGTCATGTGAACATAACGCCCAGTCCCCGTCAGCAGCCTGGCAGCTCTATTTTGAACCAATTGAAGTATCCGGACCATCTTCAAGGGTAGCCCCACGTAGAGCGCGTTACAGAAGTCAAGGCGGGAAGTCACCAACCCGTGTGTCACTGTCGCCAGGCAGTCGTACTCCAGGTAGGGGCGCAGCTGATGAATCAGCCGAAGCTGAAGGAAAGCGCTCCTCACCACTGCTGTCACCTGAGCTTTTGCTGAAGAGTCTTCCAAGCAAATTATAATTCACATCTAACAAGGAACAACAGCTTGAAAGTTCAAGGTTTCAGGTTCAGCTGAAGTGCATTTTTCCTGGAAAAAGCTCTTGACAGTCTGGCCTTGTTACACTACATCTCCAGACAACAGGGGTCATTTGGTAGCTATTTTCATTGTGAAACCAGAGATTCCATTTTAGAAAATGGCTAATGGCATTGATTCCTGTCTTATTAAGTAAAAAGACCAGGTTCTCACCTGAACATCTCTCAGTTCTCTTAGTCACTAATGCAAGGCGTAAGCTTGCAATCCAGCCCACCTGAGAGAGGTCAGTGTCAGCGATCATAACCATTCATTCTCACTTACCTCTTCCTCCCGGTGATAATCAGCAATGAGGTTGAATGGTACAGTGTACAATGTGCTGGACATTACACCGAAGAGGGAACACAGAGCCAGAGTAGAATGCACCTTGGGAAAAAGTCCGATAAACCCAGTGCCTAGCCCAAAAAGCAGATAGCCAATGAAATACAACCCCTTTAATCCTATGTAAGGTAAAAGGGCTTTCTGCAAATCTGTTGGAAGAAAAAAAGTGAGAAAGAGGGGAGTTTTAAAGGTAGCAATTTAAATCATAGTTGTGAAATACCTCTGTCATTTGTAATATTTTTGCAAATAGCCCCCTGAGAAGTGAAATTGTTCACATAACCTTTCCTTGATGGATTTTTTTTTATCCCACTTCATCTAAGGAGTTCTGAGTGATGCTCCATGTAGCTTCCAGGGTCCCAAGTACCACTCAAGTTCTTAGACCTTAATTGCAGATTTTGGGATCACATTTTGGGATCACAGTGGTTCAATGGAAATGTTTGAAGTGCAGACACTCATCATCACAGTCCCCAGAACCACACTCCAAGGAGGGTCCAAAATGAAGGCCGACGTATTGGCCCATATCAACAAACCAGTCCTAGCAGGCTGACCTCCATCAGCGTACTTTTGTAAACCTATTGGATAGTAATGCTGGTTCAAGACCAAGCCACCTCAGAATACTTCACATCATAATGAGGATAGCTCACAACAATATATCATGGCTGGAAAAAGCAATTTACCTGAAGCTACTGTGAGCCCAGATGTTTTAACATTTCATTGGGGATTATAGCTAAATTGAGAGAGAATAAGGAATTCTGAAGAGAGGGGGCAGACGGCGTCAGGATCCTGCTAATCAAGAAGTCCTGTCGCTTCCGAACACACACAAACATATAGCCGGGTCTTTCCCAGCTCTGCTGTCTGAGGGAGCTTCCAGATGCAGACAAAACAGCAGCGCTCCCTTGTTTCTGTTCTGCTCCAAGTGCAACCAGAACAGCAACTTTGCTTCTAGTCCTCTGGAATCCAGAGGGTGTTCCATCATTAGGCAGGAAGCCCCCTTTCCCCAGCTCCACAGGTTGGGAGTGGGAGTTTTATCAGGACCATGACATGGGATTAAACCAGGGTGTTGAACCTCAGGGCTATAGGCCAATGTTGGCCCACCTGAGGTTCCCAGTCCAACCTCTTCACCTCCTCAGGCTGCCAGGTCTCCTTTCTTTGGCCACATTCCCTTTCCCCAGTTGCCAATCATTTTGTCATTTCCTGGCTTTGACATCTTTTCCCCGCATTGAAATTCCTCTCCTAAGGCTCAGTTGCAGGCAGAGGCTGCTTTAAGCGCACCCCCACCCCAAAATTCAGGCACTTTTGGCCCTGCCTTCTTTGCCTTTGGTAATCAGAAGGGTCTCTGGCTCAGTGGCGGAAAGTCCCCACTGCAGAATCTCCAGGTAAGGCTAGGAGAGAATTCTGGCTGAAATCCCATGGAGCCTCTGCCAGTTGGTATCAGCAATTCTGGGCTAGATTGACCATCAATATAAAGTAGTTTCCTATGCTCCTATACCCCAGTCCCTCTTTGTCTTCAACCTGGATCAAGGCCCTCGAAAGCTTCTCTGAAACTGAATTTGGCCCTTGGGTTGAAATAGGTTCAACACTTGGGTTAAACATTCCTTCTGTCCTCACTGCAGTTGCTGTTGTGATGAGATACGCAGCAATTTAAGGAATGGGAGATCATTGTATTAATGTATGTGAAACACAATGGGCACCCTAAAGCCCTATATCGGGGTCCACAACCTTTCTGGATGGGAAGGTCACATGGGATCATAGTTGTGGGGGGATCGTGCTAAGTGGTGGGAAACGAGCCATTGCAGAAGTGAGATGGGTAGGGGGCTGGGACAGGCTTTCTCCAAGGGCATCAGAAGAGCCCTGCTGGATCAGGCCCAGGGCCCATCTAGTCCAGCAAACTGTTCACACACAGGCCAACCCACAGGAAGCCCACAAGTGGGGCAAGAGCACAGCAGCTCCCATTCAAAGTCCACCGGTCTCCTTGGAGACTTTGCAGGGATTCCATGGGTAGACCAGTGGCCACCCCCTGGTTGTGCATCCCCGTCCGATACAACTGCACTTTATAGTCAGGTAATCAAGCAAGGCTGTACTCACAAGAATAGAGTGAGGAAGACATGGCATTGATGCACATTCCCCAGCACCCGATCTCAACTCCTCTTTCATAGGTCAGGTAAGCTGTGGAGTTGTGAGGCGCGTAAGGATCCCCATCAAATACGATCTGCAATGCACCACAAAAGAGGGGAATCAGAACAGGAGGGTGAAGCTCTCTCTAGAGCTTTATCCACTATCTCATTTCTAAATAACAAGGTGTCGAAGACAAGGGAGGGATGCACCGAGCTGCACGGGAACTAGAAGAGAAGCACACGCAGTGATGGAGCAAGGAAGGGGCCGTGGCATTCGAGCAGACCGCTCAGTGAAAAAGTTGGCCGTTGCTGTGAAAGAGGCAAACTTCATTTTAGGCATAATGAGGGAAGGGATTGAAAATAAAACTGCCAGCATCATGCTCCTTTATACAAATCTGCGGGAGGAGGCTGCAGGAGAGGCCTTGCTGTATATGGAATCACCCCAACCACCTTCCCTCCCACTCCCTGGCAGTTTATCTAGAGGACCGGAAATGGCCATCAGGGTGTGGGCCTGCAGAAATCAGCCCCACCACATGCACCCAAGCCTCCAAGCTGCGAGACTAATGCACACGGAGGGTGGAGGTGATAGGAACTGCACTTTAAATAGCATTCAATAGAATGGAAAAGGTTGGGTTTATTTCTGGTAAGATCACACCTGTACTAAGGCAAAACAAAATACTAGAATACCACACAGGATTGTCATTTTAAAATGTATGGCATGAGTGTCAGCTCCGAGAGTGAGATGGAGTTGAAGCAAACCTTCGTAATGCATCCCTATGCTTCACTCTAAACAGTTAAATGGAAACAAATGCTTTTGTGAGTTCTGGGGGAAACCACAGCGTTTACCACTGAAATTTCATCTATTGGTATATACAGATTAAAACCCAGCGAGATTGACACATGGGGGAAAAAATGTAGCTATCCAACAGATATATTTCAGTAAAGAAGGCATCCATGTTTGTTCTCCGGAATCACTCATTTAGCTATTTGAGATGTTAATAAGAACTCTTGGATTTTCCCATTGTGGTGCCATAAGCAAGTAGGTAAAAACACCCAAAAAGTCTGTATTTGGGGAGGCTGTCTATGCATCACCAAAAGGATGCAATACATCATCCAAGCAGGAAGACCAAAGGGGGCACTGATTTCATAACATTTGCAAGCACAAGTGTATAAGTATAGATGCACATTTAGAAAGAAATACAATGAGTACAAATGCAATAAATCTTTCCATAGCAGGAAATACTGTGACATAGTATTTCCTGGGTCCCTGCTCATTTCCTTTCTCATGTTTCTTTATCTTTAAACTGGACTTGGCCTGGACAGCCCCACGAATAGAGAACAGCCCTCTCTAAATTAGGATCCATGCCCCCCTCTCCGATTTTCCTTACCTGCCCCATAAAATCAGTGAAGAAGAGCATGTTGGAAAGGAAAGCTGTCCATCCCATCAAGTGGCTCACACACAAACAGCGGTAGTGGGAAGGCATGCTTAGAAGAGCTTTCAGGAGGGACTTCAGGGTCATCTGCCTCTGCACCTGGAAGAAAGAACACCCCAATATTTTGCACAGAGGCTTCCCAAAATTACTGAAATAAAATAGCCAATTCTTGCACTTAGGGTTTTAAACAAAAAACAAAACAAAATCCTCAGAGCAATCAAGTAAGCAATGCTGTTTTTGAAGGACTGCTTCATTTGGCCCAGATGGATTCAATTTCTTTGTCTGGGTGATTTCCAGAAAGGTCTGCTGTACAGAGCCGCCAGGAAGGGCCACCTTTTAATGTACCCTGTCCTTTTATATTGTGACAGGACCAATAGTCTAGGAGATTGCACAAGGTTGATGAACTGAAGGGAGGAGGTAGAACAGGACCACTATCAAATTCTAACAATAGAGATGATTCCATATAGCTTGAAGTGCCTGATCTGGCCTAAACTTGGAAGCTAAGTTGGGTCAGGCCTAGTTAGTGTTTGGATGGAAGACTTGAGCAGGGGGGTTGGACCTGATGGCCATATGGTTCCCCTCCAACTGGATGAATCTATTCCATTCAACAGCATCAGAAAATAGTATTCCATGATGGAAGAAAGGTGGGATATGAATGTTCCAAATAAATAGTAAACAGCAAAGCTATCTGCATCTTTAGATACACAGAAATTGATGGAGCTTTATGTCCTGACACATCAAGCAACTTCAGAAGCGCAAGTCTGTGGTGCCTTTGGATGGTTGTGAACGTGATGCAAACCTCTTATCCCATGCGAATTGGCTCTGGCATGCTTCCTAGCAGATAAAGGCTAAACAAACAGAGAACGCACTTTCTCCAAAGTCTGTCTCTGATAGGACCTGACCAAATCCCTTTGACTGAGTTCATCAGATTCAGCTAGTACAAATTTGGGCACCATAAAGTCCTCCTGGTTAGATTTTCTGCCACTTCCTGGCACAAGTATTCTCTGTGAGCAGATCTTCCTTGTGCTTCTGTAGTTCCCAATCTAGCAAGGGAGATCAGTGTTCTGAAGCCATCGTACAATAAGCATTGAGGAGGAACATCCGAGATGTGAATCTCCATTCGCCCTGAGATGCTCATGAAAAATCAGGCCCCAGTGAGTGGGCAGAGCATATACTTTTGGTGTCACTGCAATAGTGCTTCCCTCTGGAGTCAGTACTCTGTTTCCGGGTCACCACCAGGATGCCCAGACAGAATTTGATCATCTGTCTCCTTCCAGTGGGTAACAATAGCCGATGACACAAATAACCTTTGTTCTGTCTCTCCCTTAGAGTTGTCTTGCACACCATTTGCAAACTAACTTCAGGTACAGATGGATGACCTAACAGCAGCAACAGTCACAAATTAAATTCACTTCATGCCCATTTTTGTTCTGTGTCAGGGCAATTGTGTCAGTCTAACAATTCATCTAACCCATTTAACACAGGTGCATATTACTAATGGATATGCAGCAATTTTATAGGTCACAATACAATGCCTGCACATTCCCTTTCCTTATTTTGACAACAAAGCTCTGATGAAGGATGTGTCTGGGAGCTCTAGTGGCTTCCATCTATACCAGCTTCAGACCAATATTGAAGCAGACAGACCTCATACAAAAAGAAACACTTAAGAAGATTTTGTCCTAAATTATGCTTGGCACACAGCTTTATCACTTTATCTGCATTATATTTTATTGTGCTGTTTTATGCATTGTTATAAATCACCCAGAGAGCGTCAGTTATTATTATTCTTATAAACATAGATATTACAATCTTATACAGCTGCAAATACCTGAATGTCTTCTTTTATGGTGGACTTTCCCTTCTGAGATAAAATCTGGATTTCATTATATCCACTGTTAAAATAACCATTCCCGACTTTGCCTATGGAGCCATACTGATAGGGCTTAGGTGCCTTGGATAAGACTTCGGATTCTGCTTTGTTGCTGGTAAGAGAAGTTTCTGGGATGCTGCACAAATGTACAGTAAGACAGATGAGGAACACAAGAGCTGCATAAAAGAACATCACCTGGAACTCCGATCCCAAATACGTTCCCAAGACAGTATGCCCCCAATCAATGGCACCTGTGAGGTAGCCCAGTGCCCCTCCCAGACCTAAAGTGGGGGGGGGGAGAGAGAGAGAGAGAGAAGACATGACTATTAACATTAAAAAGAAAATGGAAGCTTATTTAATACCAAGAGGTCAGATTACTGCCACATTACTTTTATTTCAGCTTCTCCTTCATCCCATCCCAAAAGTTCAACTACCATTTAATAATACATTACATATTTTAATAATACCTTGAAACATCCATAAAACAACAATTTAAAATAAATGAAACAGTTCTCGGTTCCTCTAAGGGTAAGAGCCAACATGATTACTGCCAAAACAGGGAACCAATGTGGTGCAGTGACTAGAGTGTTAGATTGGGAACCAGGAAATTTCCACGTAGCTGTGAAGCCCACTGGTTGTCTTTGGGACAGTCACTGACTCTCAGATTAACCTACCTCGCTGGGATGTTGTGAGGATCAACTGGACATGACGAGGACTATGCAAGCCCCCTTGGGTTCCTCACAAGGGGAAACAGGTGGGATATAACTGTAATGTAATAATAATAATAATGAGAATGAGAAGCAATGGAAAATATCCCAAAATCTTTTAAAAGCAACCATAAGGTGGGAGGGGAGGCCTTGCCCCTTGAGAGCCCACAGGGGACTGAGAAAGCTGAGTAGACACAGAATTGTGACTGCTGGCTGGAAAAGAACAATAGAATCCCAGCTGGGAGGGGGTCCTGAGCTCACACTTCTAGGATCCCCACCAAGGCAAAACAGGCTGGCAGGAATCCTAAACTGGAGCAGTTACAAGGAGGGAAATGGGTACAGCACAACTTTTCTGTAGCTCCCATATGTCAGATAATATTTCCAGTCTGCTTTGCACGTACCAGTGTGGCTGCCACCCCATACACTCTGGCCCTGTGTTCTCGAAATATGTTGACACACTTCTGGAAGATCCTCGGGCTCTGACTTTGGAAAATCTCCTTCCAAAAAGAAGTGCTACAAAGGACAGGCAGCTACTGCGAACCTCCTGTGTCCCTAGCACAGAGATGGACAGAGTTAAAAATCCTTTGCAGAGGACTCCAGAGGCCCTAGAAGAAAGCCAACCTCAAGAATTCTTTGGAGAAGAGCTGTTATTTGGTTAACCAAGGCAAGAACAAGGGGGAGGAGAAGGTGGGGCGGGGGTTTGCGTCCAAAAGGCTGCCCTGCAGAAGATGGAGCCGCTGGATGTTCTCCACACCTTCAGCAGGCAGAACTAGAAAGTCTGGAAGTTGCAGGGAAGCAGGTAACATCGAAAGGGTTGGAGAAACTGCAACAGTGAGGGCTGCTCAGCAGTATAGCAGACTGCCTTGAGAAGTGGGGGCTTCTTTTCCTTCCTCGGAAGGATGTATGAAGCTGGATCTGCCAGCGATGCTACAGCTACATCCTGCAATGGAGAGCCTGTGTCAAGGTGATCAACTAGACTCAGGCCTTCTAGAGGCACCTGGCAGCCTGGGAAGAGCATGCCTATAGGAAGGCTGCAAAAGCAGGTGCATATCGTGCATCTGCACACGTTCTCTCTCTTTCTCTCTTTGAAAGCTTTGTTGTTGCTGCTGTAACTATAATAAAAAATGGAGAGGGACATGAAGGTAAGTAATCACTTTTTCATTTGGCAAAGATCTCAATTTAAAAACCTGTATTCCTGCACAACTGCAATGGGACATGTGCATTTGCTGGACTTAAACAAAAAAGGAACCTAAATGGCAGGTTCCCACAAGTCCTGATTATATAGGCTTTCCTTTTAAACGTAACTGATTAAAAAAAACTCCTCTCACTTCTCTCCCAACACAGCCCATTGGCATCTGGAACTCGGCTGCATTGTGGATACTGCGCCGCATTTCTTACTTTGTGCACACAGGGCAGCAATTGCATTTGGAAGAAAAACGTCGGCAAAGGAAAGGGGCTGCTCTGTCAGATTTTCCCAAGAATCTTGATTTTCTGATACATCTGCCCACAAAGCCTAGCTAATGGTTGCTTGATTTAAGAGAACCAAGAAAGCCAAGAGACACTTGGAAACTTGCTTTCAGCACCAAGTTAAGACTTTTTTATTTAGTACCTGTACTTAGATTGGATTAGTTTTGCTGCTGGTTTATTTTTTATTGTTTTATTGGTTGTTATTGGTCATATTGTGTTTATTTTCTTCCTGTTCCTATTTATATAGTTGTATTTATATTGTATTTTAATTCTATCCTGTTTTATGGTTTGTTGGTTATTGTTAATTATTCGTGTGTGCTTGTGTGTGTGTAAAGTGCTGTGAGCCACCCAGAGAACCTCTGGTTATGGGGTGGCATACAAATGTAATAAATACAAAAACTGAAACTGTGGCAGGTGACTTCTGTTTTCTCTGGGGACCATACAAATAATCTCAGAAGCACTGCCTGTGATGGTTTCATTTAAAGGTTGTAGTACAGACAAGGAAAGGATGAGCATGAATTCTTGTGCTCCTGTATGTAGGAAGCTTTAGGAAACTTACTTTAAGAAATGTTGAGATGTGGTACTTACACAGGATGACCTTACATGCTACAGCGCAGCCAAAAAGAAAACTCTGTAGAATCAAGGAAAAGGTCACCATTCGCCCCACAGCTTGTTTCAGCTGAATGTGTCAGTGCAATCCCTGCCATGTATTTGTGAGAGCTACCAAAACACAAGCTAGCTGGATGTGCAGCACATTACAAGGCAGAGCTCCAGCTCACATTCGAAAGAACTCTCGCGGTGGGAGCTGGCTCCTCTGCCAGTGGGGTTGCAGACAGCATAACCTGCTCTTTGTTTTGTCGGGGTGAGATGGGCAGATATTTAGATCACGTGGCGTTTCAGCCCCTCTTTCATGTCAGGCTGATATGGAAGGATGGTTGGGAGGTCGGAGAACAATAATCCTTGGAGCAAAAGGGCCACTGGATCTGGGGAAGGGAACAATACTAATTTATGAGAGAAGAGAATGAAGGTTTTGGAAATATATTCCAAGCAGGGGGAAATGCCACCTTTTCTTTCATGTCAGGAAAAATAATCATTTAGAGAACGTTAAATTGTTCCTCTAAATGTTTTGCCTGAATGCTCTTAGTGAGCTATGCACACAAGCATTTAATCCATTGCTAGCAAAATGTCCATCATTCTGGCAGTCACAACCCCAGTCTGGGGGGGAAATAAGCCACAGTGACTTCCCCCTCACACCCTCACTTTACAGCATGTGTGCACACCAGCTGAATCCAGAGAGGTTTTGGATTGTCACCTTCAGAAGTGTGGCTTGTGATATCATGTGAACCAGCCATAGATTGGGCTCAGACAAAACCATAACCCACACTCAAGGATGGAGTATGGCTTGACTGTGGGTTGTCATTGAAGTGTGGGTTGTTTTTGAAACATGAGTTGTCTGAATTCAGCCTTGATAAACCACAGTGAACAACCCTCAGTGAACAACAGCAGCATACCATGGGTTCTTTTTATGGGCTGTTTGTGGTTAACAAGTCATGCTATCATCAGGTTATGGGTAGCTTGTTACTCATGGTAATAAAACATCCTGACTAGGTTTGCACAATATGTTGATTATGCAGTTCCACACAAACCACAACACATGAGTGGCACACACAAGACAGGGAACGAGCCACTGTGGCTCATTTTCTCAACTGCGATCATGTG
Organism: Varanus komodoensis; assembly: GCF_004798865.1. Classification (NCBI taxonomy): domain Eukaryota; kingdom Metazoa; phylum Chordata; class Lepidosauria; order Squamata; family Varanidae; genus Varanus; species Varanus komodoensis. Next base: position 14,294,001 of record NW_025335606.1, read on the forward strand.
AACCCAGCCAATGATCTGTGAGGGGAGGGACTGCATATAGAAGAGATACTGGGAATACTGGGAACACATAAAATTTGCTTGTGCTCATTTATAGAGAGATGCAAATTTAGAAAGAATCCTTTTAAGTGAAAGAGAAATACAATATAACTCCATGCAGAAGAAAAGATGGTGACCCAGTAAGCTGTGTGGCTGTCCTCTCATTCAGCTGCTCTGGTTCTAAATTTTGATGGACAAGTTTAAGCCTCTTGCTCTCCCTTTTTAGGATACTTTAAATTGAACTGGGATGGCACAGACAACTTGTTCTAAAGAGAGGACTGACTTGAGGCCACTCTTCAAATATTGTTCTCTGTAAAATGGGACACAAGGCACCTCTACATTAAAGACTGTGAACAGATTTTGCCTCCACCAAAATTTTGTCGCCAAGTAGAGTACTTAACAGCACCTGGAATGAAAGATGTCCCGTCACTTTTATAAAAGGAAAGAAATGTGCAAAGATCCCCAAGCTAGAATCAAAATCCATTTGGGGACCCTGCAGCTACTCTAGAGCAAGTTTTTAGAAACAAGTGTAGCTAGCAGACACATAGCAGATTTCCCTGGCGCTGACGTTATATGCTTTTCAGTGCCGGGTCAAGACCTTTTTATTTACCTGATATTTTAAAGTTTAAATATTTTAATTATGTTTTTATCCTCAGTCGTGTGTTATGATATATTTATTAGGTGTTTTATATTGTAAGCCATCCAGAGACAACCCATAATGGACGGGTTAGAAATACCATAATATATAAATAAACTGATAAATATTTTGAAGTAATGTCTGTTTGGGCCTTGTGACATAATGCAAAGGCTTGAGTGGCATCCAGTTACTGCTGCTCTGTGTCACTTGAAACAAGCATGCCCATTTATCTCTCCTGGAAGTCCCTGTTTTCCCCACCATCAAAGGGTTCTGGGTGGGCATCCACAGATCTGCAGGCATCTATATCCACCTGGGATGGTGCAGATCTCCAGGCTGAGTGCTGGCAACAAGTCCAGCTGGCGTGACTGTAATGCAAAGCACTCATCTGAGTATTGGGGAATGTTCCATACTGGGCAATCCTAGGAAGCCTTCAAACCAACTGGGGAGCCTTCCTGCTCCTGTGGAGCCCCACTGCCTGTATAAGAACATCTGATTGCCGTACCCCTTAAGAAATGTGCAGTCCTAGCAAGAAGGGAGCAAAAGGTCTGTGGCGGTCCAGGCAACACGCTGCCCAACTGCCATCACGAGGCCAAAGTGAAGCGAGATGAAAGGCAATGGCAGTTTTCTAATTGAGGGGAAGGCACATGGTCCTGAAACAATGCCATGTATCAGAAAGCGGGAAGCTGATTATTATTTCTGTGTGACATTTATACCCTCCCTTTCTTCCTCTTGCAAGGAACCCTCAGTGGCTCCTCTCCATTTTATTCTCACAACAGTAACCCTATGAGGTAGGTTAGGCCTAGAGCCAGGGAGTGGCCCCAAGTCTCCCAGTGAGTTTCATGACTGCACAGGGACTAGAATGCAGGTCTCCTGGTCCCAATCCAACACTCTACCATTAGGCCATGTGGACTCTAATGCAATCTGTATGTTAGCATTTTAGGTTCACTTCTCTGCGGGTCTCTCTGAATTGAAAGAAAAAGCCACCCTGAAAGCAATCCAAGCAAGCAAAACCAACCCTAGGATCAAACACAAACTTGGAGTCATGGGTACATTTTCTTTTTCTTGGTGATTCGTACATGGCCACCTGAGCTCCACCTTTGTTGTGTGGGTATTTGGCTTTGCAGGACAGGCAACAAAAGCAAATCTGCAGTATCTAAATGTAAAAATGTCTACATTGTAGATAAAGATGATGCTGTCAAACATAAAAGGCAATTTCCAACCTGGTCCTGGAGACAGGTGATAAAGGAACGCTGCTTTATGTAATTGCAGCCTCCTAAATCAAAATATGTGTGATCCTTATCATGTTTACTCAGATGTAAATCTTAGGGTGCAATCCTATGTGTGTTTAGACAGGAAAAAGGCACTTGCTGGGTGGGGTACTCTGGGAGCTTCTTCTGTCCAAAATTGTACAGAGTTGTACATTTACCAAGTAAAATGCAGTAAGTGAGCACAGAACCACAGCCTGGCTTTCTAAGTTTGTACACACATACTTAAATGTTCTCTGGTACTTGGCTAGATTTCCGTTCTTGTAGCAGGAATAGTAATCTGCCAAAACGGGGTGTACAGGGAGGCTACACTAGCCAATCAGAAGAAAAGAAAAATTAGCCTAAAGGCCCAGTAAGTTCCTCCAAGCAGGAGGAAGTCTTTGTTAGATAGCCTTTCATATTATTTCTCGGAAGTATAAAGGAGCAACTCTTCTGGAAGCTCTGCTGTAACCCCTGTGGTCACAAGATGACCTGTTAAATAGTCCTCGTGACTGAAGACTCAGATCAGCTGATAATTCAAGCAGCTAAAAAGACAGCTGAAAGAAAGGTATTCGAGGCAGCCTCTGTCTCCCTACTCCCACCACCAAATGAGTGAAGGGGAAGGGATCTAGAGGCCTTGCTTTACCTGTCAGGAGTGCATGATAATGTAGCCCTTTCTCTTTATCCTGGTGAGAGCAAACATCAAATAAGTAGGCTTTGATGGGACCATCGATAAAGTCTGCAGCGAAATCAAAAAGCACTACTCCCAGCATAGTTATCACTATAGCCCATGTTCTCTGGGTGGCTTGGTCAGCAACCAAAGCTGCAAAAGAAGAAATCAATTCATGTACTGCCTTTTCTTTCACAGTGGAAAACCTAGGGCCCATTTCGTTGCAATGGCTTCCTTCACACAAGCAACTGTTGGCATCAGAACTAGAATGGACATACGGGGAGTTTCTGGATACTGATTTATCTAATGCTAACATTCAAATTTACTAAAAAGATGCACAACAATTAAAATTAAAGATTAAAATAACCATGTTTAGTTATGTAAGTTTCCTTGCATAACTTGAGTCTTTTAAGTTACAGTTTTCATAACTCGATTGTAACAATTGACATTTTTTTTCTAGAGCTAAAGGGGATGTGGTATGAGCGGAAGCATGTGTTTAACCACAGTTCATACCAAACTACATAGGAAGAGAGGCAGGGCCGTCTTAACGCATGGGCCTGATGGGCACTTGCCCGTGGGCCCCATACTAATCTGTGTATGTTAACCCTTGGAAAATTGGAAAACTTCCAAAATTAACAGTAGTTGTAATTGTCATAGGGGGCCCAGGACACTGCTTTGCCCGGGGCCCATAATGCGGCTAAGACGGCCCTGAAGAGAGGGCTGGCATCCATTCTTATGGCTGTGAAAATAGTGTGCCAAACCTTCTCCCCTCAGGCCGATCCCTGAACATTTTTATCTTGCTCATGGTCACTGGAGGTCCAGCTGAGTAGAAATGTGTTTGGGAAAGGAAGCTCTGAAAAACTAAAATGCAGCTGGAGAGGGTTTTGCACTCCACATCCTTTTCTTGCTATGCACGTAGGCCTGCTAGGCATTTCCAGAGCAAGAATCTGCTCTCACCGTGTCTAGAATGCTCAGTGCCCAGGTGAGATGTGACATTGCTCACCCAACAGAGTTCTAACAAAATGGAATGCAATGGCAGACTACAGTGCGACTCTTTTCAATCCTCTGCCAAGCACACCACATAATCACCATTTAAACTGATCAGGTAGTGTGGTATCCAGGATTGTAATACTTTAGGGCAACTCAATCCATGAAGCACAAACCTTGCATGCCCAGACCAAAGAAAAAGCTAATGAGATAAAGGGCTTTTAAATGTTGTGGTTAGCTAACAAAATTCAGCAGAAGATTGTTATGGAGAGACTGGGGGCAGGGGTCCACCTGTCACACTAAGCCATGCTGAGAAGAAGCCACCATGGACTGGTTGTTGGCTTGCTGGCCCAACAGAAGATTGAGTGTTCTGTGGCTTGCCATCGTTTGTTTACCTGCTCAGTCCTCCCGCCAACTCCTGACACGTATCCCAGGCAACTCTGTGACAGCCAAAGTTGCCAGGTGCCAAAGGAAACTTCCCTTCCCTGGACTACATTGCTAGCTGCCATATAGAGCAATGAGTGGGATTGTTGAACAGACCCCAATGCCACTGCAAAGCAGTGCAACAGCGGGGAAATTGAGCCAATCTCATGGCAAAGTAGTAAAACAGAGAAATCTGCCGGAGAACCTTCTAAGTGTTTACTCTTAACAGGCCATTGCAACAGTCAAAGGATCCATCTGGACCACTGAATTTCACAAAGCTTCGTGAATTTCACAAAGTAGGAGTGATTCCTGCTTGAAACCTAAAAGCAGTGAAGCATGAACTGGTTCTGATTCTGGCAATATAAGGAACCAAGGCTGCTTGCTGTGCACTATAACAAGCTACCTGCTGCAATGGTCCCTGTCGCATTACACTGCTTCAATACTGGCCTACCTCGCAATTTTGTTGTAGGGACTGTGAAATTAATGAATATGAAGCCATCTGAACACTGAAATAATGGAACGGAAATGCTGCACACACAAGGGATATTTCTGCCACTATCAACCTCTCAATTAGTCAGCATGTAATTGTTAGTATAATCCTCCCTTTTCAGGCAATTAGACAATTAACGTAAAAAATCTTGAAGTCAAACAAGTCATCCATTAAGCTCTGGCCGTTTTCTTTGTCTGGGAACATCTGTGTGCCTGGAAAGAAGAACTCATGTCACCCACAGACATACTGAGCACGCATACAGAAGACAGAGGTCACTCACAGTAAGGCTGCTTCCAGCTTGCATTCAGTTCTTTTCCAGAAAGTAGGATAACACGATCTCTTATTTTGTTGCGCTCGCCGCTATAGTTTTTAATAATTCTGGCTAGTCCGTAGCAGCCACTTAAGTGACATCCAAGTCATGGCCAATTCAGAAAGCTCACACTTTCAGGCCAGACACATCTTTTTCTGGTTCACCCAGCTTTGTTTTGCTAGGCCCAGGCCAAGGCCTGCTTACTCACCTGAGACCACTGTGTCTCCATTGAGGTACAGCGCCATCCCCACCAACATCAGGATGCCAAGGGCCAGGATATAGGGTCGCCGCTTGCCCCAGCCAGACGTGCAGTGGTCACTGGCAGAGCCTACCACGGGCTGCAGCACAAATCCAAGAAGGGGGCTAATAAGCCACACCAGGCTGTAAAGGTTTTTCGGGAGCCCCACACTGAGCAGCACGGGGGTGACAAAGGCGGCCTCCACCGCGTAGCAGAACTCCCGGCCAAACATGGCCATGCTGTGCATAACCAACCTCCCCGTTGGTTTCTTGGGGTGCTCCACAGGCCCAAAGGGGTCTCCCCCCGCCAAGGATTGTAATATGGTGTCCTCCTTCCCACTGCCGCATTCCGTGCTGGCAAGGCCCAATTCAAAAGGCTGCGGAAGCAACCCACAGATCTCCTGCTCCGTTAAAGTCATTGGGCTGCTCGGCTGAGCCGGCTCTCAGGTCAGCCTGCAGAACATAAAGGGAGCTGGTGGATGAGTGAACGTACTTTTCATGGGCTCTGGGATCACAAGTTACACGAGGGGGGAGAGGTGGAGGAGTCGGCAGCTGTGTGAGTGTGCGTGTGTGCCAGCTTTGGAAGATTAGCACCATTAGAGCTCTTGGTTAACTGGAATGTTCCCAGATCATTATGACTGGAGGATTATCTCCAAGAGAGGAAAAATGTGTGCTGTTTGTATACAACTCTCACAGGTTAGGATCCCAAAAACAAAGCTATTTTTATTGCTCAGAAAGAATGGTCTCCTAGGCTGTTTCTATCCATTCACTGAACAGCCAGGATCTGAGCAGATGTCACATTTCTGTGGATGCCAGAAACAGTCTCCTTTCTGCTACTTTATTTCAGACAATAGTTTGCTGAGCAAAACTGTTTGGCAGAACCCTGAAGGCTGTGAGAGGGGAAAAAAGCACAAGATCCACAAGCCTTACTCTGGCATTTAATCTTGAACCGATTCTTGGCTTTGTTTCCTGCAGACCATATTCCCCAGATTAATTTCCAGGTCCTTCCCTTGATTTTCAGCATTTATTAAGTTAGAAGTCTTACCCCTTTTGCTTAAGGACACATATATAATGCTTTCCATTTCCATTATTCCAGCTAGTGAGTGCAAAGTAATTTTACTTTTCTATGAAATTCATTTACTGCTTCTACTACTAGTAATAATTGTCTATCATTTATCCAAGGCTAAGAATAAAACTAGGAGCCACACAGAGGACTTACCTGAGCATAATGAAAAGACCAAAAAGCAAGACAGCCATAGCACTGGACTTGAATGTGGGAAACCTAAAGTCTGATCACATCTCTATCAAACACTTATGGTGGGTTCTGGCCACGTCATGCACCATCACATAGTCTCAGTTTCTCAATTGCCAAGTGGAATAGCAACTCACTTTATAGCATATATGTAGAACCTCACTCCCACAGGCAATATCTGGCCCACCCAATTTGGCTTACCATGGCCCTTCAGATGGCCACATCATCTTTCCTCCTGACAGATCATCAGATGCTTTCCCAATTTTACATGATTTTTCTTCCTATTCCAGAGTTAAAATGCCTCCTCTACTAGCAATAAGAACATTTATCGAAAATAGGCTGGTATTTTGACATCAGCCCCCCATTCCATTTTGCCTTCAGCTCCACTCACTCATTGAACGTGGCCCACGAAAGCTTCACTAAAATTTTACTCTTGGGCTGAAGGAGCTTTAAAGTTTCTGCTTTATAAAGCTGTTGTGAAGTCCTCTGCAAAAAAAAGGCAGATATTCTGCAGATGTAGATTATAATTCCATGCACAGTTGCTTTGAAGTATATTCCACTGAACTCGAGACTTCTCCTCAGGCAATGGTGTATGGGAACATGCTTCCAAGCAATAGTTACTGAAGGGGACAAGATAGGATGCGACCCTGCCAGAGAAAAGCCGCATGAAAAGCAAGTGGATGTTCAAATTTTGGGCCCTCTGCACTGATGCTGCTTTGCAATGAAGGAGAGACTACCTGTGCTTGCTGCATTCCAGTGAAACCTACTCTGTGTATGCGTGCGTGCATGCATGCCTAGATCTCTATACAACGTATCATAAGCCTCCAAAATGAAGCTGCACATACCAACTGATGGAAGCAGCAGCTGCACTAAAGGCTTTTATGATTACAAATCATTCATCGACTATATGGAACTGAAGTCATCTTCAGTAGTAGTCCAGGTTTAAATGCAGGTATTCAATATATACTGAATTAGTAATCATACAATCCAATTTCCAAAATACACTGAAAATTAATTTGTACTTTTATTTGTAAGTTTTAAAATTGTATTAACACAGTTGATAAAAAGCCTAGATCTTTAGGTAATTACAGTATAAATTACAAATTCAGGAATCCCAGTAGTTAATCTGAAGAATATTCAGTTACATGAATTTCAAAAGGGTTGCTTGCCACAATGAAATTATACAAACTGCAAACACAATATCCAAAGGGCGAAACCAAATAAGCTACAAATTCTTCACTGAGATCATCACATAAAATAATTAATTCAAATCACAACCTGGCGTGTGAACACCAATAATATTCCCATGCCATGTGGCCAATCCTGATATAAAATAGGCCAGAGTTTGCTTGGGGTAGGGAAGGAAACCCTGGCATGAGGTGACAGGTGGCTGAGCAAAAATACACCAGTGCCCATCCCTTCAATACCCAAGACTTGTAGTACGTATATGCGTTGTTACAGGGCAGTAAAACAAACAACATAAAATCTTGTTTCCTCTATTTCACGTACATTTTGAAGATGCTAGGAATATTGCAGTACCTTTCCTCTAGAATAGAGGGAGGTAAGCAATGAAGGATTGTACTTTGTGTACTTTCTCTTAAAGGGCAATAAAACGAAGTGAAATGTCCACCTTACTCCACCCAAATTTTTTTTTTTTTTGCTTGCTTGTTTTTAAAGGGGCATTATAGTTCCTTCCTTCTAGAATAAGTGCACTGAAGAAAGAGATGAAGTGCTGTAACCTTTGCTCTGTAAGTGAACATGTTTAAGGCAATTCTGAAAATGCTTCTAGGTTGTGAGCTTTAAGGGAAGAACAAAAATAAGTCAACCATTCATTTGTTGTATTTTACATGGATCAGTGTTAGTCATGACCAGCTAGTGCTTTATTCTCCATATCCTAAATGCATTGCTCTCAAGAAGCACCTGCAGAGATGCCAGCTTCTTCCAAGCATACACAGCTGAAGATAGCAGGGAATCTACCTCCACTCCAAACAGCAATATTATCCTTTTAAGCATCCTCTGGAAAAGAAGACCTAAAACTTCCAATGCCAGTGTAGGACTCCTGACTTGTAATGTTTTATACTACAAGTTAGCTTTTGGTATATTGACTTCAATAACCCTGAGAGAGCAGAGTTGTGAAATCTCTTCCTCGGAAAAACCATATTCCAAGAGGATCTCTTTGGAATGCTCTCCTATAAACGGATCCCTTTTGGATGTTGGGGTAGCGGGGGTCCTGGATAAAAGAGGGGCTGGCCTAGGACTTATCTCCTCCTGATCATTCTTTAAAAAAGAACCACGCTCTTTATTGTGTGGATATGAAGCAACTTTGTCGAAAGTCAAAACTGGTGTCACACAGGCATCAGTGTTATCAAAGATTTCACACCATTCTTTTTGGGTTTTCTTTGAGAATACTTCCACAAATATCTTCTTCATTTCAGGCCAGTCACTGAAACTCATCTGACCGGGAAGTTTCTGCGAATCTAGCCCAAGACCTGAAGAAATAATTTAAAAGGACCAATTTAGTTCACTCAGTTTTGCCAGGAAGATTATTTATTACTAGCAACCAGAAACAGACTTAAGGTTATAGATTATAAACTGACACCAAGAATTTCAAAAGAAGGTTGGATACACATATTGCTTATTTACCTATCAGTATATGTAATTTTTTTTAATGTATGGGTCAGACGCGACTTCAAGGCTAACTTAACATAATATGTAATGTGGTAATGCACAAACTTCTTTGCACAATCATTATTCAGAACTCATTATTGATATGACAGCTTCTGACTAACCAAAAAAAGGAACTCCAGGTAGTTTCAGTCACACATCCTACTGCAGCATCTTTGTTGTTCCACAGCTAACCACATTCTAGGAACCTGTAGATATTACCCACTAAAAAAAAGAACCACAGCTCGCGCGCGCGCGCTCTCTCTCTCTCTCTCTATTTAGAAAGCTTCTATGCCGCCCCATTCGCCGAAGCCTTGGGGGGGCTCACAACAATAAATAAATAATCACAATATTAAAACAATATAATTGGAGATGTCCTGGCCAAAAATGTAAAATAAATAAATGATATTAGCAATTAAAATGATGTTTAAATAAAAAGGTCTTGGCCTGGCACCGAAAAACAAATAATGATGGCGCCAGGCGGACCTCTCTGGGGAGCGCATTCCATAGATTGGGCGCCACCGCAGAGAAAGCCCTCCTCCGAGTACTCACCCTCCTAATATCCTTCACGGAGGGTTCCTGGAGAAGGGCCTCTCCCGCTGATCTCAAGGGGCGGGCGGGCACATATGGACGTAAGCGCTCCTTTAGTTAACCAGGACCCAAGCCATTAGTCTTACTTCAAAAGACTAACAATGTGAGTCCAGAGTAGCAAAAAATACCAACCAATTTATTGAGGCAGGAGTACCCATAAGGCGAAGTCCAGCTCTGAAAGGCAATGCTGCAGATAAAGCAGTCTATGGACAATGAGCATTCGTGCTGCAATTCTGCTTTCACTTATATAAACTTTTGCCTTGTGCACAGCTCGATCTCGAGCTGCTCCTGTAAAAATGAGCAGGAACTGATAGGGGAACCCTCCACATGTTATAACTATATTCCCCACCATCCCCAATAATGGTGTATACCTGGCCAGGGCTGATGGAAGTTGTAGTTCCAACAGTCTGGAGGGCACCTGATCGGCAATAATAGAAATGACATTATTTATTTATTCAACTTATATACTGCCCGATTAGCCATAAGGCTCTCTGAAAGAAGAGAGTGGACTGGAAGAAAATGCTTCCTGGAGTACCAGCTTTTGTTTTTGCCTCTCCACAAAGTTTAGGCAAGGTCTAATGCAGGGCTAGGTAACATGTGCCTGTGGACACTAAATGCACTCCTCCTGCCAAGGTGCCCTCCCCTCTTCTTTTTCAATACAGTGATGATCATAGCTACTTAAATAATAAAGTTTCTTACTGGCAGCCAGGCAGAGCAAAGAGAAGGCCTCTTCTTTCCCCAGGAATGTCCTTGTGCCACACATGAGGCTCAGAAACATTTGAGGAAATGAAGACGGCACGTGGCTTCACACGGATGCTTTCATCTGCAGTGCACCCATTCAGTGCGCTCAGGCAAGTGTCTCAAATTGCCAAATATGCACAGGCTCCAAAGTTTGCCTATCCCAGGTTCTTGGCCTGACAAACCAGGAAGTGCAAAAGTTTTGACCCCATAGTCCAGACATTCAAGAAACTTCATTTTGCTCTGTTTATTAAGTCCACATGGTTGAAAGAAGAAAAGTATGCTCTCAAGCTTCTATGGCTGACCTCCTATAATGTGTGCGGGGTGTCTAGAAAGTAAAACAGCCTACTCTGGTATGAAACTGCTTGGTACGTTTCCATATATATCAAATTTAACCTTAACTGAACTGAGTACAAGCAAATATGAGTAACAGGAAATTAAAGTAACAGTAAATTACCCATGGGTATATACTATAGTGCTTTAAATAATTTTATGGGAATGTAAGTATTATAAATCTGTTTTTACCTTTAGATAAAGCATGTCCTATATGAAGCTATATAAATATAATCACATTAAGCAAATATACAAAAAAATTACAACTGAGGAAAACCCAGTGAAAACTATTCTAGGTTTGCTGTACGGTGTCCTAGAAAAAACACATAAAAACATTTTATTATGGAACACTGACTGGCCAATAATCACTGCATTGTTCCACAGTTATAAGCAAAATGAACAATTCTGGCTCTAGCCCCATACCTTTCATTTTCTTTTCTTCTTCTCACAGAAGAAGATTTAGGATGCCCTCCTTTGTACTTTTTCCTGTGCAGAGTGCCCTACTTTGTTTTGTGTAAATATGCATAGGATCGCATCCTAAATTATGCAGGAAAAACACCTCTCATTTGCATCTAAGTTTTTGGGTAGCAGAGAATTTGTTGCGGATTTTATGTTCCTTTTCAGTTCTGCTGTTTTATTGCTACTAGCGCTGTGATTACATTGTTCTTTTATTATACTTATCTACTGATAAGATGCCATCTTACAGATTGTGTAAAATGAAAAAGTGGGATGCAAATATTTGAATGAAGGAAAATACTGGGAGCCGTGCCAGTATCACCCTCGTCACCAGTGTGCGGACTGCAGCAGGTTCATTCAAGACATACAGCCTTGGCTGGAGTTCAGGCTTTGCACACTGTTGACGAACTTCCAGTACTGTGATGAGGAATACAGCTACGGATATAAAGCCTAAGGTGCAATGCAGCATTTGGAGGGTTACAGGCATCCTATGCAGGGTGTTGGAGCATGAAGGTAAAGTGTGCCTTTCTACTCCTCTCGTTTTGCAAAGCAGAGAGAAAACTAACACCAGTAATCTAATCGTAGCACTTTGGAGGGGTGGGGTGGGGTGGGGAGAGGATTGGAACCCTGCAAGGGCATGCTGGATCTTGTCACTGTCAGTTTCTCCTCACCTCCAAATGCCCCCTAAGCCCCTTCTCTGAGGTTGCTCTTATGCCTTTGGAAAAGCAGCCAATGTGGCTCTTTCCACACCAGCTGCAAGGGTGGGGCAAGAGAACTGAATGCTGAAGCTCAGCTCTATTCCAGCCTCAGAGATTGGAATCCACATGATCCTATGACCTCCTGGGTGCTGTCTAGTGGGCACAGGATTGTTCCATCCACCACTAATGGCACTAGCAGGGGGATACACCTGGAAGCATGGAAAGAAAAAAAGAACACAGTCCACAAGTAGTCCACAAGGAAGTGGAATCTAAACATAATGGCAGATGCAGAACTGGTTGCTCAATGTTTGTGAACTTACTGTTCAGGAGTTCCTACACTGTTCTGCAGAACTGAATGGACTACTTTGTTGATATCATTATGCTATGTGAATGAACTCTACTTCACGACAGCATAATGAATAGCTTTAATTTTCTAAAGCAAGGCAAAAAGGGTGGCATAAAGCGGACTAAAGGTAAAAAGGTAAAGTTTTCCCCTTGACATTAAAGCCAGTCATGTCTGACTCTGGGGGGCAGTGCTCATCTTCGTTTCCTAGCCGAGGGAGCCAGCGTTTGTCCGTAGACAGTCTCCGTGATCATGCGGCCGGCATGACTAAACACCAAAGTACATGGAATGCTGTTACCTTCCCAACAAAGTAGCACCTTTTTATCTACTTGCATTTGCATGCTTTCGAACTGCAAGGTCGGCAGGAGCTGGGACGGAGCAACAGGAACTCACCCCATTGTGCATATTTGAACTGGCGACCTTTTGATCAACCAGCCCAGCAGCACAGCAGTTTAAACCACTGCGCCACCTGCATCCCTATAATGTGGACTGAAGCGTAGCTATTTAAATTACTGAATTACCTTTTTAAAGAGGAATCATTATTTTAAAATATGTTAACCTAATAATTGCTTTATGCTTTAGGGGGGTAATCACTGAAGCAGGTGACATAATTAAAAACAAACTTTCCTCTTCCATCCCAAACATCCAATGAAAAGGTTAGCCAAAAATGAGAGAGAGAGAGAGAACACAGATTATGAACTACAAAGCACAGGATTTTTCTTAACTTTGCCTTTGGACGCTGCTATCCCATTTACACATGTGAATAATCCTCCTCTTCCTCCTCTGAATGTCCAGTATTTTTCCAAAAGCTTTATCATTAAGAACAATATTTATCCACAGCATTTCAAGCTGCAGTCTGCTTGCAACAGGATCCATGTTAACTGGAGCTGCACATTTTATTCATATACTACTTTTTTATACTGCCCAACCAAAGTTCTCTGGGAGGATCACAATTAAAATCATAAAACACTACACAGTAAAATAAAAATCAAAGGTTTATAAGTATATAAATAAAAATAGCTATGTAAAACCTAGCAGCAATGCAAAGATTTAATGTACAATAACAGATGTAAAAAAACAGAAACAGAAATACTAAAGTACCTGGAAAAGCAGGGAAGTGCCAAAAAGAGCACAACAAGGGTGCCAGGCAAGCCTTTCCAGGAAGCTTAATCCCCAAGTGGAAAAAACCCTCTTCTTACTAGCCCCCTACCTCATTTCCTTTAGAGAAAGCCCCCCAAAGCTGATCTTAGGGTCCAGGCAGGTATTTATGGAAGGAAACGATCTCTCCTTTAACTTGGTCTCAAACATTTTAGGGCTTAAATTGATCATGCCATCCCTCTGAACTGGTCCTGGTCCACCAGCCTGTGCAGATGGAAATATATTGGCATAATATTACATTGGCCCGTTCCTGTTAACAATCTCATTGCCCTGTTTTGGACCAGCTGAAGCTTCCATACTGTTTTCAAGGCAGCCCCATGTATAATATATTGCAATAATCCAAATGGTATGGATTACCACAGATTGATTGATTGATTTGATTTCTATCCTGCCCATTAGCCAAAATGGCCAAGATGAGGTATATATCTTGCTTCTCTGTACTCATAAAGTCTGCAAAATGATTCTTTAAAAATACATATACAGTTCTTTCTTTCAATTAGAAAAAATGGTTACTCAAAGAAAGCTCCCACTTCTCTGGGGAACCTGGAAGCTTGGCCACAATCCTCCAGCAGACCGAGATTTTGAATATGAGTGTATGCAGCTGCAGTAAGCCCATTGGATGACCTAGGGAAAATCCTATTGTCGGAGCCTTAGATTCTCCATCTGTAATATGCAATATTTGCTGTTCAACCAGTGACGATAAAGATGGCCAACCAATGTGCCCATTAAAGTGATGCACAAACACTACCAACAGTATGAAAAGCTTTCTTTCCTCCTTAAAAGAACAACGTAGACTAGCTTACCATGGATGAGCTGTTCATAGAACTGTGGCTCAATGGCACCAACAGCCATGAATTTCCCATCTGCAGTTTTGTAAGTTTCATAGAAAGGGGCACCACTGTCCAGCAAGTTCTCCCCACGGGGCCTGTTCCATAGGCCCTGGTTTTGCGATTTCCACAGAAAAGAGCTTAGGTATGCTACGCCTTCAACCTTAAAGATACAATATATTAAAAATAATATTAATAGGAACATATTGACAAGGAAGAGGATCATGTATGCCTCCTTAGAGGAATGGCAGGATATAAACGTAACAGACAAAAGAGACATTTCTCAGATTGATAAGTCCTTCTAGTGACTGAGATAACACCCTACACTAACAATAAACTCTTTTGTTTTCTGCTAGTCTTGATGTAGTGAGAGGTGTCACTCCCTGACCAAACATTGCAGTCTTCATAGCAGGGGGCCTGTTATAGGTAAAGTGTAGTTTAGGGTTAATGTTATTACTCTTGCCTCTAGGATGCCACAAGGACTGTGTGTGCTTGTGAGTGGGATTTTGTAATCTGCTGATATTTTATAACTTTGTTGCTATCACTGCCCTCCTTACCTTTCTTTTCCATACTCTGTCTTGCCCTCCCTCCCTTACAATAATGTGTAACCTGATTCGGCATTTGGGTGAGTTGGGGTGCTAAATCTGCTATCTTGGCAGTGGGGTGTCCTTGGTCAGGTGCAGTCCAGACACGTTGGGGGCAGAGGAGGAGTTTTCAAAGGGTTCCTGTAACAGTGTTATCTAACATCAGGTGGCATGGCTTGTTGCAGGGGAAAACAACCTTCCAATAGCCCTAAACCATTCCATCTTTTATTGAAGGGTTGTTTCCTCCTGCAATAAGCCATGCTGCCTGGGTTCAAAGACAAAACCACAACACATCTTGGTAATCAGCCAGCACCTAGAAAATGTCAGTTGGCAGGACCTAAGGGCAGAACCAGCTTGCATCTAGCCACAACTTCTTTGTCACCAAATGTGCAATTGATCTGGAATGGGCACTTGTTTCTAGCATGCCAATACCAGTACAAGTGAAAACAACTGGGCTACTGTTCTCAAATGTCCAGCATTCCCACCATCTAGCCCTCAAAAGCCACCTTAAGGTGGAGTGAGAATCCTCCTGAAATGGAGGGAAGGAGGGGATGCCTGTGTTTGGATTGAAGCCTTCACATGGGCAGGTGTGTCCTCCACATCTCAAAAAAAACGGGACTTTGATCTATGCTGTTTTGTAACCTATACAGTTCTAATAATGGACTGTGCTTCCAAGGTGTCATCTAAGTGCTGGAGAGGAAAAAGGGGGTAGAGAGTAAGGCTTGCTTTTGACATCTGTTGAGAAACAGGTAACATGATTTGGACACGCCCAAGCATATCCAATATGGTACTATAGTAAGTCCTTATAAGCATCAGCACCCACAATTAGGCGCCCCACCTGTGGAATGCGCTCCCCAGAGAGGTCCGCCTGGCGCCGTCGTTATTTGTTTTTCGGCGCCAGGCCAAGACCTTTTTATTTAAACAATATTTTAACAACTTTTAATATCATCTATAGGTTTTAATTTGCAGCCAGGGTGAATCTGGATTTTATTTGCACTATTTGTATTATGTTTATTTATTGTATGTAAGCCGTCCCAAGGCTCAAGTGATGGGACGGCATACAAAAATTCTAAATAAATAAATAAAATATAATAATTATTTCTCTAACTATGGAATTTTCTGAACCCTGGGCCGAGAATTAGCTAACACAAAACTCATGCATAGCAAGTAGTTATCTAGTTCCATCTTAACTAAAGGATAGTTAAGATGGAACTAGACCAGTTTCAGTCCAGAGTCAACTATAGTAGAATGTTATTTATAAAACAACTTTATAAAAGCAAAAATTAGAGCTCCTCTTATATGCCCAACATACGACAAACACCAGAATAGCATCCCAAAATATCGTCCTTGTCTTAAATGCAACTTGCCTCATATGCCGGCATATATGGTATTCTTTAATAGTCTTAAGTTTACCTTTAAAACAAAATATCTTACCATGCTCGCATCAATTACTTGTCCTTTTCCAGATTTTGTACGTTCATAGAGTGCCATAATGATGCCCAAAGCACACATGAGGCCACCACCAGCAAAATCAGCCAAAAGATTGAGCGGTGCATAAGGTTTTTCATCTTTTCTGCCAAGTTTTGACAGGACACCTATATACATTAAGTACATATTTAAAGGATACCCATGCAATGTAATATTGATATTAATTTTTCTCATGCCATTGCAAAAAACAATGTTGTGCTCAGGAATGAAATTCATAATGATGTCTTCTGAGCATAGATATAAATGTTCATCAAGGCTCCAGCTGTTTCTATTTTATTCCATTCTAAGGCTGACGGCTGTTCAATCTACTCTGCAGGGAGGGGACCATTGCAAATTAGCAGGAAGAAGGATGATGGACGCACAGTGGAACTTACAGCCAAAAGAACCACTGAAGGATTCCTCTCACCAAAGCTTTTTCTCTGATCAACACCTATAATTTGCTTTCTAAAGCTTCAAAATATTTTTCATTTAAAAATGTTACTGATCAGAAGCAAGTTCCATTGTGTTCAACAGACTCTACTCCATGGAAAGTAGGCATAGCAGTCTAGTCAAAACCATATTTAGCAAACATGCTAACCATTTCAGTAATTTGTATAGATGACTGGATCATGAAGTAAAGCCGACATGTCAACTCTAACAAGCAAAACTAACGCAATACATTATAAGGCTGAATCAGAAGCTGCGCACGTGGTTTATTTTTCTAACTGGCCAGTTGCTGAAAATTTAGCAAAGATGGACTATTATCAAGTGCAGGGGTCCTCAAGCTTTTGAATAGGGGGCCAGCTGAAAGGTTCCAGGGATGGGTGTGGGCTGCCAAGGTGATGCGGGCAGGGGGCGCACGCATACGTGCACTGAAAGGCAGGGGCATGCGTGCACAGAGATCCTTTTCTCTGAGCGAGTCCAAAGCGATCTCCTTGCGAGCAAGCGCCACGTGCACGCGTTGCAAGCTATGGCAGGCCGGATCAATGGGCATGGTGGGCCGGATCCAGCCCATGGGCTGTAGTTTGAGGACCCATGATCAAGTGTATCTACATGTTCACACACATGCATGAGCAGCTATACATAACACCCTAACCATTTAAAACTATGTTAACAGAAATGTTCTTCAAGTTACTTAATATTTAACCTAGGAGACAACTCTTTTCTTTTTAAGAGGACATTATGCAACAACATACCTGATAAGGCCAAATAGTTGATGTCATGACCTGCCGACCTGAAACATTTTCCTGAATTGCCAAATCCAGTTAGTCTTGCATAGATGAGTTTGGGGTTCTCTTGCAGGAGGATATCTGGACCCAACCCAAGTTTTTCCATGACACCTGAACAGGGAGATAACTAGTCAACCACATGTATAAAATAAAGTATTAAATTCACAAATGAGAATGACTGAGCAATATCCAAGACTATCACCATGCCCTTGCTCATTCTGTTGCGGAACCTCAGAAACAAGCAGAAACACTAGTTTCCAGATCAGAACAAATCCACGGAGCTGCCTTCCATGCACTCCAGTCCAGAAGTAAGTGCCTCCACCCATTTTTGGTTGCTTTAAAGAACTGCTAGAGCACATGCCGCGTAAGATAATGCCGTATAAACAGTATTGAACAGAGCACACAGACTGAATATGATGGAAGAATTGCTAACTGGTCCTTTAAAAAAATTCTATATTAATGCTGAGGTCCTGTACCTGTTTAATACCACATTCCACACCCCTATTTTGTTGTTTTATTCTGAACTTTTGAGAAAGACAAACTAGAGCAATTTCAGATGCAGCACCAATGTAGGAACAGCGGGAAGCACAAGTGCTCAGTCCATCTTGTTTCTCTGTATGTTTGAGTCGGAACATCTTCATCTCTGCTCCCACTGTGGGAAGGCACACATGATATCCTGATGTTAGGAAAGTCTGTGCATCTCTGCAGGGGAAGAGATGCAAAGCCTCAACTACAGACTTGAGAAAGGAAGGCAGAGACAAGAAGCCAAAGGCATTTCTACCCCCTGCTACTTTTTCTGTAGGTGGCTTTGGGCATCTCAAAGAAGTGGCAACAGAAGTAGTGCAAGCCACAGTCCACCTTTCTAGAAACATGTAAAGTGAAATTCAGTTCCAGTGATGGCAAGGCATTTCACTTGGATGGAAAACTGCTTGAGAAAACAGTGTATTCAGATGAGCAGTGTACAAGCCGGGACAGGTGTTACTTCAGCAATATATTTTGCTCTTCCAGACTAGAAATGTTTCCTAAGGACAACTAATCAGTGCATGAGAACAAGGCCTGATCAGCTGTAAACAGATTCATAGAAGGAAAACAACAGTGAGACTGTAATAATAAATGCAATTGGGGCTGAACATGGGTTGTCAATGAATCATGGGTTACTGTTCTGTGTGAACTCTGGACTATGGTCTATTAATCACAACCCAGAATTCTCAACCTAACAACCATGACTTCTCTTCCTGGGTGGTTCGTGGTTAACAATCCAAATTAAGCTATAGTGCAGGGTTCAGATGGAACAATAACACATGAATATATACTTGTTTAAATGGATTAATCTATAAACAGTGACCTAATAACTTGTGAGATCGTTCCTTTTGTTTGAGGGACTTGAACATCACAATACTCCCTCTGAATGAAACTCTTTCACAAAAGTGGTGAGAAGAGTTCCTAGTTTGCAGATTGTGACAGCGAAAGCAGAACAAAGGGTTTCCCCAGTTCTTCTAATTCTTGTCTAAGAGGGCCATTCTCAGAAACATTTGCACCAGGCCAGGGGCAAAGGGGTATGTGTCGTTTGAGATGGGAGTAAAGACAGGAGCCTCCCCAAACAAGCAGAGAACAAACAAAATATGATTATGTGAATCCACCCTCTTCTGCTGTCTTCCCAAAAATAACTCTCCCCATCCGTCTTCCACATATTTTGAGCCACAGCCCCCACCAGCAATGGCATATAATGGGAGTGCCAAATGCTGGAGGATACCAAGTTGGGGAAGGCTGCCCTATGATATGTTGCAAACATGGGCACTTGTAATATAAATTTCTCCATCAACTAGGATGTCCATATCCACTCTATGAAGAGCAGTCCTCTCTTTGAAGTGGAACAAGAGAGAGCGAGCAGGGCCTTGAAATTGCCCATCTCCAGTGCGCACCTGGAGAAGAGCAGACTGAGCACCAACACAGGTCACCCGGTCAATCTACAGCACTATGGCAGATTGTGTATTTAAATTTCTTTTGTGATACCTTCCACAGCTTCATTCCCATGGCCCCTAAGGTCAGCGCAGATCATGCAGCCCAGCCCACACTCCTGTCCTCGGCTCTATAACAGCTTTCCCCAACCGGGTGCCCTCCAGATAGACTACAACTCCCAGAATGTCTGGCCATTAAGCATGCTGGCTGGGGGCGGATAAAACGGGGCGGATTCCCCGCCCCCCAACAACTGAGGGGCATCAGTTGGGGAAGGCTGCGCAGGGGGCCACTCCGCCTCCCCGATCCTCCCCGTCGTCTTGTGCCAAGTCAGAGCAACGCCGCGTCAAGCGGCGGATACCAAGAGGCACCTGGTCGGAAGGGCTCGATAAGGACGTCCGCCGTCCGGGAAAGCCTCCGCAGCGTCGCGGAGCCCTGGGGCTGCTTCAAATCCAGCGCCAGCGAGCGCTTCCCACGGCCTTGCACGTCCGTGGCCACGGCCGTGTGGGGCGAGCGGTCAATCCGCACCACCTGTGCCCCGAAGTCGGCCAGAATAAGGCCGCACAGCGGGGCCGGCGCCAGCCCCGCCATTTCCAGGACTCGCAGCCCGTGCAGCGCCATGGCGGCGGCGGCGGCGGCGGGAGGAGGCGAGGCGAGGCGGGGACGGAAGGAAAGACTCCGGGAGCGAGCGGACGCCTCCACCCCAGCTAGCCGGGGCCGCCTTTGCGCCTCCTCCTAGGGGTGGGTGAGGCGAGCCGAGCTCCGGGCGGCGATTCCAAAGGTCGAGGCCGCCGAGCGAAACACGCGGGGGCGCCTCTTAGCTTAGGGGTCGTAGGGACGAAGGTTGGCTTCGAAGGGTCACAGTGAGGGCGCTTGTGGTCCACGGGACTTCACTCCTGAGGACACGTGTTTTGGGAGACACTATGTGCCAATAACGGCCCAGTCGGGTGGCACCATACAGATTCCTGGCAGCATATTTTTATTATTACTGCACCACAGTGCACTTCATCGGATGACGAGGTGGCATCTAGTCCCAAGCTTTCATGAGGGCGGGCAGAAATGTGTTCATTGGGACTTCCCCTAGTTTTGGTATGCTGAGTGTGCAGCCTTATGCTTTCCTCTGTGAAGAGTGGATTGTTAGGTAGAAAAGTAAGGGTGCAAGCCTGTAGATCAGACTTTCCCAACCGTTGTTCTTCCCAGACACGTTTGTACTGCAACATCCAGAATTCCCAGTCAATGGCCCCGCTGGATGGGAATTCTGGGAGTTGCGGTCCAGATGCCTTTGAATGCCACCAGGTTGGGGAAGGCATGGGTAGAGGGAGGTGAGGAGTCCTATAACTCCCTGCATCCCTCTAACTAGGCTTCCTTGCTCGGGCATGTGCGGAATTGTAGACCATATTTTGAGTCCAAGCAAAATACTTATTTTACATTATATTTTCACTTGCTAGAAACAGCCTAGAACAAATCGAAGTTGCTTCTTATAATGCATGTGATACGCCAATACAAATGCTTGAGTGGATAGGCCCTCAAGTTACTCCGGAAGTAGAGTTCAGTTTTCTTTTAGGGGTTCAGAAAAAAGATAGTAAACATAAATGGGCTGGATGAGGGCCAATAAACTGAAGCTCAATCCAGACAAGACGGAGGTCCTGTTAGTTGGCGGATCGGGCTTCGGAGAGGGTGGATTTGACCTGGCCCTGAATGGGGTTGCACTCCCTCTTAGGGACAAGGTCCGCAGCTTGGGAGTGCTCCTCGACCCTGAGCTTTCACTGGAAGCTCAGGTAACAGCAGTGGCGAGGAGCGCTTTCCTCCAGCTTCGGCTGATTCATCAGCTGCGCCCCTACGTGGAGAACAACTGCCTTGAGACAGTGACACATGCGCTGGTGACTTCCCGTCTTCTGTAACGCGCTCTGCGTGGGGCTACCTTTGAAGAAGGTCCGGATACTTCAATTGGTTCAAAATAGAGCTGCCAGGCTGCTGACGGGGACTGGGCGTTATGTTCACATGACTCCAGTTCTCAGTCAGCTTCACTGGCTTCCCATTGAAGTCCGGGCCCAATTCAAGGTGTTGGTGATGACCTACAAAGCTCTAAACGGCTTGGGTCCTGGTTACCTGAAGGAGCGCTTGCATCCATATATGCCCAGCCGCCCCCTGAGATTGGCGGGAGAGGCCCTCCTCCGGGAGCCCTCAGTGAAGGAAATTAGGAGGGTGGCTACTCGGAGGAGGGCTTTCTCAGCGGTGGTGCCTAAGTTATGGAATGCGTTCCCCAGAGAGGTCCGCCTGGCGCCGTCGTTATTTGTTTTTCGGCGCCAGGCGAAGACCTTTTTATTTAAGCAGCATTTTAAATGATAATATTATTGAATTTTATTGGGCCAGGGTGGCTTATTTTATATTGTATATTTGTATTTTATTTTAATGTATATAGTTTAAAATGTTATTTATGATGTTTTAATTTATTGTTGTAAGCCGCCCCGAGGCTTCGGTGAATGGGGCGGCATAAAAATGTTTTAATAAATAAATAAATAAATAATAAAGAGTGTGGAGTATTTTTGTCTCTCATTTATGGTGTTTTATTTCAAAAAATTAGAATACTTCCATCTGATGACTCAGTGGGCCCAATTAGTTGTTCCATGATTGTTTGAAGTAAGGGCATTGTATTCAACTTCTCTTTTATATTTTTTAGACTAAGAAAATCATAGGCAGAGACTGGGGCATGGTGCTTCATTAGTATTGAATTATTTTATTTACAGATGCTCTCCTGCAGATGGCAGATTAGCATGTGATTTCTTTGAAATTATTTTTATTCCTTTTTTGATGTAGATTGATCTGACTTGGCATAAGGCAGCTTGCTATGTTCCTATGATGTTCAAAATGTAGCAGGAAATTATGTTAAAATACTTTAATAGCAGGAAACAACTCCAGCAATCAGTTTAAACAAATTATCAACATGTACATTTCTTTTTAAAACAAGTTATTGGTTTGTTATTAGGCAGAAAAAGGCAAATTTCCTCAGAGCAGCAAATATTTGAGTACACCTGAATTGTTGGCTGCTATATTTCTGCTAACAAGAGGAACATGTTTGAATTTTCTGCCTCAGTTACCAAAATAGTTTGTTCTTTGCCAGTTGTAACTGTGGTTGGATTGAAGTTCCATTAAGTTTGCTTCCCAAGATCACTCAAAGGATGAAAGTCTTGACTTTGGAAGTACAAGACTCAGGTTCAAACTTTGCTCATAGGTAATACACACTTGGATACTTAGACCAGTTGAAGAGGACATTTTGGATTCTTTTCTTTGAGTTTGGAGTGGAATATTTTCCACTTTGATCAAATAGTGAACTATCCTTCTGCTCCTGGGTCTGAGAGGTGCAACAAGAATAAGATTCAAGATTTCATTGTGCTTTCCTGTTAGGGTACATAATACCAGCTATGAACAAATAAGAAGTAGGATGCATGTATATTTAAACAAATATTCATGCTGAAAGTGCAGGCCTTGGAACCCTGACAAAAACCTCTGAGAATAGAGTTTTGAAAGTGGGAAAGAAGGGGAAGATGTGGATGTGGAGATTGCCATGTGGAGTCATACCCTAAGTAAGCAGAGAACAGCCATGCTTAATGAAACTCCAGCTGTCTCCCTTATACTAGGGTAAACAAAGGTCTCACAGTTTTTAAAGGAAGACACTCCTGTATGAAAAGGCAAGTATGCATTTACACCAGGGGTCTCAAATTCACCTGGGGGCCACTGGAAGTAGAGTCTGGGTGAGGCTGGGCCGCATCAAGGATTCCACCACCGCGCTGGTGGTGGGCCGCTCATCCCGCGTCACTCCCGGAGGCCGGCCCGGGTGCCGCCGGTGCTTTGAAGGCCGCAGGGCGCCTCCCCTGTGCCCCGCCCCTCCCGGCAATTGGCCCGCGGGCCTTGAGTTTGAGACCCCTGATTTACACCATGCCATTGGAGATAATATGGCACATTTAAATAAACCCCAACTTCCTGCTTTTATCAAAGAGAATCATGTGAGAAGAAGCTGTATGACTTTGGATTTAATTCTCCTTTTTGTGTTACACTACTCTGCAGATGGCTATGGTTTTCCCAGTTGCAATGTATGGCTGTGAAAGTTGGACCATAAGGAGGCTGAGTGCCAAAGAATTGAGGCCTTTGAATTGTGGTGCTGGAGAAGACTCCTGCGAGTCCCTTGGACTACAAGGTGATCAGACCAGTCAGTCTTAGAGGAGATCAACCCTGATTGCTCTTTAGAAGGCCAGATCCTGAAGATGAAACTCTAATACTTTGGCCACCTAATGAGAAGGAAGGAATCCCTGGAGAAGAGCCTAATGCTGGGAACAATAGATGGCAAAAGAAGAAGGGGCAGCAGAGAATGAGGTGGCTAGATGGAGTCACTGAAGCAGTCAGTGTGAGCTTAAGGGGACTCCGAGGGATGGTGGAGGACAGGAAGGCCTGGAGGAATGTTGTCCATGGGGTTGCGATGGGTCAGACACGACTTCGCAACTAACAACAACAACAACTCTGCTGGTGTAGCTTTTGCACTGTCATTCTTCTCCAGACTTTTGTCAGAAAGTGTGTGTCTTTGGATGCACATTCTGGTTCTTTCTAATGTGGCAGCCTCCCCTTCTAAAGTCTTAAACTCCAGCATGCGCTACTCATTTAGCTTTCAGAAGGGGGGTAGTTATTCTAAAAGTGTCCACAAGAGATTTATCCAAAAGGGCATTTAATTAATAAGTTCCATTTACAAAATAAGCAAATACTTAAAACGCATTCATAACAGATCTAGAAGTGTTTCATACTACAGCTAGGCTCAGAATGCTAAGCATTAAAGGACAGATTGAATCTATGACTTTTAGAACATGCCAACATTATGTTAATATACTTTAAAATCTTGATTGATGCAACCTAAATAAGCCTACATTATAAAAAATGCTATATTCTTCATTCCACAACCCCATTAGGTCAATGCTCCTGAAGCTTCCAGTTTATAATTCATTTCATGAAGGACTAAGGCAGCATTCCTGTATAAGCCATCAGCAGATCTCCAACAGATGGTAAGATTTTGTGGAAGTGCTGCTCTGCTAATGGAAAGGAGCTACATCATTAAGAGCAGCACTTATGCCCCTGAGAGCACCTTCTCTAATGCCTGTACTGCCAGCGAGACAAAGTAGGAGCCAATGATCGCAAACTTCCTGGGGCAGATCTCAAGAGGCCTTTGATCCGCTTGATCCAAGCGCCCCTTCATAGCTCAAATGCACTTGCAGAAAGGGCAAAGAAGTATAGCAGCCCTGGAACTGGCATAGTTATTTTGCCTTTCAGTAGTGGCAATTGGAAGGGAAGTATTTTTTTAAAAGGATGAACAGGTAAAATGCGAAACAGAAAATCCACACACCTCTCCTCCCTGGGTGGTGCAAGATGCAGCACAGCTCAGGAAGGGGCCATTTTTTCACTGCATAACCCCACCCCGCATTAAAATTACCATGCCTGGTTCAACTTAACCTATCTGAAGATTATTCAGAGAGTTAAAACAAAGACTTGAACATCTATTAATATAGAAAGGAAAACCTAACAATATTTTTCCCTAAATGGAAGCTTTATACACAGGCTGGCAATGACTTTAGCAATTCAGAGGTTAAGTTCAAAATTGTCTAGCCTATTCCAATGGACGTACGTTCATAGTGAACACATGCATGAGGGGGGGAAATCTAATTAGCTTCTTTAAATGCTTGCTTTACCCCCAAACCTGGATACTTCAGTTCAGCAAGGCATATTCTGCACAGAAAACATCATTCATAGTCATTTTTCCATACTGAAGGTGGTACTATGGATTTACATCTGGATTTTTTTATAGATATGAGAGTTCAAAACTCCCAAAACTTGACACCCTCAACACAATGATTTCCTTATAAATTTTAAAGAAGGAACTAGGCCTGTGTATGCAACAAATCCATAAAGGTATGAAGCCACATTGAAATCTCTGGATTAGAGAGCAGAAGACTCATTGCTGTGCCATTACATTCTTGAACAGGATTTCAGTAACTACTCAAGAACTACAGCAGTATGAGGGCTACAGCATGATAATATGATGCAAAATGACATTCGACAGCATATGTCACTTCAGGCCTAACTTTTCCTACCATACTCCATAATCACCAACAATTGATTTCAGTAAATGCCTTGCAGTCTTAGGATGGTACCATGTTGTTCCAATGAACTGAGAAAAATAACAGTAATGTCTCCCTTAAAACATTGCTCTACTTGGTTTCAAAAAGAAGAAACCCTGCAAAAGTGGAAAAGCGTTGATGATCTCCATGCAGTGCCCCATTGCCCATTCGCAGCCAAACTTCATCTCCTTTGGAGAGCTTAAGCACTGCACTGTTGCTCGATGAGTCTGTTTTTCCTTTTGATTCATAGCTATGAAAAAAGAGAGAACAGTAGGCGAACAGTTTTTTATGCCTTAACATGCTAAACACTCTTGTATTGAAGCAATGTTCCCTTAAAGAAATGGAGGCCTGGCCCTCTTGCTTGGGGCGAGGGTTCAAGGAGAAAGTGGTGGGTTGCAAAAGGGGAAAGTGCTCCTTCTTTCTCTGTTGCTTCTCAGCTGCAATTCAACCCTCCAACAGTTAAGCTTCATTTTTTGGCAGCGTGGTTATCGTTCTAACGTACACTTCATTTAAGGCACAAGCCTATGTATGATTAGACATTAAAAAGTCCTACAAATTCTTTTTCTGTCTAGTCATGCATAGGATTGCTCCCTTAGGGTCAGCAGATGCTGACTGGCTAGCAAGAGGAAATGTCAGAGTCCCAGCTGCAACTTCATAAAAGCCCTCCAAGGACACAGTGGGAGGGCTCTCCCTCCGCTTCACAGCCAGCACAGTTCCTCCCCTGCCAGCTGCATCTCCAAAGATGAAATACTGTCTTTGGAACAGGTTCTTCAGGGGAAGCAATCTGGGCTCAGGGAGGAGTGAGGCACTGCGATCCTATAAAGAGTCTAGGCAGTTTCTCAGCCCCTGCTCACAAGCAGAGGTGAAAGACATAGGTGCCTGAACGTGGCTGTGTACGTCTTTTTGCAAGGTGAGAGGAATACTCAGTTGGATGCCTGAGCCCATCTGAGGTCAGAGGATTATGGCCAGGCGCACTGGGTGGCACCTTGAAAGACTTCAGAGCAAACCTCCCGTACTAAAAGCCCAGCAGCCTTCTATCAGCATTTGACCAATCTTCCATTTAGGCCAGTATCATCTATTCTGAGTGACAACTGCTCTTCATGGAGGTGCTTCCCAACCCCTGCACCCTGACAGTTTGTTAACCTTGATTGCTATCGATCGAATCTGGAACTATTTGCATTCCGAGAACAGCTCTGCTTGCGCTGCACTCCCTCTCCATCTCTTTGGAAGAGTTTGTAAATGTACGAAATCCACAAATACAAGTCAACACACCTGTATAAGCTGAACACTGTATTGCCATTGTGCATTAAGTAAACATATACTTCTTCCACATCCTCATGCTTCATCATGTTGAAGGTGAAGAAATACACCCCTGAAAAATGGTCATATGGTTTATTAAAATGTGCATACAAGGTAGTGATGAGGGCATTATTTTTGCCAAAATTTCTGGAAGCCCCCTTTGCCTTTCTTCCCTTTCAGTTTCCTGTCTTATTTATTAATTAAAATCTTTTATATACCATACAATCAGCCATAGGTTCTCTGAATGGTGTACAAGAACACTGCAATGGACTTCCAACTACAATGGAATGATACTGAAGAACTTCCCAAGAAACACATAAAATTTGATTTACACCTTACTAAAATGTTCATTTTTCCATTCTAGTCAATGGAGAAAAGCTTCCGAAAACAAGTCTAGAGACTAGAGGTGAAGCTCAATGCCATTCCAAGGCCCCAAACCCAAGAAAACCTCCTACCCAAACCAGCAGCACATGTTTCATGGCAAATATTAGGATCTACAATTCTTATACTTACCATTCACTGGTGCACCAAATCGACCAGTCATTACATCAAAAAAGTTGCCAACATTGGTTTCAACACTACTGAAGATTATTCCACTGTTCTGATTACTGAAGTGGGTTGCCATTGAAGCCATGAATGCAACCTACATGAAAACAGTTTGTGTTTAAAGGGCAGCTACCAAGAAGAACAAAGACAAATTGGAAGACGTGATTGGCACTGATCCATTCCATGTGAGCTTCTTACCAAGTTTGGTTTGGAGCATATTTGCTTTCCTTTCCTAGAGGTACATACCTTTAGGACTTGGGCCAGGTCACAG
This sequence comes from Varanus komodoensis, assembly GCF_004798865.1. Classification (NCBI taxonomy): domain Eukaryota; kingdom Metazoa; phylum Chordata; class Lepidosauria; order Squamata; family Varanidae; genus Varanus; species Varanus komodoensis. The sequence goes on from NW_025335606.1 coordinate 14,321,605, forward strand.
CATACTCCAGTGACAAGAGCCCCATTGATTTATGTAGGAACAGAGAACTATTCATGTGCATCAAGAAAACCACATGCAGCTAGAAAAGGTCATATGGCTCCATTTGAGATCACACTGGGGACCACTGTAGTAACTAGGTCCCCTGGCCCAATTGTCCAAGTTATCTTGCTGCCTGAGGAAAAGAACAGATAGTTTGCTTTCCCAAAGAAGCCAGTGAGGAAAGCTCCAACCCAGTCAACTTGGGCATACGTGGGGCTGTATTCTGAGTAAACATGTATAGGACTGGGCTAACATGGGAGCAGAGTTTCAGCAGATAATAAAGCCATTGCACAAGTTTTCTTAATATGCAGAGTTCATAAAAGTTGTCGAATTCACTTTTAATGCAGATCTTTAATTGTGAATACAATTCGATTGTTGTCCCTGACAATAGTGACTCACTTTACTGTATTCTGATTGAATTCAATAGCTTATGGGTGGGCACCTAAAATTGGTTGGGGGACCAAATGACCACTCATCAGCCTCCTGCAGGCCTGATGATACTGGTATTAGAAGGCATGGCAATGGCCTTAATGTTATGTCCTTGGCTGGAGTTCCTCTTGTGGTGCTTTGGGGGCTGGAACTGCCCAATGCCTCCTTCCATTGGGTAAGATGCTGGGCTGGCAGAGCTCCTTTATCCAGCACCTTGGTAAAAGACTCCACTCATTCTGTAAGGGCTTTTCCCAGCAGGGCAAACACATATGCATTGAAGCCACCCTTGTCAAATTGCCAATTAAATAATCACCAAACCAATTAGTATTTTATCTGTATTATGTTTTATGTTTATTTATGTAAGCTGTCCCGAGGCTATGCAATGGGACGGCATACAAATGCTATAAATAAATAAATCACCTAGCTCTATTTAATTTAGCTGCTCTACAAATGCTATAGACAGACAGACAGACAGATAGTAAAATAAATCACCTAGCTGTATTTAACTTAGCTGCTCTATTTAGCATAAGTATAGAAATTCCCCAAAAATATGATTTCCTGAGGAACAGTATTCCCAGCTTCTGTCATTCTCAATTCTTTAACTGGGATACTGTAACAGGATGATCAAGTGTGAAATAGGCTGAAAGCAGAGCAGAGACCTGGCAAATTATCACTTAACTGTTAATATGCTTTGATATGTATGCTAAGTGTTCCCTTCTGTGAAGATAAAAATTTTAAAATGGGGAATCTTCCGTGCTTTTTTGGTGCTGGTGAACAGGAGAAATACCAGGTTTCAATGTTTCAGGGCTCAGGCCCACAGGAAAACAAAACAAAACATTAATGTGTGTATGCTAATTTATATATGCTCCAATGTCTGTAAAAGACCCCATTTCCTGAGGACACTCCTATTTCTAGAAAGGGATGTATAGATAGATTGTGTTAGCTTTCAGGAAAAAATTGGCAAAAATATTCATATGGAGGGAGCAGGAAATGACGCACATGTGGGCAAAAAGGCACGAATCCAGGTCCCATCAAGCCTGCTGCTGTACTGTTATTTCAGCAAGTGCCCACAGGCAGCAGGGCGATGGGGCAGACGGCCTCCAGAGATTCAGGGGTTCAAATGAAAGAGTCGGGGCTTCAGTGAGCTTCCCTAGTGGGCCACCTTCCGCGTTCTCATGGGGCCAGATGCAGAGTGAATCCAAGCATGTTTAGATGGAAGAAAATCCTATCTATTTTCCTAGAACTAATCCGAAGAGTAAAATCTAATCCAGTTCCCCTTGTGCAACAGGGCACAGTGAATTATAAAGATCAGTTAAAGTAGCTTTTCAAAGTCATATAATTTAAACACCATATGATGTTGGAAATCTAATTTAGCAAATATACCCCAAACCCTTCTCTGTGTTTCAATCTTGCAATTCTACTGGCATGGTGCCAAATCCTCCAAATGTTCCTTTGTCCCAAGATCTGTGCAAAATGTGAACATTACCTCTAGCTATATTTTAGAGCCCTTTCACAGGAAGCTTGCTTTCTTCTAGGACAAAACAGCCACAGGTTTCCACATGGTTCTTTCTCCTTCAATTAAATCTACATTCAAAGCTTTAACTCCACTGCCACCTGGTTGCCAGTTGCTGCATGTCAATGCTGGGATGTACCTCTTCTTCAGTCTGTTTCTCAAAGAAACCTTGAAGCCACAGCAATCCCGCATGGGCAAAGTCACCCGTTTTGTGAGGATGGGCAAAGAGTATCACTGTAAAGGACTAGAGTGGGAGTTAGAACCTGTTGCCCTCCACATACGTTTTCACCTACAACTCCGTCATGACTCACCATTGACTGTGCTAGCTGGAGCTGATGGGAGCTGTAGGCCAAAACATCTGGAGGTTACATGTTGCTCACTACTGCAGAACTAGAGCAACTGATACTTTAGTGCAAGAGTGCAGAGCCTCCAGCCCATCAGAAGAATTCAGTCCATCGGGCCTCTCCCACCAGTGCGGAAAGTCTCCAGTGAAGCCCCTCATAAAAGGAGAAGGGGCAATCAGGCCACTGCCTCCAGGAGCCCTCCTTGAGGTAGTGGTTCAGCCAGCTCAATGCACCCTTCTTCCCTTCCCTCACTCACACTCCAAGATCCAGACAGCAGGCAGAAGCTCAGCCCCCAGAGTGCCTGGCGCTTGCACGATGCTGTCTGCCTTGTGAGTGCCTCTGCATTGCACAGCCGATTGGCTGTTTTTTTCTGGCCTTCTCTCTCCTCTCCCCACACCTTGAGCTCAATGTCAGGCTCCCAGGAATGGCCACACACAGTAGTAAGAGAAAGAATGAGGACATGATCCCTGCCCAGCCAGCCCAGCAAGAAATTCTGGACCATCGGTAGTGCAACCAAATCATTGGATGGTGAAATTTTTGCCTAGCTTTCATGTACAGAAAAACAAAGCTGTCTTCAGACTTTGTGTGAAAGAAAAATCTCACACTTCTATATCATATATATTTTCCCAATATTGGGCGAAAAGTGTGTGCTCCATAGAGGTGAATCAATTTCATTATAGAACCTGATTATCTATTAGGAGTTAATCTTGCACTTCAAGCACCTCAAGAGCAGGAGTGGGTAGAGGGTCCACTGGTAGATCTCTGGATGATTAGCTAAAGCGATAACAAAAATATTTTTCTAAATCAGGCTGCTGAAATAAAGGAGGCTTCTGGTATTGAAAAGAGGTTCCTAGACTGAGCATTCAAACTCAGACCTAAGGTCTTTCCAGCATTATGTCAACCTGTCTAACCTATTCTTTTACATCTTGCTGTAATTAATGGCTTCTGGCCCTCTGCTAGATCACTATTCTGCCCACTCCTGGTCTAGTTAATAAGATAACCCTTGAAAATACAAAATTGGCCAGTATTTTGAACAACAGATTTACTTATTCATTTTCTATTTTATTTAGGAAAGGGATTATGAAAAAGATAGTATTCTAAAATGTTTACCTGAAGTTCAGGTGGGATGCCAGGGTAGCCCTTCTCTCCTTTGGGGCCATGGTGGCCCCGCTCTCCTCTTGGTCCCATGTCCCCCTTGTCTCCTTTGTCACCTTTTGTTCCTTCAACACCAGGTGCTCCATTATTGCCATTGTTTCCATGATTTCCTTAGCACAATCAAGGAACAACTTATTCAGTATAAAGCTGTGTTTAAAAGGACTACCCCATCCAACTTCATTTCTGATCAAGATACTCATTTAAATGTAATCCTTAAAATACATATTCATTTGTACAATAAGAACCACAGCAAATTTATAAGATATAGAAAAATAGGTAAGGCACAGAAAAAATCTTGCATAGTGGAGTGGTATCTTTTGGGGCCCAAAGGGAAGGAAATGTACAGGGGATGAGGCCAAAATCCAAAGAGGTGGGCCAGAAATGCCAGATATCTTAAAGGTCTGCCAGTAACTAAGAATTCTTATACACAAGGCATTTATTCTTTACTTGTGATCCCTGATTTAAGGCTGCTTACAGGTTCTTTACACACGATCTTTCAGGTTCCCTTCTGTTTTTTCAGACTGGGTTCTTTTAGAATGGAGAAAATAGGGTATTATTTTCTAGGGAAATGGAAAATTACGCATTTTCTCCTCATGTAGTTGAGCTACTGTTCTATAGCACAGCTGACCTGGAGCTTATGAAGCGGAAAAAAAGGAAAGGAAAAATTCTGTGTAGATCTATGATGTCAATGGTGTGACCAAACTGAAAGTAGATACAGAATTAACAGCCTTGTGTAGACAAGCCTTGTGCCTGGGGAATTTGGGGAAGACTGAACAAAAGTCAGGAAAACACCAATCAATCAGCAGCTGGTGGAATGTGGTATGGCAAACTGTATTACAAGTTTAAAATGTTTTCCTATGCAAATATAAAACAGTGAAATGGAAGCTACTCTTATTTGGTAACAGGCAAAATATTTATTTTATTTTAAGCTTTTCTACCCCTAACCCTACCCTATTCTGTCCCATTACAAAAAGTCTCAGGACGGTCCTTTGGATCATGTATGAAAATATTCCAGATGTTCAGGATTATACCTTATATATATAAATAACACTAGGTCTCAACCAAGGCCTAACATACTGACGGGTACTGATGACATTATTAAACTGCATTGACATAGTATATAAGATAGGACTTGGTATATAAGATAGAACTTCAGATAGGGTGTTTCTGATGTGGGAGCTGGTCTGGAGGTCCTTCTGGTATGGGAAGTTGGTGAGGGTAGACTCAAACTTCTGCTGCTGAAATTCAAATAATTTATTTTTTCTACAGCATCCCTATACTTAAGAAATATGTGTGATATTACCAGTGCAGGAATAAAATTATTTACTTGTTCATGGCTTCTGAAAAGTCAATAGAAAGTACTATAAATTTTTAGTTCTAAATGTGAACCAAGTTGTTCACTATTAAGTTAAATAGCAGATGGAACATGCTTGAACTTGAACAGTAAAACTAGACATGGATTCTCTTCAACTGTGTGTTCTGTGATTCTTTTTACTGCTTTTAAATCAATACACTGTATAATCTAAGAATGTGAGAAGTTTCTTTGTTAGGTTGCCAAATTCCCCATGGCTTCAGATTTTTTTTTACTGATCAGCACTGTCATTAGCACTGTCATTGGTATTACAGATCTCAACAGATATTTCTTGCCTGGACTCTTATACTGCACTTTTATGGAATGAATGTTTCGTAGCTTATTCAAATAAAGTCTATTCATCATTGTGAACTTATTTGAAAAGGCATATTTTGGCTATCTGAATCTGCTTATAGGCACTGTGTATGCATTTATCACTGGATTTAGAATACTAACAAAGACCTGAAGAAAATTTACTATGATCAAACCAACCAACCAGTTGTATTGCTTTTTAATGGTCAGGACATTAAAACTGCTCCTGCTGCCAATGGCCTGCAGAGCAAAAAGAACAGCCGGACACCTTGGTTATAAGCAGTGGAGGATCTAGACGTTGGAGGGTGCCTGGGCATGGCAGTCTCAAGGGGATGCTTCCCTTAACGGCCTCTCCTTGCACTTCCATGTCACCAGATGCTCTCACTCCTCAGCATCCTTCTCGTCCCTGTGGCCACGCGTTCGCCTGACAGGCAGAAAGCCAGGGAGCAAGTAGGCCGAGAATGAGAAGTAGGTGAACAAGTCAGAGGCAGGGGTAGCTGAGGTAACTAACCCATAAATATCCTATCTGTAAAATCTACGAAACAAAAGGGTTTCTGGAAGTCGTTGAAATGTTTTCTGTTATGAAGTGCCTCTCTTCCAAATTGTAACAGTGAAAACATTTTCCGTTTTTATACCATGTTAAATTTAGTGCATCATGTAAAAATTTTCTCCAGCTTTGCTGACATACAGGGCAAGGTGAATCTGTCGTCTTTTTGGGCCCAGGTTAACACAGCCCTCTTCTCTGAGGCCTTTAAAGACTTATTTGGCCACGCGGGGACTTGAGGGAAATTACCAGGTGTTTTGCAGAGTCATTCTTTGCTATCTCCTGTTTTATTGTCTGTTTTTAGCTGTTTTATTTTTTCTGATTTTGTGATATTTCTGTTGTATTTAAACCACCCAGAGAGCTTTGGCTGTGGGAGGGAGGGGGTATAGAAATGAAAGAAACAACTCCGGGAGGAGGGGGTCTTGTCAGTGGGCCCCTGCTGGGACATGTGCCATCAACAGGTGCCCAATCATGCCTACCCTGGAACCAGCTCTGTTACTTGCATGTTGTGCAAGCACACCATTACATAAGTCGAGGACACAGGGACACCTGTTTATGTAAGACACTGAATTCTACAACTCCCTAGTGCTCCTTCCCAGCATGCGTCTGATGCAGGGGATGGTGGAAGTGAACCAAGGGAACAGAGAGGGAAAGGAATCAGATCAGGAATAGTTGCTATGACTAAGGCAGCAGCACAAGTGCAGCAGCACATACTCCAGCGGCCGCCCTGACATAACGATGCAAGGAGGTTCCCAAATTTTTACCTGGCATTCCAGCGGGGCCTGGGGGGCCTGGGGGGCCTTGATAACCTCGAAATCCAAAATCCCCACGGCAGCCACATTCCGGTGGACTTTGAGGCCCACTCTGTGTTGTCTGTGAAGACACAATTTAACAAGAAACACTCTTAAAGGCATACATTGACTGCTGCACATACTTATGCCTGGTGAATAATAAACTAGTTTCTAGTTTAAGATTCTGCAATTGCATTGTTATAGCCAAGCTAGTCTGTCGTACCAAATTGAGAGGTGTTCTAGACCTCTCCACAATGGCCTAGGAGGAGCCTTACAAGGAAGGAAGGCTTTACTTGGACCAAAAAGAGATGAGCTGGCCAGGCAAATTTGTAAAGAGGTTTCTAATTAGCAGAAGCTGCATTATGGATGCAGGGCTAATTAATGTTGCTTTGGGATTGCAGCTCTCTTTGTCTTTGCGTGCACCTGAAAACAAACAACTGTATTTTATTTACATTGTAAATAAAATGTACAATATACATCAGTAAATAAACAATTAACATTGCAGCACTGTAACCTGACTAAAGAAACAATGATTAATTAGTCAAATGAGTTTGGGTTGTTTAATCAACAAACTGATCAATTATATCCCATAAATTCTGATGGAAGAGAATTTCCTTTGTTTTGACAGGATGCTCCCAGCTGTCCTAGCAAGCATCCTCTTGGAAGAAGCATTCTTTCTCTGTATGAGAGAGGAAAATACCTCCTTTAAGATGAAGCTTACCATCTGCCATTTTTCTAAGCAGTAAATCTGCTGCCCAATTTGATAGGGACATTAATTAAAGATTTTAAAAACAGATTAATTAACCATTAATCCAGCAGTGCCTCATTACACAAGGAAATTGACCTTCTTAGATAGGGCTGTTCACATCTGGTGTTCTCTGGTCTGTTGGACTACATCTCCTAGCATCCCACAGCCAGACATGCTGGGAGTTCTAGTCCAACATACGTGGATGGCATCTGGTTGGGGAAGGCTAGTGTAAGTACAAATACTATATAGAGAAGTGAGGGAAAGAGTCAAATAGGATTGCATTGTTGTTTGCTTGTTACCGTTCCTGTATTTACTTGCCAATCTTCAGTACCAGGACACTTGACAACACATAGATAGTTGTAAGCTGTAAGTTTGCTTTGTTTGCCAGGTATGAGGCTGGAAAATTGCCCCAACCTCATGGCGGGGGATCTCCATCCAGAGCCTCCTGCTTCCACTCTCAGTTGGTGCAGAAAGAGCCAAGTCAGCTGCATCTCTATGGTCATACGGCAACTTTAGACACTTTCCCCCTTTTCTTTTTCTGTATATCAGATTAAACATATAAATCAAGAGAGAGAGAGAGAGAGAAAATGTTTTTGGAAGCATTTGGGGGTGGAGGGAGAAAAGGCTAGGGCCACCCAATATGATACAAGATTAGAGTCAGGGTGGTGAAGTGGCTAACAGTGCAGATCTGGGACTCAGGCGATCTGGGTTCTAGTCTCCACTCCACCATGGAGCCAAATGGGGGACTTTCTCAGTACAATGCACCTCACAGGGTTTGGGTTGAGGGGATAAGATGGAGAGCAGGAGGAAGAGAATGATGCAAGACACTTTGAGCTCATAAGAAAAAAGCAGGATATAACACTAATTATTAATTCATTAATTAATTGGATTTCTGTATCCTGGCAGTGCTGCAGCCTCCTTCCCTTCCACTCAAGGGTGCTACACCAATGACCAAAACAGGTAGTCTAATTGCTTTGCAGGGTGGAAGGAGGGGAGGGGAGTGCAAAGGCTTATGGATTGCACCCTAATAGTATCTTTAAAATCTATACTCTTTATAGAGGTAAACATCTGACCTCAGTGGAATGGTTTGGTGGGGGAGCGCATCTGGGATAGGAAATGTCAGGGATGTGTCATAAATCAAAATAAATCCCATGAGACTGCAGAGGAGGATACTGTTCCTTGAGGAATCTTTGGCATTCGTAGCAGATGGGGCAGTCATGAAATCCGAACCATAAACCTGGATCTCAATCAAGATGTTTTACTTGAACACAGATGGGCAACCGCAATACATGCTAATCAATCATACCACTACTGATTGGTGCAACTGCATTGGAATCACTGCTTTTCTCAGAAAAAAATTGATTTAAGCACATGTTGCTATGCAAAACTGATAGAAAACACATGACACATAGTTTCAGTGCCTGTTTGTTCTTCTCTACATTAATATACATGTGTTGAGCTGCAGTCTCAATTGTTAAAGGCTTGTCTGTATTTGCTGTCTGACAACCCTTCTCATTCATGTATAATTAATATTTGTGCAGGGGTTTTCCATAATCAATGTTGATAGTAAAAAAAAGTAGAGCATAGGAAAAAATATTTTATCCTCTTATCTTCTTGCCCTGTATATTCCCTTGAGGAGGGAGGGAAATAGTCTGGGAAAGAGGAACCCATGTAATTAATTTGTAATTCATTATCTTAGGGAATGCTCCACTGGAGTCCATCTATACAACACATGTCAGCGTGGCCCTGTAGCTCTTTCTTTGAAGAGGAAAAGTTGTATCTGGAGGGGAAAGGTGGGATCAAAGAAGGGGTAAGTGAACTGACTAATGTTTTTCCTACCTTTCATATCCCTGATCTAAATAATACCCTCCATTAGCAGCTTTTCCCCTGCAAACAAGAAATCCCTGGGAAGGTGGCTGAGAACACGCATGATGCTTTGGCCCTCCTTCTATGCTTCCCACCTCCCATCATTGATTTCCCCGAGTGTTATGTTATCAGGGGACCCAAACACAGCATCCCAGAGGAATTAGGGTCAGTGGGGCTGTGTGGCTGGGCTTGCACTATTGATTACCAGGGATGCTGCTGATGTCATCGAATCCACAGGATCCTAAGACCACAACACACTCTCACACTAGCCCCAGAGATGGCATCATGAACAGGAGGAAGCACCCCCGCCCCTCAAAATCCTCCTGTACTTAAGATTTGTCTTCTCAACAAAGTATTTGATTTTAAGCTGTTTCAGCCCCACTGAAGGTCATGGAGCACAAATCACTTTTAAGGTCAAATGCTTCAGTTTAATTCAGGAAAAGTTTTTCACAGATTGATTTTATCTCATACAAGTATTGTTCTGAGCTTGCCAAAAGTAACATTTGTACTCTCCTGATTCATTGACTGGGTTCTGACATTAGGATAACCCACTGTCAAGGGATGCATATGGACTGAGCACGTATTGGTGTTGAACTCTGGATTGCAGCTGAAATGCTGGCATATTGTTTATGGGTTTTAAATTGGATTTTTTAATATTGTATTTTAATGTGCTGTTATTGAATTGTAAGCCATCTTGAGACCATTTCAAGTAAAGATGGGGTTAACATATTTTAAACAAACAAGCCCCACTGTGCTAAAAGCCATAGTTTATTAACCATGAACAACCCAGCCAGCACCCATAGTTTGCTTCTGGATTGTGAACTGTGTTTGTTCACAATAATTTGTTGCCTTGACCAGGCTCAGATAAGCAATAATCCATTTTTCAACAAAAATTCACATTTCAACATTCCCTACATTTAAAAACATAAGAACACAAGAAAAGCCATGCTGGATCAGACCAATGGTCCAACCAGTCCAGCACTCCATTCATACAGTGGCAAGCCAGCTGCCCTCAAGCAGGATGAGTGCAGGACCTCTACCTGCCAAGCTCCTCAGCAACTGGTGTAATGCAGGTATGCTAACTCTGATAACAGAGGTACCACCTAGCCAGCAAGACTAGTAGCCATTGATAACCTCCTCCTCCACCATGAATTCGTCCAATCCCATTTTACAGCCATCCAAATTGGCCTTCACCACCTCCATGGCAGTGTATTCCATAGTTTTCACTGTATGCTGCATGAAGAAGTACTCCCTTTCATCTGTCTGAGACCTCCCACCAATCAGTTTCATGGAATGACCCTGGATTTGAGTGTTATGGGAGAGGTCTCCCTCTCCACTTTCTGCACTGTCTTGATAGTGGGTTATGTTTTCTGAACCTGGTCAGTGAGGTCCAGTAACACAACATGGTCATATCACACTGTAGAATGGCCATTCACCATGTTGCCTGGAAATTATGGAAATTGCTGTCCAACACATCTGGAGACACCAGGTTGAGGAAGGCTGTTGCAGCAGGTGCCACTTTTATCACAACCAACAAACACTGGCTTCCAACAGTGAAAATATATATATATTCCTCTTTGGAATTTTCTGGTATTTGAGATCCATCAAATCTGAGACTGTTCCATTCAGGTGTACCATTTGGTCTTTCTTTTTTTAGGGTGGTTTTTAATTTAATTTAAAACAGTGTAGGAGATCTGTGATTATATATTTTTCCTACTGTCAGGTGATAAATTATGAGTCTTGCTGCATCATTGTTTTTCTTTTGTTGTTTGATGTATTTATACATTTAACTTCTGTGCCACCCAATCATTCAAGTACTCTAGACATTTTACAATGGTTGTGTCTTATTATTCTCTACATCAGGTCCTTCAGATTGAAAATTAGATTATAACTTTTCCAAATATTATTATTATTATTATAACATTTCTATGCCGCCCCTTGCCGAAACCTCGGGGCGGCTTACAACATGATAAAATACATTGAAATACAATAGTACATAATAAATTACCATTAAATATAGTAAATTAAATATAGAAATAATACTTTTAAGAAATAATCAGTATCAAACTATCTCAAACAATATATTTCTCCTTATACAAACCTGCTTGAAATAGTCCATAGATTTAAACCCATTCATTTGCCCTAATTGTTTTAAAGTGCAATCCTGCATGTCTACTCAGAAGTAAACCCCATTATTGTCAATAGAATTTACTCCAAAGTAAGCATCCATAGGATTGCAGCCACACAAAAATTATCTTAATAGTGATAAAATACTCAAAACTCTAGGCAGGATAGAAGATGAAGCTGAAAGCATATTAAATGATTCTTTACTAAGTCATCAGTACTCTTAAAAAAAATCAGTGTAGCAGTATTTTTTTCCTTTACTATTCTTACACTAAAATCCTATAATTTCTACTCAGAAGTAAGCCTAATTGAATTCAGTGGAACTTGCTGCCCAATAAGTATGTATATTGGATTGCAACCTTGTTGTTATAAAATATGTAAGACTTCTCTGCCCCACAGAATTGCACAATCTTTCATTAATATCTGACATTTTGTTTGACAAAGATATTATAAATCAACTATCTGCATACTGCTTCAAAAACAGAATTTGGTCCAGTCCACGAGAATATCTTTTCCACATTGTATTTCTTAGATGATGGCATGATCTATTCAAAGTTGAGCAAGCCCCACTAATTTCAGTGGGACTTAGAAGTGCTTAACTTTGGCTGGATTACACCTTTAGGCTGCAATCCCTAATCACTTACTGAATAGGACTTACTTCCAAGTACCCATGCAGAGGAACAAGCTGTTAAAGTACTAAAGAAGCCTCGGCTCAGTAAGTGAGAAAGTGAGTATTAAAGCTCCTGATTACATCTAACCTAAACTTCTAGAAAACTTCTAGAAAGTTAACACCGGTGTTCTGCTATATCCATCCTATTTTATGCTTCCCTAATTCATGAAAGGAATCTATATGTATAGCGTAGCCACAACATACTTTTGCATATTTCATAATCCAGTTTCCTTAAAAAGCAGTGCTGCTGGTTGTCTTATACAGAAAAGCAAATCCATTAACTCTCTATAGGTTGCCATAGAAGATTAATTCAGAGTACCTGGACTCTGCCTGAGGTAGGCTGTGCTATATCATCTACCTCTGGTTTCAAGGCATTTGGGTCAGTAGAAGGGCTATTACCATCCTCCTCAACCGTCCACTCAAAAAGGCGACTCCGCTGTCTGAACAATTCCCTGCCGCTGGAACCTTTTTGGCCAGTCTGGTGGTGGCTTTGCAAGACTTTGGCCACTGGATTATTAGATCTTCTGCTCACCTCCATGTATTCATCTTGGCACAGGCAAAAGCGAAGAAACAGAAGCAACACCAGGAGACTCCAGTGGAGGAAATCCTTGGGTGCCATATTACTCATCATTAGCAAGGTCCCCCAAGTTCAAATGCCTTTTACAAGAGAATGATCTGCAGATGCCGGGACGTGGGCTTCCCAGGCGATTCCCCCCTATTATGCCTGGCAACAAGACCAGGGTGACCACAGCTTTATATGCTGCGTGCCGTAAATTATGCTGTGAAAATGTCAGAGTGGCAGGAACCTTCATCCCAAATCAGTCATGCTTTCTTAAACAACCCAGTCATTATTCACCGCAAGCCCTACTGTAGGGAAAATTGATTTGTATGCTAGAAATGCCCACTGTAGTTAATGGGCAGCTGTAGGGTTCCTGTCTGGCAGCACTGACAACTGTTACTCCCTTTTCTCTCTTCCTTTCTCTCTTGGGCATGTTTTTGTTTTAGTGTGAAGAAATGAGGTGGAAATGAGGAACATGTGGCAAATATTTTATGCTTCTTGATTAGATATGGAAAAGCTGAGAATTCAGGCTCTTAAAAGGTGTTCTGGAGTTTGGACACAATCTTCTTATTGTTTGCCAAAACCACAGAGAGAGAGTGCGAGAGTTAGTTCTTCTCTCTCTCTTTCTCATACAAAACACACACTTCCCTTTCTCCCTCCATCTCTCACGCAATACACACACACAATCTGAAAAGTCATTGTACTAGCAGCGAAGGAACAAAAGCCCAAGGGGAGATTTTTGCTCTTGATTTTGAGCTGAAGGCTGCTCCTATACTTTAGAAAAGACAGATACTTGCTTATGTGCCAGCCAGAGGAGACTGGAAAAACTGTCTGAAAACAGTACCAATTCAAGCTCATATTGAGTCCCAGTTCTCAGTGAAAACCTTCAGCTTCCTGGTCAAACATCTCCTTCCCACACACACAGATCTAATTTCCGATGTTTTCCTAAATGCTGATGCCAAACCAAATGGCTTTTCCTGCCAAGGATAGATAAGTGACCGTGAACTCAACAAGCATGTTTCTGTGTTACAAATTATCATGCCCCTATAAAATTATCCTGTCACTGTAATATGTAATTCTTTGAACCTACCCACAGATGAACGTCTTGGATACTAAAAATATCACTGCCAACCCTGTAGATAATTCCATCTTTAAACCATTTTACCAAATAGAGCAATTTCATGGGAAATCTACATACCTATATTAGCGATGTCATCTGCTTAGATCTTCGTTGGAGCTGAGCAACAGAGAAAATCACTACCACATTTAAAAATGGAGACAAAAAAAGGAGGTATACATTGGCTAAACTCTTTAGAATTGCCTTGTAACAATAGCACCCTGCCTACCTGCAATGCTTGAATCAGATTCCATCCGTGGGCTACTGGACACATGCACACACCCAATCCAAAATTCTGTGGGTGCTCTAGTGCGAAAATGAATCACATGCATCTAGTTCGACTTTCCACTGGTGTGAACAAGAGGGACTTTGGTGAGCAGAGGAGTTGGTAGAAATGATGGTTCGGGGCAGAGAATGTGGTCTGCAAGGAGAAAGCCCCAGGATAACTCCCTGGCATCCCATGAGGCAGGGAAAGACTCCAGCCTTTCTCTATTGATCTAGCTCAAACTTCTTTCAGCCTGACCGCCAAATTCAATTTCGGAGAAGCTTGCATTGCAGTAGCAGGCAGGCTGCTTGCACAGAGGGTGGGGCCAAAATACCACAGATACTGGAATCTTTTAGTTTAAAACCGTTAATGCCAGTAAGTAAGTCTCGCAGAACCGTTTCAACTTTTTAGAGTGGGGAGAAACATGAAGCAGCCAGGGAACTCCCAACAACTGGCCATCGGAGCAAAGGGGGCATGGCCAGGGGAGGGGATTCTGGGCATCTGGGGACCCCACTGTCTGGATAGGGACTCTGTGCAGGCCAGCTTGATCCTGGGACCTGAAATACAGCACTCTGCTTCAAACAACACGGAGCTAAATGGAGCTAAATTCTGATTCATTAGTTACTTCTGGGTGATACGTATAGACCTTGGTAAAAAACAAATAAAAAATCCTACAATTTCCAAGATTCCCAGCCAAGCATACAAGAAAAAATTGCAATGTTTTGCGGGGGGGGCGGTCTGGCTGAGCAAAAAGTGAGTACAAAAGTGAGCAAGGAGAGACAATGTGGAAGTTTAAAATTATGCATCGTGTGGGGAAAGTCAACAGGGGGAGGATTTTCTTCCTCTTGCAAAATACTAGAATGCAGGACCATTAAATGAAGCAGAATGGAAGAGATTCAGGACAAAATGAAACACACAGTGAAATGAATGGAGTTGCTCCCTCAAGTTGTGAGACTGGCCACCACCTCAACTGACTTTAAAAGGGAATGAGGCAAATCAGGGCACAATCCAGTCAGGATACCCATAAACCCCCAGACTCAGAGGATTATGGGTATCCAGTGCAAAGCAGATGGAGCAGTGGAGGCACTCTCTTCCCATTCTGCATTTTCACCAGAAGGCCACACTCAGCTATCTAGCTGGGGGTACTTTGGTGGGGAAGGAAAGGCGACTGGACAGCATCAGCAAACCTTCCATCCTGACCACTTCAGTCTCCTCCTCTCCCTGCCTCCTGAAAGACCCCCTCCCACCCTCTCCAAGGACACTTTCCCAACTTTGGAGAGCAGTCCATATGGTTTTTCCCAAGCTGGCCTCAAGGGAGCAAGGACAGGGGACTGGAGCTTCAATCCTCAGATCCAAAGTTGTTGCATTGATTCTAACCAGCAACCTGGGAATCTGGACAATTGTATGCCTTCCCTCCTGCCCCCATGATGTCTAGGGGCAACAGGATCTTTCCCTAAATTGCAAATAAACAGACACTCACCATGATGGCTGTGTGTTGCTTCTGGGATGAGAGGCACCCAAATGCCAGTTAACCTGTGGGGGAGCAGCTATTGCCCCCATGTCTTCTTTGTGAGCTTCCCAAAAGCATCTGGCTGGCTACTGTGGGAGGTAGGATGCTGGATGAGTTAGGTTTTCGGTCTGTCTTTTTATGATTCTATGTTCTTATGGCATAACCTCGGTTCATTTCTGCTTAAATGCTAAGATGTACTATTTAGACAGATTTTACTTTAAATGGGAGCACTTTATTAGAAACATAGAAACATAGAAATAGAGCGAGTCAGAAGGAGCCTCCCGGGCCATCTAGTCTGACCCCCATCAAGTTGTCTCCACATTATGGAGACCCTATAAAGAAAAACCCTCCAAAAAGACCTATCCATGACAGCATTGTTCGGCTCTTGTAAGTTCGAGGCTGGGGCCTTCTTTGCAGAGTCAAGTCATATCATTTATTTGCACATCTCTGGATGGCATACGAAACAAATCATATCATATTTCGTGTTCTTTTTCTTCTTCTGCCTTTGACTTCCCTAGCATGATTGTCTACTTCAGGGAGTTTTGCCTTTTCATGAGATGCCCAAAGTATGACAGCCTGAACTTTGTCTGATTCGCTTCTAGGGCACGTTTTGGCTTGATTTGATCCAGGACCCACTTGTTCATCTTTCTGTCAGTCCAGGGTATTCACAAAGCTCTCCTCTAGCAGCATGTTTTGGAGGCATCAATTTTCTTTCTGTTTGGGAGCACTTACCTTCTCTAAAGTATAATGCAGAGGAGACATAGGTACTAGATATAGATTTAAAGCAATCTCTGTTTCAGCCCACAGGTCTAGGGAATGATTACCCTCCCCATTACTCTCTTTTTTCCTACTGGGAACTGAATGAGTTCAGTTAACATCTGGAACTCAACAGAGACATGAATGATTCAGAGAAAACATGAATCTACCTTGGCACCCAATAAATTGATTCAGCAAATGCTGGAACAGTGCTGCTGCTTTCAGCTGGTGGCAGAGATTTCGGTGCTTGCCAAATACTGTTCTGGGGTTTCCTGTGGTATTAAAGTGCAAAATATTTCCAGATGAGTAATGCCCATTTATAGGACACATATACTGGAAAGGGCAGGAATCAACTCAAAGAGGTATGGACCATTTGGTGGTTTTGTTGCTTGAGCAACAACTGCAATAATTTGAGCCAAAGGGGTCTGATATTGCCTTCCTTTGCTTACATTCGCTGCTTTTGAATTTCTCCAGGTACTCTAAGCACCATAATTCCAATTATTTAAGTTTCTTTGGCCTATTTTTTATTTTATATTCATAAACAAATGGGAACATAATACTTTAAAGTGGATGCAGGGTTTTTCTATTTCAGAGCTGCATGGCCTGATTAGAGGATGGTGAAAAGGCCAAACATTAAGTATTTTACCTGCCTATTTATTTAGTGATTCTCCCTCAGACTGAGTTACTGAGTGCTTTGTGGAATCTAGAACCAGGGATGTTCTGTTCAGCTGTCCTCCTGATCTTCCGGCTTCTCTTCTAAGGCTGGCACTAGTACCAGCCATTCTTGGACAGTTAAGAGGGCCTTGGTGACCTGCTAGCACCCATGAGTGCTACCCACCCAAGGATCCCTTTTCAGAAAAGGAAATTGTGCCCAGTCTTCCATTTAATGTGCTATCATAGGACATGAGCAGCTCTCACTTCCACCCTTTGAGGACAAAGACATGGGCTGAGCTAGATTTCCTCCCTTTTGCAGGTCTGTATATGATAGATATATGTTAGTGTTCTGTTATTAATAATATTGACTTGTGGTATAAAAGCAGAGCCAATGAATCCAGGAAGGGCGCTGTGCTAACCTATAGGTACTATACCATCATACTAATGTGATGATGCAAAAGCACAGCCTTCTCATCCTTGCTGGGTATGAATCTTTCACAACTTTCAGCAATACTCTTATTCTTGATTTCATCATATTCCCATGATCTTTGCCTGCATCATCTATAAAATGCAGTTTGTCTTTTCATAAACATATATTGGTACAATAGTTTCTTATTTGTGTACTTTGGTAACGGCATTGTAGAAGAAAGTGCTATATAATTAAAAACCTCCTGATCAGATTGCACCAGATGTGTATTAAATTCCAGACTAGACAATTTGTTTCTGCCCAGTTAGTAGAGAAACAATACTCTCACTGCTTTGGTTTAACTTATATACAAAAACTGAATGCAATTTACTCAAGAGCTTTTGAATTGCAGATTCCTTTTCTTCTGCCCCCTTCACTAGAGGTCAACAATTTCTTACAAAAGTAAGGTTGTAACCTTACAAAAGTAATGCTGCCAATTTTATGGGCGTTATGTTCACATGACTCCAGTCCTCAGTCAGCTTCACTGGCTCCCCATTGAAGTCAGGGCCCAATTCAAGGTGTTGGTTATTACCTATAAAGCCCTTAACGGCTTGGGTCCTGGTTACCTGAAGGAGCGCTTACATCCATATACGCCCGCCCGCCCCTTGAGATCAGCGGGAGAGGCCCTTCTCCGGGAACCCTCCATGAAAGAAATTAGGAGGGTGGGTACTCGGAGGAGGGCTTTCTCTGCGGTGGCGCCTAAGTTATGGAATGCGCTCCCCAGAGAGGTCCTCCTGGCGCCGTCGTTATTTGTTTTTCGGCGCCAGGACAAGACTTTTTATTTAAACATCATTTTAATTGTTAATATTATTTATTGATTTTACATCTTTGGCCAGGATGTCTCCAATTATATTGTTTTTATATTGTTGTTATTTATTGTTGTGAGCCGCCTCGAGGCTTCGGCGAATGGGGTGGCATAGAAGCTCCCTAAATAAATAAATAAATTTTTATTTCTATTTTGTTCTATACCTGAGCTTTTTGCCTTTTGCAGTCATTTGGTGCGTAACAAATAATAAGTAACGTTATTCCTCACTAGGCTACGTGCAAGAAAAACATTTGCTTGAATTTTAATAAATTTCAAGTTCCTGTTAAAGGCATGGAATTGGGGATGGAAAAGAAAGAAGAAAGAAAAAAGGTGGCAGCACTAATCATGACATTCCTAAAATACAGGACTACCCACCCCCCACGAAGTATCACAGAAAATGTTACACTGACATTTCTGACTCCAGAATTTAGAAAAGTTTTTACAGCAAAACCATACAGTGTTTTAAATATCAGAAGTATAACTAGATAATAACCTAAATAGTAAGTCAAATGTCAGCTTGTGCATGGGCCCCACCCTTTTTCTTGATACCGTCATAAAGAGATGCACTCCAGGAGTAACTGAGTTTATGCAGCTTTTCCCTGTGTAATGTTTCATGCCAGGAATCCTCTTGAAACTCCCCCTTCCTGTGCAGTTGCCCCTCTGATCTGCAAGTGACATGCCTCCCTCTTGCTCAGCAGAGGGGATGACCAGCCTCCTCATCCATTCTGCTGAGCTTCAGGGCAGGAACCCTGCCTGAGTAGCAGGCACTGCTTGACAGCTACAATGAGCTGAACTGAGCAATTGTGGCTGCCAAACAGAGGAGCCTCATGCCTCCCCTGGGGTGTTACCTCAGAACCACCTGGATAACAAAGAGGGGGCAGGAAGGAGGAGACTAACTACCATGAGCCTAACTGCCCAGCTGCTGTGTTGAAAGCAATAAATCCTCAGTCCCACCCGGGGTCCATCTGAGAGTTCTTAAAGAGCATAAACTTGAAATTCCTAACCTTTTTGCCAAAATATTTAATGTGTTCCTAAGATCATTCTCTGAACCCTGCACCGGAGGACTGGACAATGGCCATTGTAACACCAATTTTTTTTAAAAAGGGATCTAAGGAATTAGATACTACTTAGTTTAACATCTGTTCTGGGTAAATTGCTTGAAAGCATTATTACAGATCGAATCAGGAAGCACATAGAGGGACAAGCCCTGCTGAAAAAGAATCAACATGGCTTCTGCAAAGGGATGTCCTGTCTGAGTAGCTCATTGGAGTTTCCTGAGACTGTCAATAAACATGTGGAAAGGAGCAATCTGGTAGATATTGTTTTCTTAGACTTCCAAAAGGCTTTTGACAAAGTCCATCACCAAAGGCTCCTGAACAAACTTAGCACTCATGGAATAAAGGTGGGATGTCCTCTTATGGATCAGTAGCTGGTTAAAGAACAAAAATCAGAGTGGAAAGAAATAGTAATTTCTCCAAGTTGAGGTATGTAACCAATGGAAACCCTCAGGTTTTGTATTAGTATTAGGACCAGTGCTTTTTGAACAATTCATAAATGATCTGGAATTAGGAATAAGCAGTGAAGTGGCCAAGTTTGCTGATGAAACCAAACTATTTAGGGTGTTTAAAACTAAAAGAAATGATAAGAAGCTCCAAAAGGGACTGGACAGATTCATGAAGGAGGAGGCTATCAGTCGCCACTAGCCTGGCTGGCTGTGTGCCACCTCCTTCACCAGAGCTGGCCTGTCTGCACCCTCCGGTTGCTGAGGAGCTTGGCAAGTGGGGGCCATGTACCCATCCAGCTTGAGGGATCCTGTGGGCAGCTGCTTACCACTGTGTGAATGGAGTGCTGCCCTGGATGGACCATTGGCCTGATCCGGCATGGCTTTTCTTATGTTCTTATGAAGAGAAAACCTTGAATTGTGGCAACCAGGCAGGGTTGCTTGTGCTGACAGGTGAGCCCAGCTACTGTATCAAGGCATGTGCCAAGATGTTGGAGGAAACTAAGTACACGGGACTGGCATGCTGAAGCACTTGCCAAGGAGGCAACAGCTCCTGGGTTTGCTCTGCCTTCTTGCTCCTTCACCATGGCAGTCTTCCTGTTTACATCTTCTCACTCTGATCCGAACAATGATGGTGGTGAGAAAGAGGAGCAGGAAATTTCCCCCCTCCTGCCCACTGGTTCTCTGCTTCTCAAACAAATGGTAGCAAGGAAGAGAAAGCTGAGGAGCAGAAGAGCTGGTGGCTGCAGTGGTGAAAAGCTAGACGCAAAGGGGAAGCAGGCCTTTTAGGCTGTCTGGCCAAGGGCCCTCAAAACCCCCCAAAAAGTACACACACAGGGTCAGAAGTGTGACCACACCTGCTTGAAGATTAGGTTGAAAGAGGGACAGAGAATGACAGAGGGAGAGTGAGGGAAATTTCAAAAGATCTATGACTATTCAAAGTGTAGCAAATGCTCCATTAAGGACAACTGCTCAGACAGAGTTATACTGAAAGAATTCCAATAAAAAAGGACCGTTTAATTGCAAGTTTCACCATGTGATGCAACTAGAAACATATTTCCTGTATTCAACAGTAGCTTGGCTATGTAGGATGGACACCTGGCCTTCCGAAAAGCAAATTTCCTCAGTTCCTTCCTGAAACAAACCAAACCACAGATTATGGGACAAAGTCCAAGGAGCAACAGGAGAGCTCAGTTTCGGAAAGGAGACTGAAATTCTTGAAAGAGCCAAAGAAAACAGGGCCATGGTGCTGCTAAATTAACTCTTTATATAGCATGCGATAGAATTTAACAGAACTGCTATCTTGGTGTATCAAGAAAAGCTGACCTTTTCCAAACTTTAAAACATTCAGGGCTGATGGACTGAGTAGGACAGCATCCCCCAATGGGGTGCCTTCCTTTGGCAATTCCCAGAATTCTTGACCATTAGCCATTATACCTGGGCTGTTGTAAGTTAACTCTCAGCAATAGCTCTTGCATGCAACTTCTGATGAAGCCCAACATCCAATGAAGACCCTGGCAGGGTTTTCAGATCTGATCTTCTGCACTTATTCCAAAAAACAAAACCCAACTTGGAACATACATGCCAAATAAACTGATGCTACCCACATTCCTTATCTTTACTAATAGTAAATATGGTGTAGTATAGTGGTTAAAATATGCAAATATGGTGTAGTATAGTGGTTAAAAGTTCAGTCCCAGGACTCAGGCAATCTGGGATCTAGTTTCCACTCATCCATGGAGCTCACTGGGTGACTTTGGGCCAGATTCTCAGCCCACCCCACCCCACAGGGTTGTTGCTGTGAGGATAAGATTGAGAGCAGGAGGAGGAGAATGATGTAAGCCACCTTGAGTTCCTTGGAAGGAAAAAAGGCAGGATATAATTATAATAAATAAATATAAAATTTCATGAACAAATATTGAGCTCCTAACCTCAAGACCACTGGAGATACCACAGAGGATGCTAAGTCCACTTTTCTGCTTATGTGTGACACCAGCTACGGCTGCAGCAGCGCATGACCCCAACTTGTTGCATGGTACAGCCCAGGTCGTCCTCATCACTGTGCCTCCGGACTCTGCTGTCCCCTCTTGCCTAGCCCATAGGCAGGCAAAGGAGCAGACGGCCCAGAGCTGAAGGTCACTGCTGCTTTATCCTGCTACTTGCTCTCCTCTGTTCTCCCAGGAAATGCTGGAAGGGATGATGAGCAGCTGCTGGTTCTGCCACTTTTCCCTACCCTCTCCAAAGGATCTTCATGGGAAGCTGAGTTTGGAGGATGGCACCTAATGACCTCTCCATTTAGCAGCCATTTTCCAGCCAAGGATGGTGCTGGCAAGCAGTGGCCTTTCCCCACAAAGTTTAAGTATGTTATGACTTTGGGCTCCCAGAAATAGGGAGAGGGGCTCATCATATCTAGGGCTGCCTTCTTGTCTCTTATAGGATCCCTATATCTTAAACACCTCCATCATGAGCTGGGATTCAGCATGCTCCATCCCCACTCACCCACAGGTCTTCCTGCTAGGAAAAGATTCAGCTGGGGTCTTTCTGTTTTTCAGAAATCCATTAAAAGCACAGGAGCCCTACAAAGAAAATCTAGGTAGCCTTACATATCCTATTTTTAAAGAGAAGGTAAATTGCCATAAAGCCTATTAGTTTAAAATCACCTAAATCACCACCATAGAGAAAGAGAAAGTGGACAGGGGGAAAGGAGGGCCTCCAAAGCATCACCAGAGAGAGAAAGGGGGAGAGAGAGGGACACCTCCAAAGCCAACTTTTCTGCACTGCCCTTACAGAAAAGGAAACCTCTCCGGCATTCCCTTGCTGCAAACAGGAGGCCTTAGTGAGTTTGGGAGTGGTGGGGGAGGGCTAGAGATATTCCTGGTTTTTCTGTTTTCACAGGGGTACTGTACTCCAACCCTGCAAACATGGATGACCAACTATATGTGATCTGACTTACATACAAATTCAACTTAAAGATAAATTTCCATTTTCTCAGAAACCCAGGGACTGCCTGCATAACCTTTTTTAGCCCCAGTCTTTACATTTGGGATGGACCAAGCATGTCGATTAATACAGAAGAACATGAATAAACATGAATGGAAGCCCCTGCATTATTGTCCCTTTCTTTTCTGCTGGAACGTTCTTCAAAAGGAGCAGAAAGATGTCAATAATGTCAACATGATTTTTTCCCTCTGGACAACAATGTGGAGCAGCTCCCTTCATCATAAGCCTGTCCCTACAAGACTGAGCATGTTGTTTGATGCCTCTCCTACCCCAAACACGTCTAACCAGCATATATGTGCAGACTGTCTTGAGATAAGATTATCTCCCAGCATTTATCATTTTACTGTTGAAGCAGGCTTCTTAGTAAAGCTTTCAGCTGCACCAAGAAGACAAACTTGCACCGGCTCAGGTTCCAAAAGAACATGGTCTCGAGTGTCATTTGTTGAAGGTACTTATTAAACGATTACTATCTTCCTATTACATTTATATTACTTACTCCTTTTAGCTTTAGTAAGGCACTCAAGATGAGGAACACATTCCTCCTCTGTTTTACTCTCACAGCAGCACTCTGAGGTAGGTTAGGCTGAGAGCCAGCACCTGGCCCAAAGTCACCCACTGAGCTTCACCACCAAATGGGATCTAGAACTAAAATCTCCTGAGTCTCAGTCCAAGACTGTAACTGCTACACCGCACTGCTTTCTTTTTCAGGCGCTGTAGATGACTTGTTCTGTGCCTCCACTTTGTTTTGGAATTGCTGAAGACCAGCCATGGAAATGAGGCTGCCTCATCCTTCCTCCATCCTCCCTTGCACAGTCCTTCAGACCTGGCTTGCCTGCTTCCCAAGAAGCGTGCTGTCACTGCTGCCTTCTCTCTTTTCCTCTCTACCAGCCTTGCTTGGTGGTGCTCTTGACCTCATCCTGACTTATATGGAAGGAAGGATGGAGACAGGGAAAAAATCCCAAGGAATATCAGGTTGGTTAGAAAGAACAACCACTAGAATGAGATGTAAATGCTTACAACATTTGCCTCTCCTATCTGAGTTTTGCAAAGTTTTGCATTGGCTTAGAAATCTGTCCAGCATGCCTGAGCACAGGTGACAGTTGCACAAAATACTTGTGTGCGCACTCCACAAGCTATCCACCCACAGGCAAAACAGGAATTATAAGATGTGATACAACAGGCAAGATGCTAGCGGTGGCATCACAGAAAAACTAAAGCTCTTAGCTGCATGCAGCCTTCAAGTGAAAGGCTTCAGTACAGCTTCAAGGAGGTATCTAATGTTCCTCCACCAGTAGGAGGGACCAGACCATGTCCTGGAGAAGGCCTGGGCTGCTGTCAGGAAATGGTGGTGTTGAGATACAGTAGCAGTGGCTCTGGGCCAGACTCGCTGGACCGCTTTCATTCCGAGAGTCAAATGCCATGCTGGAGAAGCTCTGGAGGTTTGCTTTCCAGTGGTGGATGGGGCTGAAGCCAAAAGGGGCAGGGTCCAAGTACCAAAAATGCCAGTGTATTTTGCCCTAAAGCTCCTCTGCCTTAGAATGGGGCATTTCAGCTCTTTAGAACTGGGGGAAAGATGCACAAAAGCCAGCGTACCACCACCACCACCAAACTTTGGCTGAGGCAAAGGGGATGGGCAGGAGATGGGTCTTGGTCTCCTGGGGAACTCTGCAGGGCTGGTTGAGACCTTGGACCTGCACCCCTGCCCTGTTCCTGGGAGGGATGAATTCTTGCGTTCGGGATAGTGATTGGTGTCAGTATCCTGCAGTGTGGGTTCAGTCTTGTCCAGCACGCAGTGGGCAATCTACACTAGGAAATTTTGCCAGCATTGTAATACATAACGCACTGGCGAGTCATATGATGCTCACCTGAGCCCATCCTCCTTGCACCATTTCTGCCATTATATCCCATATTTTTTTAAACCAGGTATACTGCGACCTTTTATATGTTGCAGATTTCTCACGCTGTGTGCGTGTGTGGCAACCAATGTGTGCTAAACTTGCAGACTTCAAGCACTGTTCTAGGCGGAAAGGAGAAGTGTCCTACGGGGGCTTCATCAAACTGCAGCAGCTCAGAGATCCTTCAGTTGTTTCCCTGCCTGCCTAACTGCCTACCCCCCCCCCCCCGACACACACACACACTTGCATATTCAAGGCTGGTCTGCCCTCTCCTCCCCTTTCCACTGAAAAATGAAAGCTTGCCTGCCCGATTATCCTCTTTGTAGCTGAAATGCACACCTACTCAGAAGTAAATCAGATTACCTTCAGTGGCCTTGCTCACTTGAATTGAGTTAACTCATGGGAAAACCTGCGTCGTGAGCAGCTGCACTTGCTTGCTCTGCGGGGGAAGGAAATGTGCGTGCGTGCGTGCGTGTGTGCGGTGGGGGGTTATTCCACTGTCTTTGCCTCATGGAAATTTAGAGAACAAAAGCAGGTTGCAGCAGCCCTTCTCTATGACTCTTTGTAAGGAGACAGGACCACCTGCCTTTTTTTCCCTAAAAAGACAAACAAACCCAAAGCAAACAAAAGGGTCATTTCCCTGCACATGTCCTCTCTCAAGCTCCTCCAACTTCTCCTGCAATTACATTTCTGTGTGATGCAAGCTCAGATTTTTTGAACTGTGCTGTATTCAGTGCTGCAAACCCCCAAATGTGATAAATGCATTTTGCAGACTACTGAGATTGCGTGTCCTCGTGGGGCAGAAAAGGCAGAAGTGTTCAATTCCTACTTTGGTTCAGTCTTTGTCATGAGCCAGGTTTCCTCCACTGAGCATTCAATAGCCACAGACTTTACCCTTGCAAAGTGTTCTTTTATTTCCAAAAAGCACAGAGCACCGAGAATGAATCTCTGAGCATGCACAGAGCACTATGTTGGACCCTAGTATTCACCTCCAGAAACTCTCCCTATGAACATACCAGGGCCCCATTCCTTTGGGAGGGGCCTTCTGAAGAGGAGCATGCGTCCTCTCTGCATTCTGATCCTCTAATCGTACCAGTGCTGTGTCATGGGATCAGGAGCCAAAGCCACCTGGTCTGTGTGTGAGAAACTCCACTGCTTGAGTCCTCACCCACCAGCTGTACATCTTGGTTATTCCCAGAGATTGCCTGCCCACTGGGGTGTCTGGCCATGAGATAAGCGGCTCTGCTTCTCTAATCTCAGAATCTCAAGATGGCCCACTTCCTGCACCTCTCCTCCTCCTCCTCCTCCTCCTCCTGATTCTTCGGGAGACCAGCCAGCAGCCCTTGAGAATGTCTGCCCAAAGCAGCCATCTTTCTCACTCTCAACAGACTTCTCCCAAAAGAAGATCTATGACAAGCTGAAGGAGCAGGATGGCAGCTCAAGATTTATGAGCAAGTGGCCAAGGATCATCTGATTGGGTTGAATGAGTTCAAATCTCCAGGGACCAGTGAATCCCATCCTAAAGTCATAAAGGAGCTGGAGGAAGAACTCTCAAACCACTGTCTATTTATTTTGAGAAATCCTGTGGTGGACAGGGAAAGTGTCAGATGACTGAAGAAGGGCCAAGGTCTCCCTACCTTCGAGAAAGGGGAAAAAAGAAGAACCTGGGAACTACAGACAAGTCAGTCTGACATCAATTACTGTGAAAATTCTAGAGTAGATTATAAAGCAGTCAGTCTGCAAACAACTTGAAAACAAGGCAGTGATTACTAAAAGCCAACATGGATTTCATAAGAACAAACCCTGCCAGACTAATCTGATTTTGATTTTTGATTGGATAACCTCCCTGGACTGTGGAAATCCTGTGGACATAGCAAAACTGTTGACAAAGTGCCCCATGATACCTTGATTAGAAAACTTGATCAGAAAAGCAGGCTGGATGGAAAAGTTATCAGGCGGATCCACAGTTGGCTACAGAATCAGACTCAAAAAGTGCTCATCAATGGCACCTTCTCAAACTAGGGAGAAGCTACAAGGGGGGCACTGTATAGCACTCTGCAGGTACTGGAAAGGCTGTCACAAAGAAAAGGATCTCTTCTCAATTATCCCAGAAGGCAGGGCATGGAATAACAGACTCAAGTTACAGGAAGCCAGATTCCAGCTGGATGCCAGGAAAAATGTCCTGACTGTTAAAACAGTACAGCAATGGAACCAATAACCTAGGGAGGTTGTGGCTCTCCCACACTAGGGGCATTCAAGATGCAACTGGACAGCCATCTGAGAGGGATGGTTTAACAGGGAGTCCTGCCCTGAGCAGTAGGTCAGACTTGATGGCCCTCTGGCTCTTTTCGACTCTACTATTCTATGATTATGTAAGTCTATGATGGGGTGGGGGTAGTGTAAATATCCCCCAGGACATAGTGCCAGGAATCATCTCAAATGGAGAAGTGTAAAACCCTCCACA
Source organism: Varanus komodoensis (assembly GCF_004798865.1). Lineage (NCBI taxonomy): Eukaryota > Metazoa > Chordata > Lepidosauria > Squamata > Varanidae > Varanus > Varanus komodoensis. The sequence goes on from NW_025335606.1 coordinate 14,348,483, forward strand.
TCTCTACCACCTCAGCAAACTCCAGTCTCATTTTTTTAAAAAGCACATGGATATACTGGTGGCACTGCAGTCCCCTATCACGTTGGCTCCATCTGTGCTGCTTTGAATAGATCCCCATGTGGCAAATTGGCAGAGCCATATGGGCAGCCTCATATTAATTTTTGCCTTTATGACTGACTAAATCAATTGGCAAGAGAAAGGTAGGAACAGCAAGTGCTCTCTCCCTCATGCAGGTTTCATTACACTAGAACTTCAAAGATGAAGCTAATCAGGTCCCCTTCCTGCCAAACCTCTTGATCTGAATTCAGTCAAATCTGTATGTATTTGTTCCAGCAGGAACCACTCTGGACACACCACTCTGCCGTAAGTGATTGGCATGTTCTTATGCCTGAAGTATTTTCCCAGGAAACTCCTATCTGCTTCCTTAGAACAAAGGCCTAATCCTCTCTGTCCTCCACAAAAGTTATGCAGTGGCCCTTGTAGATCATAACTCAACTGAATAACAACAGCATGAGAAACAAGTGAAGAGTTTGGTAAGGTCTTAGCACTGGTACAAGAGGAGAAAACTGTCTCTTTGAATACAGAACTAGGTCATTGTACCATAAATACCACAACATCAGTGCAGCAACTCACAGAATCAGACTGTATGCCTGGAAAAAAAATTCTTTCCTCCAATCCCCATCATTAAACATCCATTCCCTATGAAAATTATTTGTCACAATTCTGAACAAGAGAGCAGCTGTGGAATGCACATCCTGTGTCTGCTTTTTTGCTTGCCATCTGTTTGCAGAGGGATTCGGTTAAAAAGTTTGCTGGGGAAAAGTTTAAAACAGGATTCATGCCATGTCACAGTTAAGCAGACATTTTACACGGGCTAAAGCAATACTAAATTGCATGTCATTTTGTTTCCGATCATAAACAAAGAGTCTTGTAGCACCTTAAAAGGTTTCTCTACATCATGCATTAACCACCTTTTTCTTCCATTTGCTTTTTGGGAAGAAGAATGTCCTTTCCACAAGTCTTTCTCTCCCACAAGGGCTTTCATTGCTCCCTTTCTATATTTTCCATTATACAATGCAAGGTGGTGCTGTGGTATAGAATGGTAGCCAAGGCCTCCATGTGGCATCACCCTGGAAAATGTTACATCATCTTCTCTTAAAAGGCTCTAAAAATGGCTGGAAAACATGAGACCCTCTGATTTCCTGAGTGCACAATAAATCTCATGGGTAGAAAAGCCCAGAGACTAGCACATTTATTCTGGCATAAGCTTGCATGGCCACTGTCCTCTTCATCTGATACATGAAGTACGAACCTCAGACTGGAGGTGTGATACTCCAGTTGGTCTTAAGGCACCACAAGACTCTCTTGTTTCTTCTGCAGCAAACTAACATGATGGCCTCTCCAGACCTCATTGGCAGCCATCTTTAGTGATCCATGTTTACAATTAGATACAAAGGAGTCAAGCAAACAGCTCCAAGGGAGGGGAGCTGGTGCCAAGACACTATAAATGCCATACACCTTCACAAATTCTACTGTTTTATATAATGTTCAGTCATGGAATGTTCCCCCAAAATGAATGCAAACCTAGCCATATTCCATATTATAATTGTTTGTACCTAAGACAGCATACTAAAAAGCAGAGACATCACCCTGCCAACAAAAGTGTGTATAGTCAAGGTTATGGTTTTCCCAGTTGCAATGTATGGTGTGCAAGCTGGACCATAAGGAAGGCTGAGCACAAAAGGATTGAGGCCTTTGAACTGTGGTGCTGGCGGAGACTCCTGCGAGTCCCTTAGACCACAAGGCGATCAAACCGGTCAGTCCTAGAGGAGATCAACCCTGACTGCTCTTTAGAAGGCCAGATCCTGAAGATGAAGCTCAAATACTTTGGCCACCTAATGAGAAGGAAGGACTCCCTGGAGAAGAGCCTAGTGGTGGGAACAATAGATGGCAAAAGAAGAAGGGGACGGCAGAAGATGAGGTGGCTAGATGGAGTCACTGAAGCAGTTGGTGTGAGCTTGAGTGGACTCCGGGGGATGGTGGAGGACAGGAAGGCCTGGAGGAATGTTGTCCACAGGGTCGCGATGGGTCGGACATGACTTCGTGACTAACAACAACAACAAAGCTAAATGGTTGACTGTACCTTGGAAATGATGGGATTGCACCAGTGATGATCACTTCATGATACATGTATATGTGAATGTCCTGAAGGAGGTTTCTTTTTGCTTTCTGGAGCCCTGGACAGGGCCCCTTCTTTGTTCTCTATGTTCAGGCTCTGGAACTAGGCAGTTTGGTGTGTGGTTTCTCAGGAACCGATCTCCTCTCAGGTAGATATCAAGAAAGAATGGAACTGTGGAAGCTTCAAGGTCAAGTGTGCATTATTAGGGAGCAAGGTCTGGGGATGCATTGCAAGCTGAGCAGGTAAATTCACCCAGCATTAATAATCCAAGGGCTATGACAAGCTGTCACAAGTGGTGCACACCCCTATATTAATAGAAAAGGATGGAGTATTTTCAGCCTTCTTCTGAGCTAGCTTTATTGAGAACCTGGGATTAAAACTGGAGAAAATAGAATCAGAGACTACAAACATATTTAGCAATCATAACAGCTGAAGAGGAATCAGAAAACTACACAATTCATGTGCTGTTGCATCGCACAGGAGGAAAAGCTTTAGACATTTATAACAGCCTTAATATATATGGAGACCCTGAAATGAAGACAGTAGCATAAGCCCTGATCACTTTCAAAAAAAATGTAAGCCTAGGGGAATCCTGTTTTGAAAGGACCTCAGTTCTGGCAAGTTCCTTACAATCACTTAACTCGCAGCACTGTAAATTTGAGGCCTCCACAGATCTCACGTTCAGAGACAAAGTTCTCTTTAGCATTTCTGACAGCAAGCTCAAAGGAAGCCATTGGAGAACCTGCAGTGGACTTTAGAACAGGTGATCACCATCTGTAGAGCAAAGGCCCTCACTGGGGCCCAGACAAAGGCAATGGCTACAGAAAGCAACACCTTTGCCATTCAGTTCAGGAGAGGAAGCCCAGAACCTGCCAAGAAAGAAAAAGGCTGCAGGGCAGTTATCTGCTGAGAAAGCCAAGTAGTTGCAAAGTGCAATTCCCACAGGAGAAGTGGACATGTTCACAAGCCCAGGCAGCGCCCAGCTTTTCAGGAGACCTGAAAGAAACATGCTGGAAGGAATTTTTTTTTTTTTATGTGCAGGACACAACCAGACTTCTTTTTGCACCGGGATCATAAATGCCTGTTTACTGGGGGATTGAGCAATAAATGAGTGAGGTATATAACCCAGCACCCTACCAAGGCTGCTTCATCCAGTTTCTTTGTGGGAGCATCCTTGACACAATGCCCTTTTTTGCCTGGAAGTTTTCCTCTCTGCTTTTCTTTGTGCTCCTGTAGGCTCCAATACGCAATGTAAGGTGGTGCTGGGGGATGAAGCAGAATTGCAAAACTACATTGGACTTCTGGAGTGAATCATGGTGCCATGATGAGGTGAGGTGAGGTGAGGTGAGGTGAGGTGAGGAGAATCTGCAAAATGGCGGGAAAACTCAAGAGAGGTCCTGGAGGTGGATGATGTCATGAAAAGGCCCTCCAAACTTCCATGAGTGAGGGGTTAGAAGTGCCTTGTGTAGAAAAGCCTAAGGGCCTGCAAGCCATGCTCATGTGAAGGGCAGTTGCCTGGCTTGGCATATCACTGTGGCTGGCCTCCTAGCTGCTTGTAAGCACATGCTCTGCCAAGTTCTGCAGTTACAATTCCAGCTTTGAAACTAAGGTGCCATGTGTGGTGCATCCTACAGACGACAAGGGACTGTGGTGCAGACATTCTCAGACATTCTCTTAGATCAGGGGTGAGGGATCCCAGGCTAGGAATCCCAATCTGACCCTCCAGACTCGGGATGCAAAGATCAGGCTGGAATTCGGCTCTCTTGCACTGGCTGGGCTGCTTCCCTGTGTTCAGCCTTAGCCAGGAAGTGAGTCAAACCAGGATCAAGTGCACAGCAGGCACGTGGGTGGCCTGTGCACAAGCCAGCCTCATGGACTCACATGGATTTGCTCACTGCCAGTGCCCACACAAATGTTCAGGGCGAGGGGGACTTAGGGCAGAGAGAAAGAGGACTGCAGTTGAAGGAGCAGAGCCAAGGAAATCGGATAGATTCCACCCACAAACCAGATTCCTCACACGTCACTGCTCCAGACTTTGCCAGATGACCCTTTCCCTGGTCCCATCTTTTCCCTCAACCCCTAATCATTGTCTAGCTTTTGTGTACCACCCCCTCCCCATTCTAGGAGGAAGAAAAGTCTCTTCTGTTGCTTATCTACCAGCTGTAAGGGCTGAATTAGGCTGGTATTGTTCATATTTCACTTTCAGCATCACCCACTGAGAGCCCCTGAGAGTTTCCTCTTGGCCCTCAAGTCAGAAGTGGTTCTATACCCTTGCTTTAGATTATTTGGCCCCAAGTCATTTAGGATGTTAAAAGCCAACAGCAGTACTCTGAATGGGCTTAGAATCATTTTGGAAGCCAGTGATGCTCTTGAAGAATGTCATTACATGTACATTGCATGTACATACCAGCTCGTCCCGGGAATTTCTGTGCAACTGCTTGCAGGCCTGATCCAGCCTGCCCCACCCCACCCTTGCAATTTAAAGAAAAAAAGTCTCAGGATTTGTAGATCTGCATAATATTTAGCATAACATGTAGTTTGGTCGTCTGAGAGCTTGCTTTTACAGAATATCAGTTCAAGCAGTAAATCTTACAGTTAACTTTTAACTAGATCAGACAATTATCAGATGTCTTATCATAATCGGAATTACCTTGATCAAGATGCTTGCCCAGTTGGGAAGGAGAGGCCAGAGTCCTTGTTCCAGGCCAAAAGCAAGTTCTCTTAACAGCATTACATGGAAACTGCTAATGTGTCTTCATTGAGAGGAGGCAGTAGTTCCTAAATCAGAAGCAACTTTCAAAAGGATTGGAAATGAGGCAGGTGGTTGATTGTCCAATTGCACAAGTTAACAGTTGAGTTAGCTGGAGATGCTACCACCTAGCTGTCAAAGGGAAAGAAAACATCCATTGCAGTTCATGGAAATCAGGCAGATTATTCTGATCTGTGGTAGAATGCCATTGGAGTGTTGCCTGGATAGCGATGCCACCAACCGAATGCTATTTTGATGAAATAAAGGCCTCCCCTGTGAAAGCTGTCCCTCCCGCAACTATTATTGCCAGCTGACATTCTGAGAAAATGAATTGCCCCCTTCCCTCTCCACACTTTCCCCTCCCCTTATTTATGTATTTATGCCACCCCATGTCCCAAGTCTTGTTAGGTTAAGCCTGAGGAGGGATGGAGGAGATTTAAACCATTATTTCCCTAATTTGGGGGATAGGATTTGGGGTTGGGGGAGAATGAAAACTACTATTCAATTTTTCCTTGTTCAGAACAAGAAGCAAAATCCTTTTAAAAGTAGACTTTTAATGTGATGCTCTTTCAGCCAGTTATACTACTTGCAAAATTCCTAAACCCAAAATATGACAACAGTGATGTTAGCACAAATAGTAACATTTGATGGTGATTATCTCGAAATAAGGCAGTTGCAACACCTTGGTTGCGGTACCAAGAGCCTCCCAACTTCAACATTGCTGAAAGTGCCACTCTAATGGGTATGTTAGTTTGCCTGTTAACCCCTCCATGGATTTAAATTCACTCTTGGATGCACACCAAGTGGGGGCTGAGAGTGTGAGAGAAGCTGACAGCAATGCCACCAGGAGGCCAGATTCTCCCACTAAACTGGTCTCAGGATTTTCTTCTTATTTTAGTTCCCTTTTGCTTTTGCTTCTTGCTTGCCCTTAATGGTGGGTGTTTCTTATGCCATCAATCAAGCCAGAAATTTCCTTGGAAACAAAGATGACAAAACTGAAGCTGTCCTACTTTGGATACTTCACAAGACTCACTGGAGAAGAGAATCATGCTAGGGAAAGTCGAAGGCAAAAGAAGAAAAGGAAGACCAAATATGAGATGGATTGACTCCATAAAGGAAGCCAGAGCCATAAATTTACAAGAGCTGCGCACAGAACATTTTGGAAGGATTTCATTCATAGGGTCCCCATAAGTTTGAGGCCACTTGATGGCATGCAACAACAGCAGCAGCAACATAAAATCCAAGAGGGTGTTCGTACATTTGGCTAAATATGTAGTTATAGAAAGGGTGCAGAGAATGAGACTAGAGCAGTTGGCCAAACTGAAGCTTGTGAGCTGCATGCAGCTCTTTGAGTATATTTTGAGGCTCACAGAGGGCTTGGAGACCCCCTTTCCCCCAGTCCACATCCCAGCAATGGCACAGGCATGATTGTGGCACGTTCTTCTGTGGGCTCACAAGAGCTCTCCCCAGCATGTCCCACGCTGCTGACGTTAAAAAGCCAACTTCGAAACAGGTATCTTGACCCCTTTCCTGAATGTGGAGAGAGTGGGACCAGTTGCCGCTCCAAAGAGAACGCGTGTTGTTTACGCAACAGGCCGAATATGACTCTCCAGTTGCTGCTTGTACCTGCAGCTCCTTCAAAGGTCCCTGATAGGACATGGTCTTCAAGTTAGAATTCTAACAAAGAATTCTCACTGAATGCTAATTGCCAGGATTCTGTCTGTGACAACAGTAAAAAAACAAACACCAACCCTGCTATTTTTGATTAATATGACATGTACTTAGAATAGTTCTTGTTTAAAAGGTCCATTTCTTTGAGAAGGGCACCCCACACTTAGTGTGCCAGGTGTCTCATCATGCATATTTAAAAATCATACACTAAGAACGCACTTTCATAAAGTCTAAATAAATAAATATGTGCTTATGTCTTGCGGCTCTCAAAGATCTGACATTTACAATATGTGGTTCTTCCATTGAGCAAGGCTGGCCACCCCAGACTAGAGTAACCAAATCCAGAAATGTGTCACTACTAAAATTTTACTTTTACCATACTGTTTTATGCTGCAGCCTTGTTATTCTATAACTAGTATGAAAAGGGTGAATAAAAATCATGTTTTTTTTAAATCAGACTCCAGTGTACTTTATCCAGAACCCATGTCCAGACACTTTCTAAATGGAGCTCTTCATTGCTGCAGCTGCAGGGCTTTTTCTATCTGAATATACATAGGATTGCCCCTAATGCCAATATAATTGCTACTTCAACATTTCAATAAATTTCAGAACAACATTTCACTGTCATTTGTGGCAGCGTTCTTTGAGAGAATCAGAGTTATGTGATGCTTTCAGAGATACTGGAAAGTATAATAGCAGAGCGTTGAACCAATGCTTCTATTTTTTTCAAGCAGTCTATCAAGTGCAATAGACTATACATTCATCAAATGATGGATTGAGAAGACAAGTGACTAGAAGTAGAGAAATCACTCTAGGAAGGGAATTACACATTGAGGTATCATGACATAGCCTGAAGTATAGAGGTATATTTTTATGGAGCAAATGCTCAAGCAATTATCAAAAAGCCAAGGAGAGTTGATATATGGGTAGAGAGTGGATCATGAAAAGCCAATGAGCCCGTAGGACAACAAGCCCCTTGGCATGCAGTAAGGAAACTACCTACAGAAAATTTTACATTGCACACTGCCTGACAGAAGAATGAGGGAGTCATTAATGTTCAGTGGACAGTGTAGTGATTTTTCCCAGTTTTCAAGGTCAGGATACCTTGTTTGAAGCCATGCCAATGCCTTACAGCCTTCAGCCTGTTAAGAAGGGTACCAGAGATAATGCCTTGAAGCAGCTTTCCCCAGGTATATTCCTTCCTTCTTGCTGCTTTTGCTGCCAGAACCAAAACTGTTTGCTTTACTGAAGTTGATTAATCCTCTACCATCTCTCAGGAAGAGGGTTCAAGCCTGTGTGTACGGACTGCTCTGGAACAGTGGGAGAGAAGAACATTATAAAATCTCCAGCAAAAGGCATTGTTTGTTGTTCTCAGCACTCGCTCAGACAATTCTGAAGGCCAATGGAGCAACCCCTGACCTATTCAGGAACCAATATGGCCAGAAATAAGTAAAAGAAGGCTTATTTAAACTGTACATCATCCATGACCCAGGTGTTTTCATTTCATCCTACATGTCCTTGAATCTAAAGTGAGATACTTTGGCTGGACTAGACACTGAGCAACTGGTATACATACCTATTTCCTAGATAATGTTCCTAGATAAGCCTGTACAGACTTCATATCCACTGATATGAAGCACAGCTCAGGCACATTTGAGAGATGGCAAAGTAGCAACCCACTGATCAGGCATTTAGTGGTGGTGCCCACAGCAGTTTCTCAAATTCCCAAATGTACGCAGGATCCAAAAGGGTTGAGGACCCCTGATACACACTTTTGTTCAAACTGGAAGTGTGGGAATGGAGAACACTTTTTAACAGCTTGAAAAATCCAACAAACTACTCTAGAGGGCAGTCATGTCTAAAATATCGGTAGCGGTAGAAGGATGCGTGAAACAGCTTTTGCAGAAAGGCAAATAATTAGGGACTGCTAGGATGAAGTACTTTTCTAGCCACACTCCGTGCTGGGACATGTTAATAGCTTCTTGGAATATAATCATGGATAATTGCTCAGTAAATATGCAGTATAAATTGTAGTGTGATGCAGCAGTAATCGGTGCTAGAGCTTTCTCTCTCTGTTATTTGTGGTCACTGTAATCACTGAAGCAAGAATAGTCTTCCAAATCCAGCCAGCCTTTAAATAAAAATAGGAAACACCCCACAGATACATCAGTACTTTTTTTGGTGGGGGGCAGGACATCAGCAGGGACTAACCAATGTGATCATAATATGCCAGTACTTCTCCATCTCTACTGGCTGCCAGTCAGTTCCCAGGCCCTACTGAAAGTCCTGGCATTAAACTTGAAAGCCCTAAACAGCTTTGGCCCAGGGTACCTGAAGGAACATCTTCTTCCATATTCAATTTAGCAAACATTAGCACCCTCTTCAGAAGCTCCCCACCTAGTGTCCACACTAAGTGAAGTGAGGGGGTAGCTGCAACAGAGGAGCTGTCAAAGTGGTCCCCGCCCCCCTCGATTTGTGGAATGCTCACCTAAGTGGTGCAGCCGTTAGAGGAACAAGAGAAGTCCAGAGGGGAAAGTTGTAGAGGAGAAAATATAAGGGAAAACAAAACAGTCCGGTCATTTCAGAACTGAGGAATAACATCAGATTGAAATGATCGACAAGCTCTTTGACTGGGTTTGCATGACATGACAACCCTTTCCGGCTTAAAAACTGTGTCCTGTCATGCAAACCTTCTGTGGGTTATTCAAGATGACATAGAAGTGCAGCTTCCCAGCTCATCTATCCCAACAGCCCACGGCTTGATGTTGGGTTTGATAACCTTTCCTGGGACTTCCATGACACCAAACACAGACAACTTGAGAGGCCCTGGCCTAGGCAGACAGATGCAGAGCCAGGTAGAAGGGTGGCAGAAAGGCCGCTGCACTTGCCAAGTGGCTGCCAGCCGAGCATCACGGGCAGCCTGGCCCCAACGTTCCCAGGCACACTTTGGCTGGTGAGGCCTCTCGCAGTGTGGGGTGTCAGCATCCCCTGCCCCTCCCCATGGTGGGGAAGGAGGGGGGGAACCCCTGTGCAGCCTTCCGGCTCCTGCAAATGGGGTGACCACAGAGTAGTAAGGGGGGGGGAGAGGGACCCTCCCTTTGCCTGCCAAATGTAGTTTAACAGGTACAGTGCCTACTTATTGTTGCCCCAGTCTAGCAGGCACCTTTGGTACATGCTTCAGCATCCAGGACAAGAACAATGGACATAACTGTGTACACTTGAAACAATGTGCCATTGTGGAAATATACTAGCACACTGACCTGTGCCTTCCTTGGAAGCAAATCCCATTGACTTTAAGTGGCACACTTTTCGGTCAAGGTTTCAAGACTGCAGCCTTAAAATTCCATTGATTTCAATGAGAAAGCAAAGTATGTGCTTCAAGCTGCAATCCTATAGACATCAGCCTGGGAGTAAGTTCCACTGAACTTGATGAGGGTTACTTCTAAGTAAATACAGATCGCATTGGAAATAAGTCCCACTGAAATGCATTGAGCCTGATGCTCAATCCAGTGTATGTTTACTTGGATGTTTCTGTGAATTCAAGGGACTTTACTCTCAAGTTAAGTGGAAATGAGAGGCAACTGGAAAATGTTTCTCCTTGATCTGTTTCTCTGCATCATTTATAAATCAAAGAATTTGAGGGTGAGGTTAGCAAGATGAGGATGAAGATTACTTAATGCCCATTCTCAATAACTTATCTGAGTGGTATGTATGCAAACAATTAAACATCTCAAATATAAAAAATATAAGAACAAAATTTGAACTGCATCAAAGTAAAATCAGCAGCAGTTGTGCCCAATTTCTAAAGAGCACTAAAATGTTTTTAAAACTGAAAAACCTGAAGTCAGCCTGAGCTAAAGTTGGGCATGCTTTCTTTGGCCTATGTGGAAATCAGTGGCAAAAATGCAAAATTGAAGTTAAAGCGCCTGTCTGTTCCAGGAGAGGGAGAAGATTCAGAGAATGTCCACGTTGACATGGAAGGGCAGGGAGGCAGTGAGCTGGGGTTCCTGGTCCAGCTAAAATTGCTGCCAGAAAGAGAATGAGAAGCCAGAAGGAGGCATTTTAATTTCGGAACAACAGGAGAAACATGCTGTGCAAAACTGCAGTGCTGGGGCAGACACAGTGGAGCTCTGCCACAAAATCTTGGCTATGCTTTTGACAGCCAATTCATCTCAAAAGGGAAGCAAGGGCAACCCAGACTAGGAAGGTGTTGGCAGGGCTGGGCAGAGTACTGGGGGTTTGTTCATCTTTTGCTCCAATAGTGCTGCGTAGAATTGCTCTCACCCCCCTTATCTTAAACTGGGCGTGCTCCTGTGCGTTTTAGCACCAGCTTTAAACAGGTATTTAGCACATGAAACATATCACATAACTAAGCCTAGGAAAGTTTTACCTGCTAAACCTGTGTGCTGGACTGTTCTAAAAGAAACAGGGGCAGGGGTTAAAAAGGTGGCAGGCCTAGGCTTGAAAACCAGTCCAGAGGGGTTTGCTATGAAAATAAAAGAACTAGAAATGACAGCAAATTGTTTGCTAAAGAGAAGCATACTAATGCCAATTATATTTTATTGTTAGGCTTTCCATTTGTTTTGACATTACTGTTCCTAGAGCAAGAGGAATGAGTAGAAGAGAAATGTGAAAACAGCTCTGATAGTGGGTCTATTTAAAGCATCTGTTTGTGCTCATTTAGAAATGCCTCTTCTAACACTAAAATAATCCATGGAGGATGACAAAAGCAGCACACCAGATGGTTTCAGGAATTACCATGGAGATAATCCAGTTAAATCGTATCCAAGAAGAGTGCAAACAAGATCAAGAAGAATCCTGAAATGGCAAAATTGCATCCTAGAAGGAGCTCAAGGAAAAGTTTACCTTGTCCACATAGCGTACATGCCTTGATGCAGACAGCTCAAAAAGCAAAGTATTTGTGAACATGGAACAAAGAGGGTGGTGAGGTTGTCTGGTAATTTATTGCCTGTTGAGGCCTATCTTTATGGGGTTTGTGCTATTTCCTTGAGCCCTTCAGAGGTATATTTTTTCTGCAAAACAACCAACTCTGCTCAACAGATGTACACTCTCAGGTGGAAAGCAGAGCTGCATGCCAGCTACAGATTAGATCAGTACCTGTAAATGATGCAGAGGCATTGAGAGTTCCCAATCAAATCTGTCTCAAAGAGTCCTGCATCTGTCCCCAGAGAACTGAATATCCATCGGTGCAAATAGAAGAGTTTTTCCCCTCAGCATAATTGTCATGCAGGGGTCAATTTTCAGTAGAGGCTTGCAGCTGGTGAGGGGTAGAATTAACTCTCTTTACCCCACATGCTTAAAAAAACAAAACAAAACATATTCCCATGCAAGGCAATTAACCTGGGGTGGCGGGAATGCCATTAGTTAGTTAGTTTATTTATTTATCAATTTATATCCTGCCTTTTTCCTACAAAGGGCTCAAGGCAGCTTACATCATTCTCCTCCTCCACCTTATCCCCACAACAACCCTGTGAGGTAGGTTGGGCTGGGAGTCAGTCACCCAGTTGGCTCCATGGCTGAGCGGGGACTAGAACCCAGATTGTCTGAGTCCCAGTCCCATGCTCTTAACCACTACACCACACTGGCTCTAGTTGGAGATGCAGGGTGCAAATTAACTGCAAAATTGATTTCATTTGAGATATTTTTATGAGAGCTGCATTGGCTGTCTTTGTTTCTTGTGAAATTTAAGTAAGTCCTTGTAATTATTCCTAACTACGTATATATACATATAAAATGGCATATGCAAATTTCTGTCCCATGGACCTGGGCTAAAATCTTTTAAATGCCCAGAAGGATGGTTCCCTGCTGAGATCCACACTGCTATGGCACCATCCAGGAGCGAAAGTCATGCTTCCCTTCCTTCCTTCCAGTGGTCCTGTATGCAGCGCTACGGACAAAGGGCATGTTTTGGGGGAAGCCAGGGTTCCCTCCTACTTACAGTGGCACCACTGCAGCTAACAGGAAGCACCAGCAAGGAGCAAATGGTGTGGGTGGAAGGGGAGGGGTTCGGATGTCTCAGCTGATTGTTGCATCCTGAGAGCAATAACTGCAGCTTCTTTCCCCCTTCCAGTGCTTGTGATTGTGTCACTGATACAAAGCATCTCCAACCTTCCAAGCAGCAAAAGCTTCACCTGTCTGCTCCTGGACCTGTAGAGGTGGGACGGGACTGACCTTTGGAAGCTGCCTTGTAAGAATCAGACCCTTGGCCCACCTGGCCCAGTGTGGTCAACACTTACTGGCAGCAGCCATAGCTTTCCAGGGATTCAAGCAGGATCCTTTTCCAGCCTTGGGGATGGTGGGGATGGCACCTGGGGACAGCTGCACTCAGAATGGGTGCTGCACCCACTGAGCTGCAGACTGTATGAGCCGTGGGGTTGTTGCCCCATACCAGTCTTCCCGCACCCACCTGGTGCCCTCCAGCTGCATTGGATTGAAATTCCGGCTGCTCTGTGCCTTTGTTCCCTGGCTGGGAAACCTTATATGCTTTTGGTGGCATGGTCTGACGGGCTGCAGATTGCATCGCACTACTGCTCTTAGCAGCCCAGACCCTGACACTTTACAAGGCATCCTGACAGTTCATAGAAAATGGAGAGAGGGCAAACCTACAGGGCATGGGAAGCTGTCTTACATGGAGTCAGACCATTGGTCTACTTAGCTCTTCACTGCTGACACTGACTGGCAGCAGCTCTTCCTCCAGCATCTCCTGCAATGTTCTTTCCTAATACTACCTAGAGAAGCTGCAGATGGAACCTGAGACCTTTGTCGTGTGAAGTATGCGTTCCTCTACTTAGCCACCCTCATTTGTGGTATTTGGGGTAATTTTGTACTGCACAGCACTTATCTGGAAAATGGTTGATCCTATTTCTAGTTTTTTGTAGCTCAAATCTCAAATTACTGCAAGAGTAACTCTTTTTTTAATCTTCAGGTTGCGTAGCAGGGAAGAAAACAGTAAAGAGAAACATTATGTAAACAAAACCCCATGACCTAGTCCTGCGCATGTAATAGGAACCTGCAAGGACTGAAATCAATAATATCCTAAATCAAGCTAACCAAGTAATTGTTTCAGAGAAGAAAACTGGTGGATGGATTTGCATAGCTCTTTTAGCACTGCAGTGGTAAACAGGGCATTGTGAAAAGGATTCTGCAGCAAACTGCCATACAGGAACCAGAGGTTATAGTAATTAATGCATACTGTTGCGTCTCTTGATTAAAAATGGTCTTTTATAACAATCAGTGTCTGGATAACTTGCCTGGCTCATACCAAGGACTGTAGTCTAGCAAAAACAGGCAACCAGCAGGATTTTTGTTAACAGTAACATGCAAAATGTGTTTCCAAAATGGTTTCCTTTGCCAAGTGAGCAAGGGGGCTGGGATGTATTTCACCTAGAAGAAATGACTCTTTCCCAGCCAACAAGATCTTGGATCATTTCCAGATGGAATCTGGACTTTGAAGCAAAAATATCCCCATAGGGAGCATGTTGTATATCATGAGGTATTTAGCCAAAAGCGAGTGGAAATGTAATGCAGAGCCTGGAGTGCACTCAAGTTCAAAGAAGATGGTTTTGTGGGTTGTCTCCTTCACCCCTGATTGTTTATTTTCCATGAATGGAACTGATACATTTTCAAGAATGGAAAGAAGCAATAGAATGAAGATACGCATTGATTTAAGACACGGCGTATGGAAGCACTTTTGAAGAGGAATCCATTCATTAGCATTGGAGGAAGGTCTCTGCATACATAGGGGTTGCCTACACTGGCGGTGTAGTATTAAACAGCAATGAGCACCCACCATGACAGTCTCCACAGGCACCTCTGAGCAAAGTCCAAACATGCAGTCGGCTGTGTTGGTTCAGATCAATAGACTAGTTGCACAATTTTTCATCTTCACCAGAAGAAGAACTTTTGTCAAGCCATCCCCAGACGGTTTACAACAGAGGTAGCTACAACACTGTACTGCTGCTGCAAAATCCACAGCAGCCAAAACTGCTGGGAGGCCTGGAGCTAAGCTCAGAGGAATGAGGGATTCTGAGAGAGGTGGCAGATAATATGAGCAGCCCTGTACATCAAAATGTCCTGGGGCATTAAGAATATTAGATCAGATGAAGAGTCCATCTAGTCAAGCATCTTGTACATGCAGTGGCAGCATCCTGTCCACGATTCCCAACACGTGTACATGAGCAAGTGGTGTGGGTAGGTATGCTGCCTCTGTTGCCAAAGGTAGCATTTAAGCATCAGGACTACTAGCCACTATTAGCCTGCTTCTCCATACATGTGTCCGGTCCCCCTTGTCTAATCCAAATTGGTGACCACACCATCACTCAAGCTGGTGGGAGGGAATTCCATAGTTTAACTATGTACTGTGTGCAGAAGGACTTGCTTTCATTGCCCTGAATCCTGCACCAGTCAGTTTCATGGGATGACCACAGGTTCTAGAATTATGGGAGCAGGAGAAAAATGATTCCTTACCCACTTTTCCACTCCATGCATAATGTGGGACACCTCCATCATGTTTCCCCTTATCACTTTCATTAAGCAGTAGCAGATGCTGTAACTTTTCTTTGTAGGGGAGCTGCTACAGCCCCTTGCTCATGTTAGCTGCCCTTCTCTGCACTTTTTCCAATTCTACAATATCCTTTTTTGTCCTTTGACACAATGAGCCCTGGTTCTGCTATGCCCCTATCTTTGTCTATTAAATATAAATAAGATGCCATTATGGCACTTTATAATCATAAAAATACAACTAAATCCATAACCAAAGGCAAGCAATCTGAAAAAAATGAAAGATTCAGCAGTAGAATTAATAATCAGAGTAACAGGTTAGAAATTGAAAGAGGGACATCTTAATCTGGAGTCTGAACATATAGGGATGGCACCAGGTAAATCCCTCTGGAAAGAAGATCGCAAAGACATCAGTACAGAGTCAGTACAGAGAAGGTTTTGTGTCTGCCTAATTTGGGAAGAGGAAGAAGAGGAAGGGGGAAAGCCTGGCAAAGCCTGCGTGTTCATAGGAGCTATCCATGGTGCTGAACCCAATCCAAGGGTTGGGATTAAGCACCAGGGACAGCTCCTATAAAGTGTGGGCTCGGGCCAAGTGTTGATACACTGCCCCACAAACACTGGTGGCAGCAGCCACCACCGTAATTTGAATGTTTTCAGCCCCCCCTCCCCCACTTGCTTCTGGGACTTGGGACATGCGGACAGATGCTGACTTTACCATCAAGTCAGATTCTTTCCTGCCTCCTATTCCCTGCTCCCAAACCTGTTTTTGTACCATCTTGCCTGGTTATGAGTTCTGGAGTTCATTTTGGTGATCTTTTAGTTGCCCTAATACATGTACTACACCGAAAAAGACAGTGTGATTTTCTTCCTTTTGATTCCCTGCTTATGAGCATGCATATAAATTGTCTCTCCAGTTCAGAGTTTCACAAATATTTGGAACTGATTTTTTAAAACTGGAGAAAGATTGTGTTACTGTCATTTAGAGTGTTGGGTTAAAACATGCATTGTAATCTCCCTTTTACCAAGAAATTCATGGGGTGATTATAGGCCAGGCACCATTTCTCAGCCTTCCCTACCACAGGAGGCTAGAAGGATAAAGTGAAGGGGTAAAGAGAGCCTTGTGCATTACCTTGAACAATCTCAGAAATGTAGTTAATACTAATTCAGTCTCTTAGACCATTCTACCTGGTAGAGGTGTTGTGAAGATAAAATGAAGACGCAACTTTGCTTACTGTGCCTTGTGGGAAGAAAGGTGAATTTTAAAATATAATAAATGCAGGATCAAATAAGGCACTTGGGCAGATCTAATTCTATTTCCGCACCACCTCCACCTCCCAGAACAATAGAAGGCCATCCTTCTCAGACAGCAGGGTAGCTCAGTTAATATTAAATCCCAGTGTCCCCTTGTCAGATCAGTCTTAACTGCGGTTTCAGGTCAATGCTGATGACTGTTTCAGGAATTCCTCTGCATCTGTCAGCTGTAGTTCAGCTCGTATTAATGGGATTCCAGAACCTCCTTCCCCACAGATGATTCATTGTGTATCTATTGGCAAGAGAGAAGGGGACTGATGCTGATAAGATAAGAGCTATCAGGCATGGGGGAAAGAAAAGGGTCTTGGAGAGAGATTCCATTGCACCTTCTGCCCCTTCTACCTTCTATCACATCTGCAAGAGAAACCAGCTGAAATCCGGTTTTACTAGCCCTAAAGAGCAGCTTTTTGTGGCAAAATGGCAGACAGTACCACTTGCATTGCTGCTTTTACAATATTGGCAACTGTTTGTTCCAAGCGAAGGGTTCAAGATGTTTTGATCAGTTGCACTGCCTCTTTTAGTTGATCGTTCAAAGGTTGCACAAACCTTCTTGGCCTCTATTACGATTTGGGAGAGCTGGCGGGGCTGGGGGACAGCATTAAAAAGTTAAAATATTGTGAGGGGAAAGATGCCATGAGAATGCAGAATGCTTGTTCGCTTCACATTAAAAAGTATCATTTTCTGGTTTCTTTTAGTAGAATTTGGTAATGAATGTAATAACTACCATGTGGCTCGGTGCAAGCACATGGCTGTAATGAATGCACACTTAAGAAAACGCTGAGGATACAACTGGCTTCTTAAAGTCCTTGGCAATGCCTTTGCTATTTGAGGATTTCAAATCAAATGGATTTGACAGACTTTCTGACTGCTGCATACCAGGCTGAAACTCCACAGACTGCTTTCTTTGCAAGTTTCTTGTAGACACGCTTCCAGTGTCCAATGTTAGAACAGAGCCAGCTGGCAACCTTAAACTCTGTACCAGAAAGTCTGGGTCCTCTAGCAACAGGGCACTTGCCTTCTTTTTAAAAATCGGATGGTTCTTTTCTCAGTATTATGAAGATGTTGAACTATGGACCAACATAGATATTTTCTGGTGATCCTCAGCCACAGGTTTGATGAGATCATAGAGGACTAAGCAGCACTGGGGTTGGGGGGAGTACTCCTGCAACAATAGTTTTTCTAAGAGCTAACATATGTAACAAAACTCTCCTCCCCAGTACACACACAGGTACAAACAAGCCACCCAGCACCAGAATTCATACTTTGCTCCTTTGGTAGCACCAGCACTGAAGGAAAATTTGCTTTCCTGAGAATGCCTGATAGGGGGTAAGTAATTACCTTTTTTTCTGGCTTTTTAGTTGAGAGTAGCATTCCTTACAAAAAGTAAAAATGACTGTGCTGTGAGGACTATACCATGGAAGCTGCCTTTTTATGTGAAAAGAAGGGAATCAATGTTTCCATAAATACATCTGATTTAATTGTCCCTTCAGCTGGTCAGTTGTGAAGTGTTCATTTTTCTACAAGAACTACTTTCCAGATTTTCAAAAACCATCCATTTTTATATATCCTTTGTTTGTTTCCCATTATCTTGCTATTCCCATCCCGGCTTGAGGATGTCATCCTGAGTCATGCACACTCTTGTGGTGGGTCCCGTTAGGTTTCCTTGGAAAAGATGGCAGCTGGCAGCAGCACTGAGTGACTGCTGAAAAGTAACCATTTCAGTTCCCCACTATGCCTCTGGATGATGTTGCACCAGGGCATTCTGGGAAAATAAAATGAAAATAAAATAAAAAGTCCCAGCTGCCTGAGGTCGCCAACATGTTTTAAAGGAGCCTCGAGCCAGGAGTGGGTACTTTCAGGGTGCTGGAGCCCAACAGTTCCCCAATAATGCAGGCAGCAAAATGCTCAGGTTGGCCATGACCAGGTTTTACCCTTCTGTCATGGCTGCTCAGGGTCAAAAAGGCTGAGCTGCAGGCATTTTACTAGAGGATGCACTGCACAGTTACAGCCAGAGCAACCTTGTGAGGCAGGTTAGGCAGAGTCACCCAGTAAGCTTTTACGGCTGAGCTGGACTTGGATCTTCTGCATCCCAGTCTGATGTTCTGCCAGTTGCTTGAGACTGACTCCCTTCTGAGAACAGAAGCTGCATCAGTCTCTCACTCAAGCTGGCGCGTCTGGGAACTCCCAAACCAAGTGCAACTCACCAACTGCATAGTGTGGCTCACCAGCTTTGGGCTTGATAAATCTCTCTGTTTTAGCACATACTGCAGAGGACTTGGCAGGCCACAATCCATAGCTACTGGGCTGTGTTTTCCTCAGTGGGCCACAAGCTACACAGACTTTTGCATTAACATGAGGCCACATAAAGTAACTAAGCAAGGGTTTTACAACTGCCTAACCCAGAACTTTCTATGTTCTTCTGGGACAGTAGGCAAATTTGGAATTTTGAGAGTATTGTGGGTACTCTCACAAAATAGCTGCCATGGAGGACCTTGCCCTTTCATAAAATGGCTAACATTGGCATGAACTCCAAAATGCAAAATCATTCTTTTAAATCAAATAAAGAATTCAGTGGAGAGTAGCATTTTACTGAACTGAACAGTAAAACAGTGAAGTGCTTTTGTTTTGTTATGGTTTGGTTTTCATTTAGTTTTAATTTTAAACATCTTAAGAAATAAACTGAAAATCAGGAGGAACCAGAATCCTGGAAGAGAGGTGTTTGTGGGCACACAGATGACCATTGGAGTAAATATTTAGGGTCATTTTTGGACTGATTTGTGATCTACGTGCATCACCATGCTCTTGAAATCAGGCCAGCGTTAAGATGACCTCAGGTTTGTCTAGCACACAAACCTTTTAGCTGTTTCTTTAATGTCTGGGCCTTATGAAACATGTGCTCCCTGTTTCACCAGCCTTTTGCAGAGTAGAAAAAGGTTCACGTGAATGCAATTAGACGGACATGGCTGCTGCTGGAATCCTCCCCCCACCCCCACCCCTGCCCCAAATCACTTTCATGGAGTTGCTTTTCTTTTCTGCTTCATTTGGGAAAGATTCAATCTGATAGTGCTGCCCACAACATGCCTGTCGCCTTACAAAACCTGGAAGTGTGCCAGAGAGCTGTACGGGTCAGTTAACAGGATATGTGCAAGGCCAGTGTGACTGCACAAGCCTGCCAAGTGCCTGCTGGAGGTGTGATTGTTTTTGTAGGGGCAGTGCTCCCCTTGGTTCAATGTGGCCAAGGGAGATGGATGCAGAGTGTAACCTGTAAGGTAGATCCCAGCGTTTGTGCAAATGTGTGCGTGTGTGAGAGAAAGAGAGAGGGGGAGAGAGAGACTCCAGTATCTGCATGGGACTGGAGGAAATGTCTGACTGAGATGCAACAGTGTGCAATTTAAAAGGTATGTCCAGAATCCCCTGAAACTCTTCAGGGGATCCTGAGATGCAAGTTTCAGAGTTGCATGCTAACAAACATTGCAGGGGAAACTGAGGTCCAATTTTTGACCAATATTATTTCACTTGTATTGGCTGTGCTTCAGCTGTGCTGCAGAATACCTTGTGAAGCAACTCGCACTGCCTTTTGTAAGAGGTTTCTTATCTTTAAGGTTAGAACACCCCCTGGATTTAAAACAAACAAACCAAACATCTGAGTACAGCTTTCCTTGCAAATAGCTTATTACAGTGAGAAGATTTCTCAATAGTGACTTTGGATAGGACTATAACTAGTAAAGCTCTAGAGATGGTGGGGAAAAAATGAGTTAGGCCCAAAGAACCCTACTGAGATGAGTGTATGTAATCCCTATGAAATATTGCTTTGCCTTAAAGGGGTGGGACTAAGAAAGAGTGGGGCTGGAAGTAAGAGATTTGAATCAGAAAGCGCAGGAGAGCCAAGGAGGCAGGAGGTGCTGTTGCCACTTAGTCTAGGTGTAATTCCTAAATGTTTGTGATGGAAGGGTGAATCCACATAGGGAATTCTTGCATATGCAACTGAATTGGTATTTTATTTTATTTTATTTTATTATTTATTTTATTTTATTTTTATTTATATCCTACCTTTTTCCTACAAAGGGCTCAAGGCAGCTTACATCATTCTCCTCCTCCATCTTATCCCCACAACAACAACCCTGTGAGGTAGGTTGGGCTGAGAGTCTGTGGCTGGCCCAAAGTCACCCAGTTGGCTCCATGGCTCAGCAGGGACTAGAACCCAGATCGTCTGAGTCCCAGTCCCATGCTCTTAACCACTACACCACACTGGCTCCAGGGTTTTGAAGACTCTGCCTAGCAAGCTGATTCTTCTATGTTATGGATACTCAACCCAGATTAGGAAGATTATCTTGGATTTTTGTTTAAGCTTGAACACAAAAGGACAGTGGAACTTTGCAACTCTACAAGCAACTTCTATGTTAGTGCTGCCGCCGCCAAGGACTTGGGTGAACAAGTTGTAATATTTTGAGGTTATAATTGCTGCTGTTGTCTGTTATATAATTGTGAATAGGAAGAGATTCATTTTATAAAATTGTGTTGGTCAATAGATGTCCAGTGTTACACGTAAGCCTCCGATGTGGATGTTCATGCTCATCCAATGCACAGCAGGGGGCACAGTGGAAGCGATCTTTGCCTCCCGCTCCTCTCACTTTGCATTCTTGCTAGACTGCTGTTTTTCAGCCCTCCAGTGACAGCTTCTCAGAATGGGAAGGAAGGAGGCTGGAGTGGCTCCAGGGTACCTCCTATCCTGGCTGTTCCAGTTCCCTCCCTTCCTCTCCCGGCTTGCTTTAGCCCCTTTTCAAGGTCACTTTCCCAACCTTGAAGAGCAGCTGGCTATGAGCGGGCAGGGCATGGGGTGTGGAGCTCTGATTCCCAGTGCTGAGGTTGGAGTGTGGTCTCCAGGCTCATAACTGGAAATCTAAAGCATCACACAATCCCACAGATAATGTCTATGAGCCATCAGAGCATTCCCAAAGCTCATTTTCCATTCTATGTGGCAAAGTGCCTCCAGCCTCAGTTCTCTTGTAAGTGAACTAGTGACTAATCCCATAGCATTATAATGTAAAAGAAGTTTTGTTCCCATTTTACAGAGGAGAGAGCTGATGTTAGCAGTGACTTATCCAGGAGTATTCAATAAACCCAAGACAGTGGGGCAGTTTGCATGCAGATCTTGTAAATACACAT
Organism: Varanus komodoensis; assembly: GCF_004798865.1. NCBI lineage: Eukaryota > Metazoa > Chordata > Lepidosauria > Squamata > Varanidae > Varanus > Varanus komodoensis. The sequence continues at coordinate 14,370,079 of NW_025335606.1, forward strand.
CTGATTCTGTCCGCTGGATGCAGCAGCAAATAAATTGATGATAGTTGGGACCTGTGCCGGTGGGCCAAAACCAGAACTGCATTAAAGTCAAGAAAGGCAGTTCCTGAGTGAAGTACTGTCAAAACCTTTAATCATCAGAGTTAGGAGACAGTTCAAATTAAAAGAGGAAGAGAAGAGACAGAGCTGGAGCTGCCTTTAGGCAGAATGAAGCTTTTGTGTCAGAACAAGATTAGGATTGGCCCCAAGTTAGCCTGCTGCTCTCAGATGTAGTGAGGGATGTTGTCCTATCCTCCATGCTGAAGACATTAATCTGCTGAGCTAGCCAGCCTCTGCCTGTGAAATGAGAAGGGGCCCCATCGCATGTATGTGACCCTGTGTGGTGTAGCCCTCCGTTGAAATGCCAGCAGTCTGACCCTTTTTGACCCCAGTGTAGCAATATTTTGAGGGGACTGTGATTCAGAGATTCAGAGGAGACAGGGAGGAAAGAAATCAGACAGAGATGCGTAAAGGTCTTGAGGAAGGGGCGGGGGATGGGGAGACAGGAATGATAACAGCAGCCTTGTAATTTTCAGCCAGTTACCAGCCAGTAGCAGCCTCTCAAGCATTGGTAAATGAAACCTCAAGACCTGAACTTCACAGTCTGATACAAGTTGGAAAAACTGCGTACCTTTGTGGACTCCTTTCATTTCATTGCTTTCAGACACAAACCTATGCATGTTTAGAGAGAGAAATGGTCTCCAGCTCCCAGCAGAGTAGGAATTACAGGCCTTTACTCTGTCTAAGCATGCATAGGATTTTGCCTTTAGAGACCGGCTTGAAATCACTTATTGATTGGAATGTTTGCTTTGCTTCCAGTCCAGCACCTCCCCTTTGTTCTTAAATAATCCTAGAACTAATGTAGGACAGCTCAGTTCTTCTACCTGCAACATAACTACTTTTCAAGGAACAGGGGTCCTGATGAGTTGGAGGCTCCTCACACTTGTATGGGGTTAGCACTTTTACATTCCACTGCTGTATCAAGCCAAGTCTTTGCTGTGAAGAACAGGGTTGTTGGGGTTGCATACAGAAGATGAAGGACTGGAACTCTAAAGGCCAAACTGGACATGACAGTGACAGTCCATTTTATTCCAATTTGGTCCTGCTCTGTCCTGTATAAAGTGGGGGTGAAGATGATTTTAAGAGCAATGAATGAACACAAGTGAGGGATGCTGAATTCTCATCTTCTTACAGTTATTGCTACAGCCACCCCTTTCTATCATCTGGTTTCCAAAAGGGCAGGTGAGGCCAACTAAAAGAAGAGTACCTGGGTAGGTGAACTGTGAGAATGAGGAGATCCATGTGTGCCTTTTTCCACCCCCACTGTTTTATGCATGAATGGGACAGACCCACTTTTAAGAAGATGAGACAGCAACCATTGGTGCCACAGCCAAAAAGATACTACAGTTCTAGTAGGTGGCCATTGTATTTCAGCTAGTGAAAGAATCCAAAGTAGAGACTCAAATGTTGAGCAAAGTTCTTGGTATGCTGATTTTATGTTTTGTAATATTTATGCGAAGGCATATGTCTAATGCAAATAAAGGATTTTAATGTAATTTAAATGTTGAGCAAAGCTATTCAGGAGAACACAAGCTGTGATCCAAGCTCAAGAAGTATGTTTTGCTACCCAGACAATACTGGGTGGTAGGCTCTATAATAGAGGTGGTATGAAAATCCAGTGAAGCCAATGTGATGTGAAAACACAGGCATGTCGTAAAATGTGGACTCTTTCCCTGGGTGCTTCCAAATGGAGGGCTGCTATGGCTGGGCTTCCATGACTACTGTGCACTGCTCCATTTGCCTAATTACCCATGTGGGGTGCAAGTTGCCGTGTTGTTCAGACCTGGTGAGGATAGTTTCTAAACAAGCTCAGAACCCTGCAAAAAGCCATTGAGCAGGGAATTGATGGGCTTACAGGGCCCCTTTCAACTCTTCTTTCTATGATTCTAGACAATTTGTGCAGACTTGACACATGCAGGGCAGAGAAGAAGCCATTGTGGCTTCTTTTCCCAGTGAGCAGTGAATCCAGCCACTGTGCTGTGGTTCTCCATTTCTCTTCTTAATTGGTCTTCTGTGATAAGAAAATAGATGGGAGAAGCAGTGGGAAAACACAGGAATGCTGCACAAAGGAAATGATATTTGCAGCCATGAACGGTAAAGGAGGCAGGATGACTGACTGCACATTAAAAGCCTTGTCTGGAATCATGCAGTTGACTACTGGAAAAGTATCTTTGTCTTACAAGCAAAATATTATCAGACCCTTTTTCTTAAAAGGTACTTCAGTTATTTTTTTAATCTCTTACTGTATTTTAAAATTTTTATGCTGCTTCTAGTTTTTACTTTAGTTTTATACATTATATTGTATTTTTAAAAACATGTTTTATTATTTTATGGCCTTAATTCTGAACTGCCAGATAGCTCAGATGACTGGGTGGTATAGAAATGCAATACATATATAAATAGAAATATTTGCTAGTGTGGCCCAGGGCTAGGGCTGCAGTTATCAAATTATAGCTATATAGTTTTAGACCTAAAAATGTTTTCTGGTCTAAATCTTGCTATCAGTCATGGCTGTCACTTAACTAAGGGCAATTTATCCTTGACATAGCAGAAATATCAGCATATCTCTAGGTTCAGAAGCCTGGATTGCCACATCACAGCTAACATCCCATTTGCTTGTAGGAAAAGAACACCTAAACAAGAGGTACAGAGCCCTTGGTGTGCAGACTAATGCAGCTGGCTGGGCTCCCAGTCTGTGGAGCCTCCTGCAGTTCCTCTACTTATTTGTTTATTTTTATACTGACCAAAAGACACACACACACAGACACAAATTAATTTAAAAGAACAAAACCATAATAGCCATTGCTATTGTTATTATTCAGCACCAAAGTATGGCAGCAATACAGAATAAGATGGAATATACAAAAATAAAGTTAAAAAGTTAAACTGATAAAATGCTGGGAAAATAACTCTGGATCCAGGAGCACCTCTAAGTTTGTCCTTCAGGAGGAGTGCAACCCCATCCAGAACAGAATAAACATCACCCAGCCTGACAGATGAACCACCCGCTAACCACACCTCCATCTTGTCTGGACTGAGTCGCAGTTTGTTGTCCCTCATCCAGTCCTTTGCCATGCTCGGGCATGGATTCAGAGCAGCTGGGTTTGATGGAATAGGGAGGCAGAGTGACAACAGGGAGGTTTTTCTGACAACAGGGTAGACTTAACATGAAATGTAGACTTTGAATGGTTTGGAACCATGAAAGACAGAAGCTTTGTTAGGATTACTCAAGGATAAGCAATGTCCTTAACATTTAGGATTGAGCCAAATGTAATAGAATGCTCACAGGGATCCTAATATTTTACCTACGGATGATGACTGAGGCAGAAGGAACAGGATTTTCCCGATTGTTTATTAAGTCCACAGGGAAACTGCGTTTGCACCACATGGAGAAAGACTTTTTCAAATTTTTTTATTTTATTTTATTTAGAAAATTTCTATGCCGCCCCATTCGCCGATGCCTCGGGGCGGCTCACAAACATAAATAACTTTGTTAAAATAATATCAATTAACAGTATAAATTAAGTCGCCCTGGCCAAATTGTTTTTCCAGAATCCCAAAGAAGGCTTTCTAAAAGCTTAAGAGAACTATTTTTAAATAATAATAATAATCTTTTAAAAATACAATAAGGCACTGTATGGGAAAGCTTTGCAAAGGGAGCTTGTCAAATTGCTTCTAGGGATGTGTTAACATCCACATCTTGCAAATCTAGGAAAAATCCGTCTTGCATTTTCCACATTACACAGTGATTTCCATCAGAGTGATAACAGCATAATTCACTAGCAGTACAGTTTTGGGCTGTGCACTATTTCTTATTTGAAGATCCATGCAATCCTATGGCCCCAAGCATCTATAAGTTCCTTGCCTGAAATCTTATTACATCTAATAGATCATGTAGAGCCCACAAAGCTGATCACCATTCAGGATTCTGCATGACTGCCTAAATTTTTTAAAATTAGTGTTTGGAATATTAATGAATCTCCAGGGGCTGACAAAAAGGTCAGGCTGCCCAGGTCAACGATTACAATAAACTGCCTCATTCTAAATCAGCAGCAACAAAAAGCTGTGTGTGCCAGTGGGTCATGATATATGGGAAGGTATCGTGCTTTTTTCATGCCTGCCATTGTTATTTTTTCCCACATTCTGAAATTAAATAGTTTTGAGCAACATTTGCTTATACTGTACATATTGCTCAGGAAAAGTGTCCCATTGTGATCAATGGAGGTTAGTCCCAGGAAAGGATCCTCAGGGCTGCCTCCTTAATGTTTTTGATGTAATATGAATCCTAGTGCTCTTGGCCACAATTATTAAAATCTATAGCTTTCTATGCAGTCCGATGCATGCTTACTCAAGAGTAAGTTCCACTTGCATAGGGTATCTTTTTAAGTTCCTAGTCCATAGTAAGTGTGTGTAGAGCTGCAGCTTTAACTATTGGTCTTCATCCTTTTCTGATCCAAATCACACTTTTTGTTCCAATCTACAGCATGGGACTAGCTTCAATTAATGTATGTGTTGGCATGGGGGTGTAGATGCCCATTTGATCAGATGCCTAATGTTGGGAACAATAGATGGCAAAAGAAAAAGGGGACGGCAGAGGATGAGGTGCCTGGATGGAGTCACTGAAGCAGTCGGTGTGGGCTTGAGTGGACTCCGGGGGATGGTGGAGGACTGGAAGGCCTGGAGGAATGTTGTCCACGGGGTCGCGATGGGTCGGACATGACTTTGCGACTAACAACAACAGCAACAAAAAGCAACAGAGCTCCTATATTCATAATATCCAAGTAGATTTTGGCAGATCCAACTGTACTTAGAACATTATTTCTTTATTTATTTAAAACTTTTGTATGCTGTCTCTTATTCCTTGACATTTCATTTTTTAAAGATAACAAAATTCTATCCACCTCTGCATCTGGTCCCATTTTTCTCTTAGTTTCCCCTCCCTCCACCCATCTTCTTTTCAAAAGAACCCCAACTGCTAACATTTTTGACCACTGGCCCAGCTGGCTCGGGCTGATGGAAACTGATGTTCAAAACATCTGAAGGACACCCAGATTGCGGAATGTTGTAATACTATATATGTCTTCCTACTATCAAGACACTTCAAGACAGTGAAAAAGAAAAAAGAAAAGGCTGAGGTGAGGCTCAAAGGAATTGTCAGGAACACAAAAAGGAGATGCCTATCTGTCATTAACTGATTAATTGCACCAATTAACTGATTAATGTTTTCTGCCTGACATAAAGATAAGCAGTGATGAGTGTCTCTGAGCTAGCTACAGAGGAAATATAGGCAATACGTGAAGAGAAGCAGACCAAAAAGCTGAGGGTTGAGACCCACAAAAAGATGAAGGGCAAAGGAAAGGGGAAGAGAAAAATGTGAAACCGCAAAGACATCAGTGAGAACCAGGGCCATTTTATTTTCAAGCATACAGAATACCCTGGAAACATCACACTTAGATTGGTGTGGTGTGCTGGCTGCCTTCAGAAGAGAGATTCTACACATCAAGTTTTCATTTTATTAGGATTTGTCCAGTACAATCCAGTTGCTATGCTGTGAATTCCTGGTCTAATCCCCTTTTTATGGGAACCATCCTAGAGCAACGAAGGAGATTATTGATTAGAAATGATCTGTGGAATTTGAGAGATAACAGCTTGTGCATGAGAACAGTTCCTTTCTGGGTACAGAGAAATGCAGCTCATGTTTGTATGGCAAATAAATGCAAACCTGATGTTGGGCAAGCCTGCACAACTTGTCAGGCTCAAAATAGAAAGCAGCCCACCAGCTATGTCAGTGGATCACCAGGAATTCAAGAAACCTACAGTTTTTATGACTGCTTTTGCAGGGTGGGTTTCTGGCTGGGGGTAGAGAACCAGAGTATTTTAAATGGCTGGTGTATTGTAACTTGTGCAGGCTTGTGTTAATGCAAGAATACAGTTAGTGGCCCCAGACCTTTTCTTTTTGGAATCCCTCAATGCCCCCATCACCCCTGCTGAATTGCCACTGGTATTTGGTAGTGGTGGCAATTGCAAAAAGGAGTCTGACAAACTGCCAATGGAAGTAGATTCCAGAGCAGAGTGGCCACCACTGGGAAGGCACTTCCCCTTCATAATCAGTCTAACCCATTAGCAAAGGGGGTATAAGATTACTGAGCTCATCTCCTTACAAGAGCTAAATAAAGTTCCCAGAGAGAAGATATATAAATCATAAACTGATGCTGCTTGGAATGCTGGCCATACAGCAATATTTCTCTTCTTCTGGCTAAGCCATTTTTTAAAAGTGATTGTCAATCATAACAGTAATACGAACACACCCAGATCTGTCTTTATGCAGAAGGGGAAAGCAGGATTTGGTTGTTATTCATCAGCTTCCGGAATTCTGTATTTATTTGATTATACATTCCTAGTTTAACTAGAAATTAAAACTAAAGCAGTAAAATGAATGCTCCTTTCCTATCAACTAAACAAAAAAACAAGAAGTTGAAAGAAACAGGAATACGTGAGTATAGGAATGTGTGAATCAGTACATTCAAGCTTGTTGAGGTTTTATGTATTTCACATTAAAGCTTTTTAAACTTTGGTTTCTATCAGATGGTGAGATCTGTTTTTTCTTCTCATACAAAGATTCATATGTATTTTTGTGCATATTTTTCCAAATGTGTGATTTTTGAAATGTATACATTTTTTTCCTATTCATTAAAATATGATTTTGTGCATTTTTCAACTGCATGCATTTTTCAAGCACTGTTTTTTGATTCTGCAAATCATTGTAAGTTTGGAAATGTACAGACTCAGATCACAGACTATGGTCAGGTCCACATTCAGTTCTGGAAGATGTAACCTGGATACATTCTGGTCAAAGCTGAACTGAACTGAAGGTCCTATAAATCTCTGATTTCAGGTGTTTCCCCCAGATTTCATGAAGTGTCTTCACTAAGGGGAAATCTGAACAAATTGTTGGGGGACAGTGGCTACTCTCAGTTTAAGTGCATGCCTCTCTAAACTTGTGACAAGTTGGTTATATGAAGTAGTTTTGTGCACTCACACAATGTGATTGGCTTGTCATATGCTGGCCCATTGACCTGATTTGCACACAACACTAAACTATTCTATGGTTGTTTAAATCAGGCTTGTCATCACATCTGAACCCATCCCTGCAAACAAACCATGGTTTGTTAAACATCTATCAACTACAAATAGAACTTATAGTTGTTGTTGATTTATAAAATCTGTCTTGTTTAAAGTATGGCTAGCTGTGATGTCTGAATTCAGAACCATGTTTATCCTGGCTTGTTTGTCTTATTGTGCTCCTTGAAAGAGAGGTGCCCAGCAAGAGCAGCATGAAAATGAATTTATTCTTAAGGCTGATGAAACAAGCAGGAGAGAAACAAAACAGAAAAAGGAAAAACAAGCTGTAGTTTGCTCATCTGCTTTGCTTATGATGGTTAAAGCAACCAACCATGGTTAACATAAACTATATTTTAGGTCTATTGAATTGAAAGGTGCTACTATGAATCTGATCTAGAAAGTGTGGCAGGGGGCAGTCCTGGTGAATCAGATCCCTTGAGTGTAGCTAATGACTTGTCAGAGGGGAAAACTTGAACACGTATCACATTGTTTAGCACATCTAACCCACAATAACTGAAAGATCCAGGCTAACTTGACTGGACCACTTTCCTTTAGCTAGAGTACTACAGATTTATTAGCCACACCTATGCATAGTTTTAACTAGAAGTTTACCTGGTTATATTCAGCCAGGTTTAATCCCAAGTAAACAGAGTGCAGTAAACAGATATATTTATAACATCTGTTTCTTTACAAACATAGAGGCTGAGCAGGTACACATAAGCAGGCACCAAGGCAGACAATACTAGATTCACACTGACATCAATCTCAGCACAATAGCAACATCCTTCTATCTTTCAAGACAGCATCTTCCAAACATATCCAAAAATATCAGATTGCTTTCTCTGGCCAAATACAAAACTGCTATTTTTGCTGTCTTGGAACACACATCTTTTCTGCTCAGATCAAAGTCCAAACGGGCCTTTCAATCTCCACCCGAGCAAGTAGGCGTATCACATTCCAGGAGCTTATAATAGCCAACTCCCTATCAGGGCCCAGTTGTCGCAATTGTATTGTTCCAGGGTCTGGATATATATAGAGAGAGGGAAGAGGTACTTGGCTATATGGGCATCTCCTCTTGAGCAGCCTATTGTAAGGAACAGAGCTGGAGGCATATTCAGCATTCACAATATTAAACAGGACTTGCTGGTGGATTTTGTTCCTGTGAAATGAGCTTGGCTTCATCCTGGTTCACAATGTAAATACCAGATACACATATCAGAGAGCTCTTGATTTGGTTTTTCTGAAGCGAGCAGGAGAACAGTGATCTCAAAGTGCGGGAATTAACATGTACCTCATTGCCACGGTCAGATCCTTTCCTACAGAAAGTTAGATTCTCAGCAGCTTTCCCTTCTGCAAGGGTGGAGGACAATTAAAATGGTATGCCCACAGAGCCTAATGGACTCCAGAGGGCTCTGGGAGATTTTCCCATTGGTATGGCTGGTAGTCCTGCTGAAGCTCTGGTCACTCTGGAATATAGAGATAACTCAGGCAGTACACATGATCACACCCAAGCACCCTCTCCCTCTTAGAATTGCCCATCCAGCTCCTTGGCATAGACTTGAGCTGAGGGCAATGAAGCAAGAAGGAAGACAACTAAGATGGCACCTGCAGCCCCACTAAGATGCAGGCAGAGGAAAACTCACTCCAAATCTGACCCAATTATCAAACCTATACTATGGTGATGAGGGTGGCAAAGATGGAGCTTTTTTCCCACCAACATTGCATCTTCCAGTAAAACTTGCCCAGTGAAACCTCTCTAAGTGGCTCATGGCCTGCTGCACTCTGGCCCAGGGAGAGAATCAGCAAGACCCTTGACAGCCTGCTGGGACAAGTTTGCGCAGCAATTTGAGGGTAGAATCACTCAGCCCCATCACGAACTGGGACTGCACACTTAATGCAGTTCCTTGGCAGAACTGTCCAGAGCACACATGGCCCAGTTTTACTGGATGAATTATGGTTGGTGAAGCCTGAGGATGTGGACCAGGTGCTTGGCCAAGTCTCATATGTGTGCTTGATCTTCATGGGTTATTACTTCTAATAAGCAGAGGATAACCGGGCTGGGTCCAGGAGGTCATAAATGCCTCTCTGAGAAAGGAACTGGTACCAGCCTTTTTAAATGATTAAAAAATAGTAATTAAGGCCACCTCTGACAAAGTATAATCCAGACCCAGATGATGTTAATAACTATATGCCGCTAGCCAATATTCTCTTCCTGGGAAATGTGCTTGAGTAGGTAGTTGTCACTCAGCTCCAAGCACTCTAAAACGGTGTGGATTGCCTGGCACCCCAACAATGTGATGTATTTCCTAGGGAAGCTCACCTAGCAGCTACGGTGTATTCTTTTCAGTGCTAGGTTGAGACCTCCTTATTTTCCCAGGAATTTTCCCAGGAATTTTAGTTTCACATTTGTTTAAAATTCTATATTATACATTAAATCTTTGTACTATTGTTAGATTTTATTCTAGTTTTAATTTTTATTTTATATTTTAATGATTTATCTTTATGTTTATTTTATACTGTATTTTACTTTAAATTATTTCAAATTGTTGTAAACTTCCCAGAGAGTTTCAGCTATTGGGCAGTATAAACATATAATAAATAAATAAACTCAAAGTGGTTTCATTTTAGTTTGGCCTGTTTCTCCATGCTTTGGGCATTTCTCCATTTTGCATTTTTAAAAAATCTATCTAATTATTCATCTATTCATTTCAACTTTCATATGTGTCCTTTTGTTTTTAAATTACATTTAGCTATTTTAAAAATGGTAAATTAAAACTACTTTGGGAATGGCAGAAAAATAGGGAAATGACTGCAAAGCAGCCAACCCATCAGTGTTGCAAATAAAATTGGTTTCTTGGATTTCACAATATGGATTGTCTCACAAGAAGAACACATGCTCAAACCATTACAAAATGAAATGTACAAGAATATTCATCAGATGCTGAATGGAATATGTCATCTCAGAGCAGGAAAAACTACACTTTTTATTTTATTTATTTATTTATTAAAACATTTTTATGCCGCCCCATTCACCGAAGCCTCGGGGCGGCTTACAACAATAAATAAAACCAATAAGTTAAAATATACGTATAGATAATCATTATAATTTAAAACTTTTGGGAGCCTACTCCAAGGCACCAATCCTACACATGCTTTACCTTGGAAGCAAGCCTTCTTGAACACAGCAATTGGGTTCATACAACATGACAACCCTTCTTGTGTCATTTGAACCTTCACCAATTTTCCCAGGGTGGCTTGTGTAGCAAGCCTCATAGCAAGTAAGGAAATTCCTACTCTTGCCATTGGGCTACTGGGTGGGTGACAGCTCCCCCGATGTGTCCAAGTAGCATTTGGGCTTTTCCCCATCCCCACCATGGCAGCAAGATGTTTTGGGTTCAACATGGTTTTTTTCCCTAATAAATTTCCCTTTTTTTTTTTTTTTTTTGGGTGTGGGGGAGAGATTGCGAAAGCTGCCTCACAAGCTGGCTCTTGTAATTCCAATGTTGACAGCTATGAGTAGTCCCTTTAAAAGTGTCCCAGTGGCACCTAGGTGGGGCTGCCCAAACCTGCTCAGCATTTTAAAGCATTTAAACCCAAAATCATGCACACTTTTTTCCAGCACACAATTGTATGAAAAAAGGGGATTTACATTTATTTTAGTGCAATTGTGTACTGTGATCTTTTGCAGTAGCACAACCAGAAGAATTTGAAGCCCCCAACAGAGACTGAGTAGGAAATTGGTGATTTTAGGCTGCCCTTCTGCCAGCTCCACTAAAAGTTAAGAAGAAGGGACAGCAGAATGTATTCTTCACAACCGTTATTTTTAAAGTGTTCAGCTGTTTCACAAGGAGATTTGTGGACAGGAGTGCCTTCTTAGGAGTAGAAGCAGCCTCAAAAATATGAAAAGGTGTTAGCTAGGGAGGGAAGTGCTGAAGAGGAATGCTAAAAAGGCCATTGGCAAGAGGGGGATATTTGTAGGCATGGCTAAATAGCAGGCAAGTGGTCTTGTGCACAATACCCAGCTAAAAGCTGCAAGCACATGGCCCCATCCGGAAAGGCTCAGAAAGTAAGTTCTATTTGGTGATCTGATGTGGGGAGCTGACAAGCAACCCATGCAGGCTTATGCTCAGACCAGCTTAGCATTGATAGGTTAAGCCCAGTGGAACTTTCTTCCAAGTAAGCTTGCATAGGGATGGTCTGTTACTCACTGTTTCCCATGAAACTATCTTCTTCCTTTGCCAATGCAGTGACATGTTCAAAACGTCAAATTTTGTTTTATAAATATATATATAACATATCATTAAATTGTCCTCTAATTTATAGAACAAGTACAGGAATATCTTACTCCATTTTGCCTAAACCTGTCCCAAGCTTGCCTCTGCACCTATTTCTTAGGTACAAACTTGATGGAGACAACCAGGGAAGAGTAGTAACAATTTCAGATTGTCCAAGTTGTCCTGTGATCTTTGCAACCACCCCATTATAAAAAGATTCTGAGCACAGCTGACAAGATGCCTAGGCAGGATCTTCAAGTTCCTTTAGAGGTGGCGCCTGGGCAATGTAGTACCAGTGGGTATCTGCGCATCCTCTTGGAATGCACAGACATGCTGTAGCCGCTCTCACCTGAAAGCCAATCAACAAATGTTCTTACATAGAATGGTTCCTTTGTCATCAGCTGGCTTCAAGAGTCAAAAAAGGAAATTCAAACAGGAAAAGGCATGATAAGAAATCTGATGGATTTTGAAATTACAATTAAACATAAAAAGACCATTTCCTAGGATGCATTTACAAACGACTGCTTAAATATGATACTGAGCTAAAAGTTAAGATAGGTATGAAGAGTTGGGTGCTGAATCTTGAAGAAGAAATACTGATCTGTCAATGGGAGGTCTTATGGACAAAGGATATAAAATTTACCTCATGCCAAGTACTAAGAGCAAATTCATGTAAGATGTACTTCCAGTGGTATATTACCCTCCAAAATATACAGGAAATGGACAAGAACTATAATGGAAAATGTTGGAAACATAAAGGGATAGATGGGACATTTCAGCAAATGTGGTGACTGTGATAGGATTAAAAGATTTTAGAAGCAGATACATGTTGAGATGCAGAAAATACTTAAAACTGACTTTCCAATGAATGCTAAGAATATGTTTCTGAGTATTGTGCCAAAGACTACTCCAAAGATTATGATGGAGCTATTTAAATACATGATAACAGCAGCAAAAGTAATAATTGTTTCAAAGTGGAAAGCTGAAGATTGTCCAGCTGTCAAAAATTGGAAAAACAATCTTGCCCATTATGCAGCAATGACAAAGTTAACTAATTATATCAGCAGAAGACCAGTTTAAGAATTTACTTATAGATGGAAGGCTTATGAGCAATTTAAATAATTGTTAAAGAAAATATAATTTTTACAAATGTCTGTGATTACCATTCTAAACCAAAGTGATTTATAACTAACTTTATAGATTGGACAAATTTCTGAGTGAGAATTGAATTGTTTGGATGGGAAACTTTCATTTTATTAAAATGAGTTTAAATGTTGATATTGCATGCTAACTTTGGCACCTTCTTTTCTATATATTTCCTCTTTTTTATTGTCCTTTCTAAAAATAAATTTTTAAAGATTTAAAAAAACAACAACAACTGTTCTTACCATAGCCTGGGGGCCCTCCAGAGCAAAGGGATGCTTTCCGTCTGCTGCCATCTTCCTTTCCCGTGAATGCCTGTGGTTCACCCATGGGCTCAAAAGCATTCTTCTGAAATGAGGATGGCACCTCACCATGCAACCTTTGGCAGGCAGATATCATGAGAGGCTACAACGCACCCCACCGCGCCCCAAATGGTCAACATGGTGGCCACCACCACAAGAAAGTCCACAGAGAAATTCAGCCACAATGGCTTCTCATTCTGTGAGAACTGAGTGTGAGTGAGTGAGTGAGTGAGTGAGTGAGTGTGAGAGAGAGAGAGAGAGAGAGAGAGAGAGAGAGAGAGAGAGAGAGAGAGAGAGAGAGAGAGAGAGAGAGAAGATGGTGATCCATACTATGGGGGTAAGGAGGAGATAGGCTGAAAGAACTGGCTGATAGAGGAGTGAGGGGAGGAGAGAAATACGGGGGTAGGTAAGAATAAGAATAAATGCCTTGCTACACTTTGGATGCTTCTGGATTGAAAGGATTAACCAGCTAGAAGCTCCAGGGTCTGGTGAAAGCTGTGGAGTCTGCAAATCATTCAATAAACCGCATACGGGTATAACAAGAGCCAGAGATGCTCTGAACAAATACCTGCCCTTTGTGATTGTGGTAATATGCAGACAACAACTCATATGTATACCTGCCCTTTGTGCTCTGATCAACGCACACTTGAGGATCTTATGGCAGCTTGACAAAATGGAATTAATGTTGCTAGCTCCTGGGCTAGATCTGTCTAATTTGCATGTTTTAATTTTATATTTTGTTGTTTGACAATAAATACTAAGGTAACATATTTTATAATATGCCTTACGTTAACTGAGATGCTTCTGACATGAATAAAGAAAGTGCAATAGGTTTCTGCTGATGCTGGAAACTCTGGGCTAAAAGATGTTATATGTGTTGGGGCTCAGGCCCCCACCTCTGGTCAGGTTACCTCTCTGTTGTGACTTGCCACAGCTCCCATCGCAGCTACTCTGAGGTGATACCTCGGAGAGTTTCTCAAGTTGCCAAAGGGGCCCTGGGCCCAGAAAGGTCGTCTACCCCATCAGTACCTCACCTCATGGAAGTGTATACAGCAGCTTTACCTCTTCCAGCTATTGGGCATTGCTTTATGTGTCAGGCCTCTCATGCTCTGATTGATGTCTGCTAGAAGGCCTCAGCAGGATTTCAAGCTGCAACAAATCCTACTCAAAAAGATTCTGCACCCACCGCACAGGGTAATAATTTTGCAGCCAGAAATGGCATGCCAGTTTCTAAGGGAGCCTGGTTGCCATGGAAAAGAGGGTGGTTTCCCTGTAACCAGCATAGAATCATGCAAGTTCTTCCCTGGGAAATCAACATTATCTGCCATGTAGTTTGGTATGCTGGCTTCCTTGGAGAGTCTTCCGCAAAGGCTTGTGAAGTTCGAGCAGGTTTGTCCTTTGATTAAAGTGGCATGAATGGGCTAATAGGTGGGTGGGAATAATCTTTTCTGCTTTCATTCCTGCTTTGCTCCCCCAAGAGCAATCACAATGTTGACTAATTCCACAATTCCCCCAACAGATTTTTCAAGAAGTACACTAACTCCCACCATATATGATAAAATGTGTTCAGAGACTCTTCTATCTGAAACATTTCTATACTCAAGGAGTTCAAGGCAATGTACACATATGCCTCCTCCTCTCCATTTTATCCTCACAACAGTCCTGTGAGGTAGGCTAAGCTGAGAGTCTGTGAATGAGTTTGCACAGCATGCTAAGCTACCATGGCTTGGAAGCCACAGTAGTTAAGTGTTTTGTCTAAACCTGTCCCCGCAACCCCTCCTGGTAGCTTCTTTGTGGCTATGCAGCTTGTCAGGTTTTGTAGTCACTCCTGCTCTTGCCGTGTCATCTGAACCCAGTGAGGCTCCAAACTTAAAAACTGCTTGGCCAGAGCAGCAGAAAGTCTTGCTGTTTTCGCTAAGTGGATGCGAAGACAGTGAAGAATTTGAGCAGCTGTCATCAGTTTCCCTGGCTGGAGAAGGCACAGCGTTCTGGAGGGTGATCCTGAAGGAAGCCCAGTGGAGTGTCATTCGCCACCCACCGCCATGCTGTGATAAGCAGGGATAATGCCAAGCTTTATTCTGTTCACCTTCCAAATATCTTGCTGGACTGGTTCAGGTGCTAGCACTTTAAACTGAGGAACGGCTTCTCTTGCTAATCCTCAGCTGTTGTTCTTCTTCAAGGAACTTGCAAAGAAAATTTACTTAAAGGCCTGATGATTTTCCCCTTTAGGCTCCATTGTTGTTGCACATTCACAGCAAACAATTATTATGTTTTCGGTTGTTGGCACTGTTTCGTTAAAAGTACTTCTTATCACTACTTTCAAGTGATTTGTAGCAAAGCCGTTGCAGAGGGTATTGTTAGTTTCTGTGGGCTAAGCAGGGCAGATCTCAGGTAGGTACCAAGAAGCTAGCTATTGTCTAGGTGTCTTGTGAACCACCTCAACAACGATGGAGCACTTGGTGCGCTTCACCCAATTAAGCACGACAAGGAGGAAAGGTACAAAACTGTATTTTATTCTCGAGAATAAATTTTGGTCACAGCGAAAGGGTAACTCCAAGCACATGGCAGAGTCCTCCTTTATACCCCTGCTGACCAGGTAGCAATGACACCTGCGTATTGGGTTGAAATTCCTGTGGAAAGTGCTGATTGGCATATCTGAATACAGGTATTCCCATGCTTACCTGGGAGGCTGAGCTACCTGGAGGTTGGGCTGGGAGCTTTGAAAGATTGCGATTGCTCAATCCCTGGCCTTTTGTAATGCTCTGAATTACACTGGCAATGCTTGGGATGTGACCAGCCTGCCTGGGTTTAATGCCGGCTGGCCAGGCATGTCCTACGGTAGCAGGGGCTTGAGTTGACAATGTGGCACCCATGGGTGTCATAAATGACAGTGGCAAATAAGCCATGGAGTGCTGCAGCGGTCATATGAACTAGATCATTGACTTGGTTTTGGGTGATACAACAGCCATGGCTTGTTTTAGTGTTATTTGAATGCTGTTTATCCTTCAATGAACCCTTTGCTTCCAGGGCTTATATGCTACAAGTCCAGGCAAGCTGGGCACCCACATGCAAAAATGGTGCTCATGGATGCCTGGCACAATGTGACAGCCCACACAGGTAAATTAAGCCATGCTTGGCTGTTGTGTCATGTGAACCAGGTTACTGTGTAAGTGCTCAGTGACAGGTGTGAAAGGATGGTTTGAAACAAGGGAGTAAAGAGATTTAAAAGGGTAACAAAGAAAATTACTTAGCCCAAAGGAGGGGAGGGGCTAAAATCAGATAGCACAAGGTATGGGGAAACAGGCACGTAGGCAGGAGGGCCCAATACTTCCTGATTGTTTATTGACAAGCTGGGCAGAACAAAATGAGCCTATTGTAGCCCACCGGGGGCAGGGCTGGATTGGGAAGAAGGGCCGGTGTTGGGGCAGCGCGGAGTAGGCGGGCGGAAAGAGTGTAAATTCTCAGTACTCTATTAGCCAATTAGGGGAAAGGAGGAGGGAACAAGCGGTCGGGAGCAGGGTTCAAAAGGGGTGTGTGAACATGTGCTCAGGTGAACAGAAAAATGGGAAGGAAACCATTCCTTTCTGTTCCCTTCATTGCAATAAAGTTTTAAAAAGAACTCTCTGCCTCGGAAGAGGATATTTTTCTCTTCCGAGGGAAAGGAAAGAGTGATCATAACACTCAGTATTTCTAGAAGCCTGCAGCCAAAGAGCTGTGAAAATGTAACATGTATTCCTGTCACCACCTGCTGCTTCTTGATCTTTGCTGTTTCCGTGAGTTGTTGGTCCCAATGCTGCAATGACAGCAGGAATCACAATAGGCAAGGCTTCTGTTCAGGTTTAGAATCTAGACAGGAAAGAGTTTTGATCCCACCCCCACTTGCCTACTGGCCCCTTCCTGCTAAGAGCGCACAGCCCCCTCCCTCTGTCTTTGGGACAGTTTGCTTGCCCCTGTAGCCCTCCCTCCTCTTCCCAAGGAGAGTGCAAAACTTCAGGCTTCTGTGTTGACCCATTGCAACAAACCAGTTCCAGTTCTTCACCAGGTAAAGACCTTTGGTAAAGGTGATGCATTTTAATTGCTCATTCATGACCAAGCCAACTGCCAATACTTTGAATTACAATAGAGAACAATACATTGTTATTGGGAAAATTAATCGCTCCCCAGCTTGAGCACCACACCCCAACACTGCCCCAGGAGACTGGAAATCCACACAGTTGCACTTTGGTGAGCAAGTGCATTTGTGAAACTGAACTTAAACTTTAAAAAAAATGTGCATTTCTGTGCACACACTTAAACGACATGCTGGGCAACCACAAGCAGCTCCACCAACATGCTGCAGGGAGACTGAAGGGATTGCTTATGGCTGCCCACACATAGTTGTGAAAGCAATTTGAGAATAAGCATTTACAATCTTCTTCCTACTCAAGGCAGAAAAAGCTGCAGCAAATCCAAAAGGACATGGCTAGGCTCACCTTGGATTGTCTGCACAAAAGCCAGTCTACCTTGGTTTATGCTTATAACATGGTCAGGTAGCATTATGTGCACAAGTGCCCAGTGAATAGTATGAGGACACCATGGTGCCATGGACCCTCCTGCCTTGGATTACATGACCTGTTACCCTGTCCCTGCCCTTCTGCATCTTCCTGCCGTGCCTTGCGTCACTGGATGGCAGCCACAGTGTTGTGGCAATGCACGGCATGTTATCTGAGGAAAGTATGGAGGCAACAAGATGGTAATTCCATGCTTCCCAGAATGTGAGAGCAGCTCCCAGCCTCTCACAATTATCACCTGAGACAGGAGTCAAAGGTCCATGCCTCATCTTCCCACGCTAGTTAACGTTTAGCCATGGTCCATTTCCCTGGCTCTCTTTCCCATCAGCTGTCACTCCCAGGAGCCACCTTCTCAGTCCTCCTTGTGAATGAGGTGCTACCTTAGCAGAGGCAATCACAAACATTTTGCACCAGAGGCAGAGGAGAATATGGTACTCCAGTTCCATGTAAATAAGCTAGCTAGATTGGCAGCTCCTTGGGCTTACAAACTCAAAAGACAAGACATAGAAAGGAAGGGAAGAGGAAGGAAAAGAAAGAAGACAGAGATGCTTAGAACAAACTGCTGAGCAGCAAGTGGGTATTGAGATGCACTCCAGCCCAGGCTGGTTTTCCAGTTCAAATGAGGCTCGAATGGGGCCAGTGGATGAGTCCCGTGAGTTTTTCTCCTTGCTTCTGTGGTGTCAGGGTGGTTGGAACAGTCTTCTTTCTGGCAGGTAGTGATGAAGCAAGCTACTTCTTCTCTGGCTGATGGATGGGCAGGTTGGTCTCCCCTTTGGCTTGATGTTTCTCCTGGGAAGCAGAGAAAGCAGACTCCCAAAGACCTTTGGTCCTGTGCTCTTCAGTTCCAGGCAACTGGTCATAACCAATGCAACTGATTGCTCACAGCAGTGCTGGGCCTAGTGTTAATAAGAATAAAAGACGAGGAAACCAAATAAGGGCTGAAAAAAATCCTAAATCATCTAAATCATCATGAAAAAGGGTTGTTGTGCAATACAGAGATTCCATAAGTAGGTGGGTGTGTTTCCCTTAACGCCATAATGTGGTTGCAGCAGGACAGTAATTGTGGTGACTCTAATCACCACATGGGTGTCTGGAGGAAGTTCTCACTTCCTCTGATTAGACTGCTGAATGCTTTTCACAGCAAGCACACAACCTGAATGGCAGATTGGGGAGATATCTGGGCAAGCTCCAGTGGAGAAGCTTGAGGCATGAAAAGTCAGTGAGTCTAGGGTTTTGATTACAAAGTGTTAAAAATAAAGGATCGTCAGAGCTATGGTATTTGAAATGAGGATGAAAAAGCAATGTGTTTATACATATAATAGTGCTTTAGCATCAGTTGTTTTTCCATGGAGTACACTTTGGTATTTCTAGTTCCTGCAAAGAAACATGTAGGGTATTGTAGCCAAGACTGGTTCATTCTAGCCCACATGGTTGATGGAGACTAATATAGTCCTTTGTCATCAAGAACTGGATTAGGGTGTCTAGGATTGCCATTGAATTGCACCAAAAGGGAATTTACAGACAGTTTTCTTGGTCCTGGTTTCTCTGAATGTATAGATTCAAGGGGTGGGGCACAAGTTCTACTGGCTTAGGTAGGTCTGGCTTCCATTTCCATATCAGTTTTTGCCCTCTACCTACCATGCATGAGCCCCACTCATGGAGGCCCTGCACCTACTCTAGAGTAAAAGTGGAAAAGTGGCCTTCAGTTGCCTTGCTTTTACAATCCATTTCACAGCCCACTCCAGTATTTCTTGAAACAAACAAAGATGCCAAGAGAATGGACATCAGCATGGGATGTCACTTCTCCTCAAGCAAAATCAGTATAATTAAGCATTGAGCTCCTTCACAGGGCTCTCAGTTGCAGCTCCACCCCTTCAATGTATAATAATGATGGATTATTGGTGCAGCATTTTTTTATTATTTGTAAACTAGTAGCAGAAAATCATTGTTTTGATATGCAATAAGAAATGTACTCATGTATTCACTAGACTACTGGGGTACGCAATAGCGAAAGCTCTGTCCGCCATTTACAAAGTTTACTATAAAACAAATATTATGAATTCCCTGTGTTTGCAGTGATGTTTTGCTTTATTGCCCAATTACAGCTTCTGAATTTCTATGGGATAGCACTAATTTTTCCAGCAGAGATGGCATAAAAATGGGAGAGGGTTTAAGAATGAATTACAGATTTCCTTCTACAGAAATTTGTGGCAGTCACTCTTGTGACTGTATCCATGGGTAAAAACACTGAAAGGGAGGGCCCCTAGTTTCTTACACTAAGAAGGGGCAGAATGGTGTCTGAGCATTTTGATTTATATCTTGAGTTCTACATGGGCTAGAGACTAGCTTTTTTTTAATAGTTGGGAACTTGGGAATTATTTTCACCTGAATGTGCTAACTGTCCCTGGAAGACAACCATGATTCTAGAACAAGAACAATTTTTATTGGAATTCATTGGTGCTTCTATTAGATTCGATGGAGTCTCCATACCATGTTCTACCATGTGGAGGCCCATGCTTCATGCATCTTAAAGAAATCATCTCAAGGACTCTGCAATAAAATATTGCAAGCTAATGTAGATCCCAGAACCAGTCATTCAAATAAAAAAATACAACTCTATGTAACTATTTTCATGATGGAAGACTAGTTCTAAAGCCCATCCTGAGGGATGTTTGGGAAGGCACTAGTACAGTCATCCTCAACAATGGGAATTACGGAATTTGCAGTCCAGAACATCTGTAGAATACCATGTTGAGCAAGGGAGGACCAGAATTAAGAACATAAGTAAAACTCTGCTGGACCAGACCAAAGGCCCATCTAGTGCAGCATTCTGCACACATGGTGGCAACCGGCTGTGTACAGGATTCCTCAAGCAAGACCTCCTCCTGCCCAAACTCTTCAGCAACTGGTGTATACGGGCATGCCACCTCTGCTGAAAGAGGTAGCACGTAGCCAGCAATGCTGGGTAAAACAAAAGCAAAGCCATTTCCCCAGAAACAGTTGTTGTTGCTAGTCGTGAAGTCATGTGCGACCCATCGCAACCCCATGGACAACATTCCTCCAGGTCTTCCTGTCCTCCACCATCCCCCGGAGTCCACTTAAGCTCACACCGATTGCTTCCGTGACTCCATCTAGCCACCTCATTCTCTGCCGTCCCCTTCTTCTTTTGCCCTCCATTGTTCCCAGCATTAGGCTCTTCTCCAATGGGCCCTTCCTTCTCATTGGATGGCCAAAGTATTTTAGTTTCATCTTCAGTATCTGGTCTTCTAAAGAGCAGTCAGGGTTGATCTCCTCTAGGATTGACTGGTTTGATCGCCTTGCAGTCCAAGGGACTTGCAGGAGTCTTCTCCAGCACCACAATTCAAAGGCCTCAATTCTTTGGCACTCACTCAGCCTTCATTGTGGTCCAACTTTCACAGCCATACATTGCAACTGGGAAAACCATAGCCTTGACTATACATACTTTTGTTGGCAGGGTGATGTCTCTGCTTTTTAGTATTTGTCATAGCTTTCCTCCCGAGGAGCAAGCGTCTTTTAATTTCTTGGCTGCAGTCCCCATCTGCGGTGATCTTGGAGCCCAGGAAAATAAAATCTGTCACTACCTCCATGTCTTCCCCATCTATTTGCCAGGAAGTGATAGGACCGGATGCCATGATCTTAGTTTTCTTAATGTTGAGTTTCAAGCCAACTTTTGCGCTCTCCTCCTTCACCCGCATCAAGAGGCTCTTTAGTTCCTCTTCACTTTCTGTCATTAGAGTGGTATCTGAGGTTGTTGATATTTCTCAATTCCAGCTTGTGATTCATCTAGCCTCGCCTTCCTCATGATGTACTCTGCATATAAGTTAAATAGGCAGGGCGACAGTATACAGCCTAGCCGAACTCCTTTCTCAGTTTTGAACCAATCAGTGGTTCTGTGTCCAGTTTTCACTGTTGTTTCTTGACCCACATAAAATTTCTCAAGAGACAAATACGATGGTCTGGTACTCCCATCTCTGTAAGAACTTGCCACAATTTGTTGTGATCCACACAATCAAAGGCTTTAGCATAGTCAATGAAGCAGAAGTAGATGTTTTTCTGGAACTCCCTAGCTTTCTTCATGATCCAGCATATGTTGGCAGAAACAGTAGTACTTCACAAAGAGATATATTTATTTTTTCTTTCATTTCTGTGCCTCCCAATATATGAAGTTCTCTGGGTGGTTTAAAACAGTTCATAAAAACAATACAATAAAATAATAATAAAGCCATGTGTGTAAAAAATAAAAACAAGGAAATTAAGAACAGCTAAACCTGAAGTGCCTGATCCTGCTTAATTTTGGAACCTAAGCAGAGTTGGGCCTGGTTGAAAACTGGATGGGTGACCCAATGTTGTAAACCACCCAGAGGGTTTTGGCTATGGGCAGTATAGAAATGTAATAAATCATCAACATCACCAGTGAAGATTAGCCATGTAAAAAACACCTGGGATCCGTTGTTTAGTACGAATAGCAAATATTTTACCTATCTAGCCTCCTCCCAACATGTACCTGTTTAAGGCACAGGAGCCCTTCCAGAGAAAACCCAACACTTATATTTAGAGCAGCTCTGAGGGGAAAATTCAGACCGACACAACTCTGATCACCAAGCGTGGTCATAGCAAAATGAAATGATCCTTCTATACATCTCATGCAGACTGATCCTACAGATGTTTGCACACTGATTCCAGAGACATGTGGGCCATAAAATTCACTGTTATACAGTATTTATTTCAAATATTTATAGGCTGCATTTTCTGCCAAAGAGGCACTCAAAGCAGAACATAAGCATAATGAAAACAGCTATTAACAATAAGGATTCAAACAGAGACCTAGAGAAACCTCAAAAACCATGAAATCTTATAATGTACTGTTAAATACAAATCACCTCTCATAAGCCATGCTTTCAAAAACAAAGGTTTCACCTTCCATTCAAACGCCAATAAAGAGCCACAGCAACAAGGCATGTCATGTTGGTTGTCCGCTTGAGGGCTCGCGATGTGCTCCGCATATAATCAGGCACATCATGGGTCCCAGAGGACTGTGCAGGCATGGAAGTTTTCCCTGTTGGGGCAGGGGAGGGAGGACCAGGCTCCGTTCCAGTTGGTTGCTAAGCCAGCCAGAGCAATGCCTATCCAGTGCGGCCACCTCCGCATAGCCTTTCAGCTTCACCGCAGCAGCAGGCGGTATAAACCAGGCAATGCATTTTGTTGGAAACTAATTGTTAGACAACTGCGTCCGTGGATGTTCTGAGTAAGAAAAGCCCATCAGAAGATTATCCTCTCCCAGTTAAGGAAGAGATGTAATCTAGGTCTCGGCATGAAACAAGATGACAGAATCTGTAGGTGCAGGCAGGAAATTAGATTGACTAGAGGGAAAAGATGGAGTGGCATGTGGAGTTCTGCAGATCTGCAACTATTATTTGATCCAGGAAGACTGCCTACAAGAACCTGGCCATTACTTTGCCTAAGTCGTAGAGCAAACTGAGGGCTTTCATAAGTGAGAAGCCCTTCCTGCTCCTCAGTCAGCTCCTAATCCAGATGTTGCATGAGCTTCCCTTCCTCCTGACTAGACGGATCAGAAGCTAGCAGGATGCTGTGCCAACAGCCCTGAGACTATTGCCTGTCACACTATGCTTTCTCTGCTCCTGTGGTCTCCCGGTGGTGATGGAAGTCCAAGAGCCAGTCAGAAACTCGTGTGAATCTGAACATATGAATCTGTGGCTGGTGCATTTGAGTATGAAGGCCCTTCTGACTCACTGGGGGTGCAGAAGTCTTCTTCAGAGTGTCTGCCTTGCTCTTCTGGCTCCTCCTCTGAGGAGACCTCACACTGCAGGTCTAGACAGGGCTAAACCCTGACACCCTGTCAGCTAACAGCATCAGGGTTCTCACCCCCCTAAGATCTAATATGGGGCAGTGAATTTGGCTTTCTGTTGGAGTGTTCAAGCTATGCCTTCCCCTCTGTATAACTTGCCTATTCATAAGTACATCCATATATTACATTATAGTATAACCATGTTAGCCTTCCGTTTACAAATTCAAAAGTTAAGTGCAGCACAAAAATAGACTGTTTTAGTTCTTCAGATAGTTTAATAAATTAGCATGAGCTTTTGTGGGTTACAGCTCACTTAATCAGTGCATCTGATTAAGTGAGTCACATTCCATGAAAACTCAGGCTGATTTATTAAACTATATGAACAACTGAAAGAGTCAAATTCTACAAAAACACCTAAGTAACATCTTTCTAAAGAAATCCACAACTGGGCGCCAATGTCTTGCTACTTGGAGAAGGTGAAAAGTCGGTAACAGTATGTGGGACATGACCATTCAGGAGTGACAAACATGCCTAGAAGCATATAGATACCTAACACAGAAGAGACATACTGCAGTGGTTGTCCCTGGTTTGCGAATTGGAGAGACCCTCCATCTTCTGCATACTTGCAAGTAAAATCTCATTTGTTTTGGTGATTCACATCCTACCCCTTTGTTCCACAAGAATGTGAGTAAGATTACAGACTTACTGTCTTATTCTGTGTATGTCTATTTCCAAGTAAGGCTCACTGAGTTAAAGGTGATTCATTGCCAGGCAAATTTAAATAAGATCACAGTCTTAAAAGGACAAGTCCATTCCTTGCAAAAGGTCAAGAAGGCATGGTGCTCAGAGAACACTGCAATTACAACTCAAAAGGACTATCATTTCAGTCACCTTCCTGGCACATGATTGTTTTCTGGATGTTTAGCATCCTAATCCTAAGTGAATTTCCTTAGAAATTTCCTTACTGATTTAGATGGGAATTATTACCAAGTTTCGGTCATGCCCAGCAATGCTAAACATGTTTACTAGGAAGTAAATAGCTCAGTTAAGTTCAATGAGGCTTGCTCCCACATAAGTTTGCATAGAATTATAGCCAGACTTTTATGCAGGTTTACTCAGAAGCAAGCACACTTACTTGGAAGCTCAGTGAAGTACAATGCGTAAGAATGCAACCATGCCCTCATGACTTCCTGCAGGTTTAATATTTATTTGCATTTACTGAAACCAGTCTCAATAAGAAGACATAACTCTGAAGTAAGTTATTATTATATTACATTTTTCTTCCACCCATAGCTGAAGCTCTCCAGGGAGTTCACAGCATTTAAGTCACCCATCCAGATTTTCAGCCAGGCCTGACCCTGCTTAGTTTCCAAGAGTAAGCAGGATCAGGCACTTCAGGCTACAGGGAAGCGAAATATTTTAAAATAAACTCACAAAACCACTTCTGTCTGGTAAACTGGCTCTGAGTTCACCAAAGGTGAAATTTGCTGGTAGTGGTGCCATTAGGACAGGACTTGACATCAGGAGTGCAGGGCTCCAGTCAGCAGAATGGGCAGGTGGGACTCCAGCCACAGCAGGACAGGGTGGACCTTAGATTAGGGAGGACTAGGAGAATTGCCCCCCTAAATTTTCTCTGCCTCTATTTTTTAACAAGTAATTTCAAAAGTTTACAGACATGTTTTTAAAGGTCTGGAAACCAGATGGACTGCCCTCCTACTTTGTTGACACCCTCTATCCCGCTGACTCGCTCTGTTTCTATATTTCTATGAACCTTTAGGTCGGCTGTGGACCTGGGCTTGGATTACCACGGTCTTGAGCAAAATAGTGAAATTATACACGTTAACCATCCACAGTGAGAGGGGGAGCAGTTTAAAGAATCTATTTCAGAATCTAAGTTACCAGGCAAGGCAGTCTTTCCTTCCTTCTGATAGGTTGAGCTACAGTTGGCTAAGAGATGTTGGGAATTGTAGTCCAATGTACAGGATAGCATCAGATTCGTTGGCCTGTCTACTCAAAAGCCCGTCCCACTTAAGCTCAGGGAAATTAAGAGCACAATCCTATACATGGTCAGCCAGAAGAAAAGTACTACAGCTCCCAGCATCCCCCCTCCAGCCTGGCTGGAGAATGCTGGGAGCTGAAAGGCTTTTGCTGGGGAATTTTTTCGGCCTAAGAATGCTTTAGATTGCAGCCGTAGGGACTTTCCTTGCGGGATCACAGTCCCGAACTTTCGCTCGTGTTCCCGCCTAGAGGGCTTTTCGCAACGTCGAGCCGCCGCCGCAAGGGGCGCTACAGAGCAACCACGAGAAACGCGCCGCAGAGAAGCGAGACCGCACGCGGCGATTGGATCGGGGAGCGCCACCACGTGACCGACCCCCGGATCGTTGGGTTTTAGCCCCAGCAGACCCGGCGCCGAGCCGTCCCTCTCGAGGCGGGGCAGCGGCGCCTCTCTCCGCGCTCACGTGGGCTCGTGATGATGTCATTCCCCCTCCCTTTTCTCCTCCCTCTCCGCCGAGCCGGAGCGTTCAGGAGCCTGAGCGGCTGCTCCGGCTGTGGCGCGTGAATGGGCGCGCGGGGCTCGCGCTGAACCGGCGGCGAGGAGGTCGCAGGCAACTTTTGCCCGCGGCAGTTCCGCTCCGCCGCGCGCTGTGCGAGAGGAGTTGCTTTTGCCGCGTCCCAGCGCGAGCATCCCCAGCCGCAGGGGCGCGAAGGAACCTCTATGGGGTGAGTGGGACCTGCTGGAACTTCTCCCGTTTGCCTTGGAAATGCCTTCGGGCGTGCGTGTGTCTGGTTCTCCCCTGGCTTTCTCTGCCCTCTCTCTCTTTTTCCTTGTAAGCCTTTCTTTACCCCCTCCTTTGTTGCGTGGGGCCGGTTCGTGGTAACCCGTGGGGGGTTGTGGGGGCCGGAGCCTTGCCTGCCTGCGAAGGAAAGAAGGAGGCGGGAGAGAGAGGGGCAGACGATGAATGGGAGCTTTGTCTTGGCTAGCTTCGGGAAAGATTTGGGGTGGTGGGTGAAACGGAAGGCAGGCGGCGGGGCATGTGTTCCATCTGCCTGCTGTAAGGGGAATAGGAGAGCTGGGTGTTTATTTTACTACACTTACACCCCACCTTGTTCCTGTAAGGACCCCAAGGCTTACATAAACCACCTCCGCTACTTTCCATTTACCCTTACGACAACCCTGTGAGGTAGGAGAGGCTAGAATCGGTTGCTGGTTAAGAGTTAGGCTTATGTCCGATAGGGGCTAGAACTACTGGGCCATGAAGCTGCTTGGATGACACTTTTGGGCCAGTCATTGACTCTCAGGTTAACCTGCCTCAGGTAGCCCTCTCTAATCTGGCAGCTAATAAATGCCAGACTACCACCAACCCCCATCATGCCCAGACACAGGATGGCATCCAGGACATCTGGAAGAACCCTGGTTGGGGAAGGCGGGTGTGCAGGGGGAGGGCTTGGAAGGAGGATTGATGTTGATGGAGGATCACAAGGGAAAAGATTTTCTCTTCTCTGCTTTCTCCTTTTCTTGCCCATTTGGATCCATGAAGTTTAGATGGATTGGAAGCAGCAGATAAATGCATGCAAACACATATGCGCGCACCCAGAGCTGGAAGAGGTTTTAGAGCTCCTGTCGCCCTATTGTTCTTCCTTATGGTTCAGTTCAGCTTTTAAATCGTGTTGAACCTGCAAGTTGCAAAGTTCCTCTAGGAAAGAAAGAAGAGAGGCTGAAAGTTCTGACCCAAGGAAGGAAGAATGCCTTTTTTTGCTTTTAGCACTGAACCCCACCAATTGACTCTGAACCTTCCCTGCTGATGCATTACTCTTTGAGATCCCCCCTCCAAGTGAGTCCATGCAACCACTAGGGGAGATATCCCCAATTCTCTACCTTTTGCTGTGGTCCAGACCCCCCAGGGCTTTGGAAAGTTGACAGCTCTGCAGCTTATGTGTGAGTCATAATACTGAGCAAGCTTTAAGGGCTAAAGAAATCAAAATCTTTGGGTTTATCTCTTCTGCCAAGGTAGCCCCAAAGCAGGATTTGTTTTTTTTTAATGAAATGAGAGCTCCGGTTGTAGGGATCTTTTCAGTGTAAGCTGCTGTATTTTTCACACCTCCTGAGGTGGCTTACCTTTCCAAGGTGCTTATATCTAATTTTCTTAATGTGGGTGAACATGTTTAAACCTTTCTATGGGAATTTTACCCATGTGTAGTATTTCCACACTGATGAATGGGGAACTTACTAGAAGGACTCTAACTGAAACTAAGGAAATGACTGTTATTATTGAAGACCTATTATATTTGTATAATTCACAGATTACTATACTTTGGACTTGTAGCAGGGATTTACATCTTCTCTTACACCATTTACTCAGTGAGAAACAGAAAAAAATTGGGAAATGTGCAAAGCAGATAGTATTGGCACTTTTCTCAATTTCTGATGTATATTTATAGCAGCTGCATTTTCTGATTGCACGGTTACTTTCACTAG
The DNA here is from genome assembly GCF_004798865.1 of Varanus komodoensis. Classification (NCBI taxonomy): domain Eukaryota; kingdom Metazoa; phylum Chordata; class Lepidosauria; order Squamata; family Varanidae; genus Varanus; species Varanus komodoensis. The sequence continues at coordinate 14,397,870 of NW_025335606.1, forward strand.
GCTCTGCATTGGACTGCTCTGATTTGAAGAGTGTTATCACTTGAGTAAGATTAGTACAGCCAATGGGGCAGGGTTGATACAGTTTTTCACTCAAACTTATTACACTGCAGATCAGTGATTCCCAAAGGAAGCAATATCACCCTCCTGGGTAAGATCTGGGGGGGAAGGTAGTGAGGAAAAAGGGTGCCGCAGGAGAGCATTAGGTGATTACAGAAGTGGGGCTGTCCACCACACTACGCTGCCTGTTGGCCCAACCCGGTGCACCACCTCCTGCTTGCCCACCTGCTGCCCCCCTACCCTTGTTGCTGCAGATTCATCACTGGATTCGCCGCTAGCCCCCCAGCAGGTGAGAGCAAGTGAGTCATCATTCACCTTCTGTCGAACACGCAGTATGTTTTAATAAGCGTGCACAAAAGTATATATTAGGCTTAATAACCAAAAAGAAAATTCCAATAGTAGTTCTTATGAAAGAGATGTTTTAGTTTCACATTTGTACTTGTATTATCTCACGTACTTTTCCTAGCACTTGCATTGCTATAATGTTTGTTACGTTTTCTAGCTGCATTTTGTTGTAATTGGCACGATTTCTTTACATTTGCAGTAGAGCAATAGGCCTAATACAAAGAAAGAGGTGTGAGGGTACTAGGGTTGTTGTCCAAGAGGAAAGGGGTCAGTAGCTTGAAAAGTTTTGGTACCACTCCTGCAGATGATTGTTCTCGGAGCTCAGCAGGCTCTCCTTTCACAAATCATGCAGCAACAAGTCTGAGTTTGCTGCAGGGGCACCAGAGGAAATCTCCCTTTAGCTGGTATGATGCACATCTTGGCCACTATTGTCACATTCATCTACTCAAGTAGACATCTGGACATGAGATGAGAAAAGAAGCCCATGAAATAGTTTATTTTTTTACATTTATGTCCTGACTTTTTTCCTCTTGCAAGGAATCCAAGATGGCTTATATTATCCCAATTTCCATTTTTTTTGTCACAGCAACCCTGTGTTAGGTGGAGAGTAAGCCCTAGCTCAAAGTCACCCGGTTAGCTTTGTGGCTGAACGGAGGCTAGAACCTGGACCTCCCAGCTTCCAATCCAGCACTCTAATAGTCACATCACAGCAGCTCTGTGTAGAAACACTGTTTGTAAGTTTAATCCAACTATTACTGGGGTGAGAAAGAACACTTCCCAGCACCTAGCTTTTTCGTAAGTATTGGTGGAAGTGCAGAGAAGTTTCTGCAAAGACAGCCAGATTCTGGATTGCTCAATACAAAGATGCTTGATTTAGTGGTCTCAGCCTTCCTTTCACCTTTGATTTTGGTGCAGATCCAAAAGGTGCATTTCATGGTTGGCAAATGTAGCAGTGCTGCTAAATGGGAATATTCTTGGAAGACTATTGTTAGCGGTATTGAAGCTTTTTGTGGTAACTATTGAAAGATGCTTACACATGGCCCAATGACAAGAGGTGTCCATCATCCCAATAAATAAAGAAGATTGTTTTATTGGAGTGGGGGGAGCAAACATTCTTTCTCTCTATTTCCTTTCCAGCTGCCATGGATTGCTTCTTAAGTCACTGAATGTGAAAACACTTTTATAGATGAAGATACATACAAACCATGCAATGTAAGATAAAGATAAATGTTTGCTAATTGATCCCTTCTGAATTATGCATACAATTAAAACATGCATATGATCACTTTAGAATGGCCCAGCCTGGTTCCCTCCAGATGGATAGGTTACAACTCACATTGAATCAGTATCCCTGAAAAGGCCAGGAAAAAAAATCACTGGTTCTTGCCAGAATTTGGCAGCAAACTGCTCAGGTGATCGACCAAGGACATGTGAGTAAAGTTGCAGTTAAACCACCTGTTTCATTTATTTGGGGTACAATCTGATGGGTTGTAGTCTCAGTGTTCGTAGGCCCCATAAATGCAGAGGTGTATGAGCATCCTGCAACAACAGAAGGAAAGGCAGAAACTACCTCCACCTTCCCTCCATTGCCAGCCTGCTGATTTTGGCTGCCTTGCTGGGGAAGGAAAGACTGCAGAATAGTCTGTATCCCTGGTTCTGAAGTCTTCTCCCCCTCCTACGGCTTCTCCCTCCTCTTGGAGGGCACGTTCCTGACCTCAAGGAGGAACATAGTGCATAGTGCTTTCTGTGCTGGCTGTGAGGGTTGAGAAAAGGGATCAGGGCATAGACCAGCCCTCAGACTGAAACGCTGTCTCTGACCTCAGACCTGGGATTCTGAAGCATCTTGTGCCTCCCCACCCCCAGTGGTGTCGGGAGCTATGGGGTTATTTGTTTTGCTGCTCCAGGGGGTGGGAATTGTCACCCCCACCTGAAGTAGCCCACCCATGATATAAACTAAGAGGGTAGTCCCCCCCCCCTTTGAAATTCTTTGAAAACTTCTATTTAGCCTTTGCAAATGGATGTAGAACTGAGGGATGCAGACCTTAAAATTGAGCTAAATTTTGTGGTTGTCACTGCCTCGGTGCTCTCATGGAGGATATTCCCAGCCCGGTTAAACCATAGCCCTACTCAGGGGTTCATTACTCGTGATTCTAATTCTGTCAGGAAGAGAGGACAGCACACATCCCCCCCCCCCCCCCCCCCGCCGCCCAAGAATCTCATAGCAATTTCCAACTGCCTGGGATGCTTGAACTCGGAAGAATTTCTCTCTGGCAACTATCTACTGTACCCTTCCCCAAGCTGTCGCCCTCCAGATGTGTTTGACTGCAGCTAATGGCCTTGCTGCCTGGGAGTTGCAGTGCAGCACATCTGGGGGGCACCCACATGGGGAAGTTGGGCTTTCAGCATAGTGCAGGGAAGGAAAGTGGATCTTTTTGTCCTTAGAAGCTGATCTTGAAGGAAGAAAAAAAAACTGAAGACAGCAGAAATATTTGATATGTTATAGGATTCTTGATAATCACTTTTGGGGTACAGTTGCTTAGCTTTCTTTCCCACTTTTTGTGCTACTTCTACACAGTAGAAGGGCTCAGAAAATATTTAGTATTTACTAAAATTGCTCCTAAGATGAGGTAAATCAGAATATTCTGAAATGATGCATGGCTAGGATGAGGTGAAATAGTAGAAACTCAAATAATATAGTAAGTGGTGATCTTATGCAGGTAAAGGGGAAATGGCTTAAGGGTTCCACCTTTCCCAGTATGGTACAATCTTACATGTAAGAGAAAATGAGCAATGGCTGGCCCATCATGCGCGAGCTTCAAGAATTTCAGCTGAGCAGTAGACTTGGTGAAAGATGTGGCTTTTTTGTTGGACTGGAGGGGTGCTTACATGATGAATTTGACAAGGCTGGATATTTAGGCTGGCAGTAAAGCAGCGCAAAGAGTTGAGCCTGTGGCAAATTGATGGAGCAACCCAGACTGTCAGCTGAATTTATATTTGCTGGGTTAGCCACTCAGAAGGAATAGTGTCACTTGATGAACTGAAAGGGGAAGCCATGTTGGAGGGACAGGCAAGCCTTTTGAAGAAATCTTATGCTGACCTTTACAAGAGGGGATTGTTGGCTTTTGTTTGCACAAGTGGAGTTAAATCACTCTCTTTGAAAAGTTTCTTTATCAGTGGTACATAGAAGAGGTGTGGGGAGTGTGTTCCTAGTTTTATAACAGCTGAAGCAAATATGTTCATGGTACTGTATTATATCAGCTATAATGGGGATAACTAATATTTTCCAAAAAGTATGTCTTGGTGGATTTACAGTATATCACAGATGTGAGTACACCCCTCACATTTTGTAAATATTTTATTATATCTTTTCATGTGACAACCCTGAAGAAATGACACTTTGCTACAATGTAAAGTAGTGAGTATACAGCTTGTATAACAGTGTAAATTTGCTGTCCCCTCAAAATAACTCAACACACAGCCATTAATGTCTAAATTGCTGGCAACAAAAGTGAGTACACCCCTAAGTGAAACTGTCCAAATTGGGCATTATTAGCCATTTTCCCTCCCTGGTGTCATGTGACTCGTTAGTGTTACAAGGTCTCAGGTGTGAATGGAGAGCAGGTGTGTTAAATTTGGTGTTACTGCTCTCACTCTCTCCTACTGGTCACTGGAAGTTCAACATGGCACCTCATGGCAAAGAACTCTCTGAGGATCTGAAAAGAAGAATTGTTGCTCTACATAAAGATGGCCCAGGCTATAAGAAGATTGCCAAGACCCTGAAACTGAGCTGCAGCACGGTGGCCAAGACCATACAGCGGTTTAACAGGACAGGTTCCACTTAGAACAGGACTCGCCATGCTCGACCAAAGAAGTTGAGTGCACGTGCTCAGCGTCATATCCAGAGGTTGGCTTTGGGAAATAGACGTATGAGTGCTGCCAGCATTGCTGCAGAGGTTGAAGGGGTGGTGGGTCAGCCTGTCAGTGCTCAGACCATACGCCACACACTGCATCAAATTGGTCTGCAGGGCTGTCATCCCAGACGGAAGCCTCTTTTAAAGATGATGCACAAGGAAGCCCGCAAACAGTTTGCTGAAGACAAGCAGACTAAGGACATGGATTACTGGAACCATGTCCTGTGGTCTGATGAGACCAAGATAAACTTATTTGGTTCAGATGGTGTCAAGCGTGTTTGGCGACAACCAGGTGAGGAGTACAAAGACAAGTGTGTCTTGCCTACAGTCAAGCATGGTGGTGGGAGTGTCATGGTCTGGGGCTGCATGAGTGCTGCTGGCACTGGGGAGCTACAGTTCATTGAGGGAACCTTGAATGCCAACATGTACTGTGACATACTGAAGCAAAGCATGAGCCCCTCCCTTCAGAGACTGGGCCGCAGGGCAGTATTCCAACATGATAACGACCCCAAACACACCTCCAAGACGACCACTGCCTTGCTAAAGAAGCTGAGGGTAAAGGTGATGGAGTGGCCAAGCAAGTCTCCAGACCTAAACCCTATCGAGCATCTGTGGGGCATCCTGAAATGGAAGGTGGAGGAGCGCAAGGTCTCTAACATCCACCAGCTCCGTGATGGCGTCATGGAGGAGTGGAAGAGGACTCCAGTGGCAACCTGTGAAGCTCTGGTGAACTCCATGCCCAAGAGGAGGGTTAAGGCAGTGCTGGAAAATAATGGTGGCCACACAAAATATTGACACGTTGGGTCCAATTTGGACAGTTTTACTTAGAGGTGTACTCACTTTTGTTGCCAGCGGTTTAGATATTAATGGCTGTGTGTTGAGTTATTTTGAGGGGACAGCAAATTTACACTGTTATACAAGCTGAATACTCACTACTTTACATTGTAGCAAAGTGTCATTTCTTCAGGGTTGTCACATGAAAAGATATAATAAAATATTTACAAAATGTGAGGGGTGTACTCACTTCTGTGATCTACTGTACCTAATTTAGATCCTCCCAGGAAAGCACGGCCTGTTGTAAGGGAAGTGTTAGAGAAAAAAGATACCTTTCTCTACTCTGGACAAGGAATCCTGTTCTTATCTGCAGTTCATGTCTTTGGAAGCAGGGCTTTGAGGGAAGGACTTCCCAGTGGGAAGAGCCCATGCAGTGGCATCGTTCAGTCCCTGGAAGTGTGCTAGTGCTAGCATAAAGTTGACTGCACATCCAACATGTTTGTGAAAGGATTGCTGGGGAACCCCTGCCCTATCAGCACATTTGAGGTGTGTGGGGCAGAAGTTGTAAAGAGCTTGCACTGGGCACCTGACCCACTTTCAGAACAGTTCTGATGGAACTAACAGTATCTGAAGGTCAGTTCACACAGCTGAGTGGCCTTGCCAGGATTCATCTGCTGGGAAGGAAATGTGCAGAAAGCCATTTGACAATTTCCCCCAAGCTGGCTGGGGGATGATGGGATCTATAGTTAATGCATCAAGTTAGCAGGGAGGCTGTCTCATGCAAACCAGTTGTGAAGACCTTCTCTTTTAGACTCCCTTAAATTAATGGAAAAAGTGATCCAAAGGTGTGTGTGAATATTTTTCTGCCTTACGCCATCCCATTGTTTGTGTCCGTGTGGCTCAATGAGTCTGTATTGGTTTCCAACTAGACTTCACATACCACCCTCACATAAGACTTGTTTGTTGACATTTTATTACAGCCCTTTCCCTACATCCCTCTGCTTCAAATCCTTCTACATCTCTTGCGTCTCCTGTGGGTCTTTGGAAAGGAAAGCATGTTCAAACCCATGTGTGACATGTCAGTTTTTTTCATTTGTTTTGTTACAGGTGATGTTTATGCTTTTTTCCTACGAGGAAGTATTTTTTAGACCAAACAAATTGTAATGTTTGGAATTTCCTTTCATAATCTGAGAGTTTAACCTTGTTAAGGGACATTGCTATGTTTTGTGTATTTTAAAGGGAACCCTTTCTCAATTTGATCAGTGGATTTCTGCACACATACTCTGTTTCCTTTTTTCTTTTATCTCTGAAGCTGGAAAATTGAATGTACTTTATTAAATCATCCAATGGCATAATTATATATGTATTGATTTTTTTAAGTATCTTAAGTCTACAGAAATACCTACTGATGAATTGGCCTGAATATTCCCATGTTTCACTGTTCTTCAAATTTTCAAGATTATTTCATTTTCTTTGGCAAATGTGCATTTGCCCTGGTTCAACACAGCTTAATACACTGATCTCTTCTCCATTAATACTGCCAGAAATGAATTCTTTAAGAATATAATTCCCTAATGCATACAGAGAGATCCACCCCTTTGTTTCCACATTTTCTACAGCTGGAGGATCACAGGACTTACAAGACACTAATTCTTGTCTTACGTTCTTGCTGTCTTTGCAGTGCAAAGATAACAGAAAATATGCAGGTTTTAATGTGCGTATGCATATGGGTATATAGCATGCACACACATTTATTCATCCATGTGCTTGGAAATCTGAAAAAATCTGCTGTTTTGACAAACAGGTTCCATGTGGAGAGGGGACTCAGTTTCCTTGTTGGTTTTGCCCACTTTGCAAATGTTGCTAAATATGTGGGTTTATTAGTTCCTTGTAGGGTTGAATGAAAAGCATTCAATTATATAGGAGAAAGGAATGGGACTCCATTGGGGTGCTCAATCTGTTACTGGTTTCTTTGGCCATTAAGCCAACCAGCTCAGGTCTGCATAGCACCAGCTTTGTTTCTCTTTTTTGATTATGCTAGAGTGTAGTGTACATGCATACATGCTGTCGGGTTTTCTGAAGAGTTCTCTGTATTTATTGAATATATGTAGAAGATAGTTGGGCCCTGCTCACTAATCTCAGCCTCAGTGTTAATGTGTCCACCAGCTCTGCCCTTTGATCCCTTCTCTGTTCGACAGAAAGTCTGAACAGGATCTTGTAGTTGTGCATGTGTAAGCACTTACATGTGGTTGGACATTTGATCATGAAAATATCTAGCAAAGCAGTTAGATCTCCTGTCTTGCTAGATTCTAAGATTTATGCATCATTGACATAGATAAGAGTAACACAACAGAAGCATTTTTTCATATTTAAGTATTTAACTTCTAGCAATGCCAGAAGAAGATGCTGCAAACAAAATTGAAATGTGGATAATTTTAGGAAATCCTACAAAGGTGGCAGAGGTTTCAGATATATGCTGCAAACCATCATAGATTGGCGTATTTTGCTGTCCTGATCCATAGTTCAGCATTATGTGAATAAATAGTAGTGAGTTTTGGGTTTGTTCATTAGGAGGAGTTTGCAAGTGTCTGCTTTCTGTTTTAAACCAAGCAGAATTTCTTTCTATTACCAAGCCAGAGAGCTGATTAATTTAAACATGTGTGGACAGCCTTTTTAAACCTGAGTGCTGAATTCATGTTCAGAGGAACTCTTGGGAGGCCATACCCCAATGGTGGGTAGAGCCAAAGGCAAAAGGGGTGACCACTCCCCAGTATCACCATATGTTAAATTTCTTATTGCCAGTAGGTAAGACTTAGGATTGGTATTTCAAGCTTTTAGAATGGGAGAGGAATGTGCAAATGTTGGAAAGCACCAGTGAACTGTAGTCAGGGACAAGGGACATGGCTGTCTTGGCCCATGGACCTGAGGTTCCCTACCTTTGTTTTAACCTGTGACTTGATAAAAATATGGTTGATGACCAAGCTTCTTCCAAACCATTGTTTAAACAAGGAGTAGGTGACTCAGTGCCTTCTAAGTCTTTTGATTACAAGACCACAAGGTTTCCTGCCTCTAGTTTCAACTACCTAGAGCATGGGTCCTCAAACTACAGCCCGCGGGCTGGATCTGGCCCGCCATGCCCATTCATCCGGCCCACCATAGCTCACCTCGGGCCAGCTTGCTCACAGGGAGATCATTTGGACTCGCTCAGTGAAAAGGCTCTCCTTGTGAGCAAGCCGGTGCCTTGCCGGGAGATTCTTTTCTCTGAGCAAGTCCAAAATGATCTCTTTGTGAGCAGGCTGGCCCCTGGTTCGCAGGGAGATAGTTTTGGACTTGTTGGGAGAAACCAATCTCTGCACATGCATGCCCCTGCCTTTCTGCATGTGCATGCACGCGTGCCCCAGCCCGTGCCCCCTGCCTTGGCAGCCTGTGCCCATCGCTGGCACCTTTTAACTGGCCCCCTATTCAGAAAGTTTGAGGACCCCTGACCTAGACTTTATCCTGTTCAGATGTAACCAGGAACTCTTCTAGTTTAAAACTAGAAGGACGTCCTTCTGATTTCATGCAGGCAGCTATGCCAGAGGATGGATGCATAGCATGTGAACCCAGAGCTGAGTTCTGCTTGAATGCCATGGTTTTTATGTTATGTCTGAAACAGGCCCTTGTGTTTGAACTTTGTTAAAACTTGGAACAACAAGACAGAGCCACAGATATTTCCTTAAAAATACAGAAATCCTCTGTTTCCATTATTTCTTGGCCAACGTACGAACACTAGCTTATGTTGTCTATCTCTAAGCACAGTGTTCCAGGGGGCGTCCAGATGGGAGGGGGTCTTTGCAGTAACAGCTACAAAGCATTGTGCAGCTATTCCTTATGTTCTTTCTTAATGGTTTTTCCATAATAAAAATGATGGAAGCAGTGGCAGGAGCACACAAGAGGGTATGCATGGAAAACGTCATTAGCTGAACCCAGTGTCAAATTCCATGAATAGGGCTAAGCAATAGTGTCTTAAAAGCCTGATCTGGAAGAAACCCACCCCCTTTACTGTAATACAGATTTGAGCTTCCCATTTCTCCAAGCCTTAAGAAGTGGTCTCACAAATGGCTGAGAGAGATTCACGTAGCCTGCATAGAGACTTGTGCATGATTGGTATGTATGTATGATCTGGTGTTTTAACTCTTTCATCAGAAGGGTGCTCTCCACCTGGTCTAGAAAGGGGTGCAATTGAATCCCCGATGGAGCTGGATACTACCTCTGTCTAATTTGCAGAAGTGGTCACAGTATTCTTTAGTCCCACAGTTGACTGAGCAAAGCTTTGCCCCACCCTGTTAGTCTGAGCTGTGGACACAGAGCATATGGGAAGATGCAGCTATAATTTTTATTTATTTATTGTGTTTAATTCATTTTTATACCACCCAATAGGTGAGGTTCTCTGGCTGGTTAACAAAAGTTACAATTAGGCAAAAGTCAAAGCACACACACACATTAATTTAAGTAAACCATAATAGCAATAGCTATTGTATTATTTGCTATTATTATTGCTATTAATAGCCATTGCTGTTATTCAGCACAGAAGCATAGCAGTGGTACTGAGTAAAATAGAATATATAAAAACAAAGTTAAAAACTTAGATTGTTAAAATGCCTGGAAAATAAAAAAAAAGGTCTTTATAAGTAGGCTCCAGGCACACCTCTTTGCGGTGTTCATTCCAAAAGTGGGTTACCACAACCAAAAACACCCTCCTCCTGGTAGCCATATGGGAGGAGGCGATCCTTCAACTACTTTCTGGGATACAAATATTTGGTAGCTGTCAAAATGCACTGCGGGGGTGTCACCGCTTCACTTTGCTGCGGTTTTGTAGAGCATTTCCCACTTTGCAGGTAGCTTGTGTGAGTCACTGTTAGTTCTGTTAGACTGTCAGTGTAGAATACAAGTTTCCCAACACATATGTCGTAGCAAAATTGAAACTCCACCAAAGGTGGAAAGATTCCCAGTCAGATTTGCTTTTTCTTCATTGGCCTATTCATACATCCAAAGATTTACTTATGTCAAGTGAGGGGTTATAACAGTATAAAGGGATTATAAAAGGGAAAATTGTTTAGATCGCAAATAAGCTCACAAAGGTAACTTTTTGAAAGCCGTAAGAGGTTATCGCAAAGAGGGATGGATAGAAAGCACCAGCCCCCCCC
>NW_025335606.1:14408242-14599472 GCF_004798865.1 Varanus komodoensis
CCCCCCCCCCCCCCCCCCCCCAGTATGCTCTATTTTAGTGGACAGGCATGTGCTCTGCTTGCAGAAGCTGCCTAGTTCAGTCCCTGATATCTTCCTTTGGAAAAGATTTCATGAAGCAGCCCTAGCCAACCCTAACTGATCTACTGGGGAACCTCTGCTACTCCCAGTAGACCAGCCTTCCCCAAGCTGGCTGGGGATGATTGGAGTTGTAGCCCATCGCATCCAAAGGGCACAAGGTTATGAAAGGCTGGAGTAGAAAATACTGAGCTTAGATGGACAGATAGTTTGACCAGATGTAAGGCAATTTCCCATGTCCCTTTTTAGCATCCATGGTAGGAACCTGGTGGGATGTCAGAGAACACAGAGTATCTCATTCCCCCTCTGCTTGCTGGCTGCTCACTCACCTGCATGCAGTTCCTTGTCGCCTATGGCAACCAAAATAGAGCTTAAGAAAGCATAAATGTTCTACGCTTGGCATCCAGAAGTGATTCCTTTTGCAGAGTGATTAGGCCATTGCAGGTTAGCTCCACCTCCGAGCTGCATTCAATTTGTCCTCCTGTTGTCACCTTGCGTATTCAGTGATCTAGTGATATATATGCAAATTGGCTCAGAGATTCAGTCTACACTTGTTCTTTATTCTTAGAACAGCCAAATACTCCTGCTTGCTGCATCAAAATCTTAGAATGTCACACAACTAGTGTCCATACATTTATGTTCTCTCCCTTTCTTAGAGGTCACTTGAAAAGAACAAAAACAAAAACTTACTGGGTATTTAGTTTCATTGAATTGTCTTCATTAATGTGATTTTTCCTTGCCAAGTAGTACTTGATCGGTTTTGGTATGCTTAACAATGCAGGATTTCATTTTTTGATGGAAGAACAGGAATAACCTCTTAGTAAAAGCATTTGCAAGGTTGTGCAACCATTTGATTCTTTTGGCATACAGCTATAGTCATGTTACATTTACACAAAGCTTGTGTATGCATAATCCTCGCTTCTGACTCCACAAAGGTGCTGTCTTTGCTTCAGGCATACTGTGTAAGGTTACTGTTGTGTTGTGAGGGAGGCATATTTAATAAACTGCATTTCTTACAGTTCCTCTAAACTGTGGACATGAAGACATCCATCATAAAATAAGCTCACCAAAGACCCAGTGTAGTTGAATCTTCTTATCCAGTTAATACTTAGTAGCAAACCTGGATATATTATATACATGTGCATGATACTATTTTCAACCATGTCTCTGCCTGAAATACATCTGTATGGTACTGTCCTTTTATTGCATTCCATGGGCATCGTTCCCCAACCCAGCACTATTCAGAGGCATAGGACTATAATGCCCATCATTGTGACTTGCAGTGATGAGATTTGTAGGCCAGCACATCTGGATGACATTGATTGTGGAATAGTCACCCCAGAGAGGTTCACCTTGTATCTACATTGTGATCTTTTTACTTTAGTGTAAATGCCTTTTTATTTTCTACAATTATTTTAGTCCTTGAGGTTTTCTTAAAGTGTTAGTGCATTATTAAACCTTTGTACTGTTGCTGGCTCTTATCTTTTTACTTTGATTTTATTCTGTTTTAAACATATTCTACTTACTATGCTCTTATATTTTGCTTTGTTTTTTTGAACTACTTGGAGTTCAGGCTAATTGGTTGTGTAGAAATAAATAAATCTTGTTAGGAATTCATGCTACTTCATTCGTAAATCTCAAAAATATTGGGGAACAATAGATTTTGTCCAAAATTCTGTGCTCCAACTTAAAAGGATGGGATAAGTACCTACTGAATTTAGATGAAACATCGCTGAAAACTTAATACATATATTTTTCCACTTTCTTTTTGTTTAGGTGTTGAAGACATCTACAGTTTGGAAGCTTGAATGGAATAAACATGAAGAGCTTGAAAGCAAAGTTCAGAAAGAGTGATGTAAGTATTCAGTGGCTCAGGGAGGTTGACTCATAACTGTTAATATCTGTTAGTCTTCTTGTGGAAACATTCCTTCACTCCCACCTTGATAAAGCTGTAAGTTAATGAACTACGAGGGTGGAAATGGTAACACTTGTAAAATCTAACTGGAGGGAATAAGAGGACTAGAAGCAGTTTCTATTCCAGAGCATTGATAGAGGAACAAGGCTAACTATAAGTGTTCAGAATGGATTTTGGTACCTGCTGTACTGGGATCTTGACCTGGTTATTTTACAGATGAGACCCCACTGGGAGTCCCATATAAGTTGTTCTGAGCTTTCTTAACATAGGAACAGGATAGAAAGCTTGGTTTGGTCTGGTTTTTAAAGAGCTATCTGGAAATTGCAAAACTGACAGAATTTCCAAAATTTTGGGATTTCCTCTGGGCTTTTTCAGTGCCCTTCTCTTGGAAGCCTCTTCAGAATATCCCTGTTGCAAGGAGATGGAAACACTGACAGTTGGTGCTCTCTGCTATTTTAGAGGCTTCAGTTGACTGCCTCTGGGGAGTTTCAGCCTCTGCTTATCTCTTAAAATCTTGCTGCAAATGGCTGGGTCCAGAGGCATTTGAGTGTGTGCTGGAAGCTATAAGGTCAGGCCAGTGCAAAGTGACCTTGCAGATGGTTTTGAGAGTGTCTGCTGCAGATCTGAAGTCATGGACTGAATAATGTGTGGGATGTAGCTGGTGTCCAAATCCAGTAGAATCATCAGACTCATTTAGATTGTGTAGTGCATCTCAATCATGTGTTTGTTTCCTAATGGAAATGATGACCTGTGCTTGTGGGACTTTTGTAAGGGTTGTGAAGAAATGTGTCATGATGCATACTATAGGTTTACTGGTACACTTAACTAATTTTGGCCTTCAACATGAGCAAGCATTTTGTATCTACTAATTCAGAGTGGCTTTTCATTTCAGGAGGAGAGTCTCCTTCTCAGCTGAATAGAAGCAACATGACTTGTCGAAGCTTTCATAAAGACGCTTCCTTCTTAGGTTGATTGGCATCATTCCTTATTTGTGTATGGCATACCCAAAACTACTAGCATTTTGCACCCTCACAGAAAAGAAGCCAAAACAACAACAACATCACAAATTGCACAAACAACTGTTGCAGCTAATTGTTGGTGGTGGTTCACGTGTTCTGAGGAAAAGCCACAAACAACTAGCCATTGTTGGCTTTCTGACTGATGGATGGAGGCCGAGTACCTTTCCATTCACTCGATCAGAGCTAGCATAAAAATGGGAAGTTCCATTGATTTGCCATGAAGCTTAACCCCCACCCCCAAAGAAATAGATTACTTCCACTCTGTCCCTGTGCTTGTAAAAATGGAATATCCCTAAGTCAAAAGAAAAAGCTGATGGGAAATGACTCATACTCACTTGGAGGACATGGCAAAGTAAAAAAAAAAAAAGAGTTAAGCGTTGTTTAAAAGACGTGCACCTCCCAAAATACCTGTGCAGTGTACCCTCTCTTTCTTCTCTTCTTCCTCAAAACCCTTTAATGCTGTCAGACCTTTCGCACAAATTCCTAGCTATTGCGTCTTCCTGTAACTCAGCCTGTAGTGCAGCTGATTGCACCCTAAGCCATGTGGAGCTGAAACACCTGCTTATCACATCTCCAATTATCTTTGCAGCCACATCCTTCTCTCCCCTTCCTCTTGTGCAACCTTAGCCAACCTGGTGCCCTCCAGTTGTTCTGGGCTCCAACTTCTATCATGTTCAGCCAGCACTACAAGAGGAGATGAAATTGGAGGAAGGCTGTTTTCCCCCTTGTCAGATTTTAGATTGTAAGCTCTTTTGGGCAGAGAGCTGTTCCCTTGAACTCTGTTAAGTCCTGTGTATGCTGATGGCATTGTCCACTTATTATATATTTAAATTTTAAAAGATTTAACTAGCTGTTTCAGCTTCTGCCTTCAATTCTTGATGATGTCAGTGAAAAAGGATCTCTCAAGTGGCATGGCTGGGAAAGGGCCATCTTGCATGTCACATATGGGGTGGTGGTTAAGATTTCAAGCCTGGGACTCAGGCAGTCTGGGTTCTAATCCCTACTCTGGAGCTCATTGGCTGACTTTGGGACAGTCACAGGCTCTCAGCCCAACCTACCCCACAGGGTTTATTTTATTTTATTTATTTTTTGATTTATATCCTGCCTTTTTCCTACAAAGGGCTCAAGGCAGCTTACATCTCCTTCTCTATCTTATCCCCACAACAACAACCCTGTGAGGTAGGTTGGGCTGAGAGTCTGTGACTGGCCCAAAGTCACCTAGTTGGCTCCATGGCTGAGCGGGGACTAGAACCCAGATCCTTTGAGTCCCAGTCTCATGTTCTTAACCACTACACCACACTGGCTCTCACACTGGGTTGTTGTTGTGAGGATAAGATTAAGAACAGGAGGAGAAGAATGATGTAAGCCGGCTTGAGTTTCTTGGAAGGAAAAAGGTGGGGTATAATAAAACAAACCTGAGTGTGACAAAGAGGCACTGTAGCTAGTTGTGGCTCATTGACACTGCAGGATGCTGCTGTTCTGTAGCATGGGATGCAACATTGTGATGGCTATGTATTGCCTGCAGCATTAGGGGCAATAAACAGTTGAACACCAGGTGTTTGGCACATGACTTGGAGGATCTTCCTGCACGCGTGTCTTGCACACGCGTTTCCCACAAGCAGCATTTAGCCTGTGTGCAACTAAAATGCTGCACCCAGTGGGCCTTTGGTCTGATCCAGCCTGCTGTTTCTTCATTCTTACAGATGACAGTGAAAACTGTCCGTCTGAATAATTGAAAGGCAGTATTGCACATTCGTGTTTGAAGTGAATGCACTGCATCCTGCTAAGATCCAGAGCCTGAGTGTGGTGCTGTCAAAGTGCTGTGCATGTATGTCATGCAGAGGAATTAATTCCAGGGGAGAAATCTGGGCTGCATTTGAGGAAGGGAGGGAATGGGCAACATGTTGGGGTGGAGATGGCTTTGCAGAAGGTTCAGATCGATCTGCATAATACTCAGCTTGCTTTTCTCTTACAGTCTATCATTTACTCTAGTATCCCTCGGGGATATTACCTGAACAATGACTTTTTAAGACCAAACCTATGTTTTGCATAACTACTCTTGACATCATTCCAGAGAGTGATGAAATACTGTGATGTATTTATGTTTCCTTCAAAGAGTCTTGGGATTATTAAGTAGTACCTAATTAGACTAGTTCCAGAGCAAGTCTAAAACTGTGTACTTTTCTTTTTTAAATGGGCATATTTGACTTCTATTGAAATGTATTTCAGCATTTGGTTAATTGTGAGCAATTAGCTATTACTGTTTTTTAATAGTTTAAAATTGCTCTTTAGACTTGGAATGATGCCTGTAGTGAATATGTGAGCCATTTTTCGGCCGCCTCCAGACAGTGGTGGTCCTGCTGCCTCAGTGCCAAAGTGGATGATTACTGTAATTCATTTGCTATAATGGCTCATGTAGAGTTTGACAGTAAGCTTGTTAATTCAAGCTCTGTTAAATAATTTTAGGAAAAAGGTTGCTAGAAACTCAGCTGAGGTACCATCTTTGGGGGCTGACCAGTCTGTTTTTTTCCTTTTGGTGGTTTAGGAGATATAAACATAAGATGCCATTTTAATCTGAATCAAATCACTGGCACATATCCTTTGTTGTTGTCTTACTGAGGTAGGTTAGTTCCCAGACTGGGGCCTACAGATTATGGCTGGGTGGTAGCCAAGCATTGGTTTCAGGGTGAGTAAGCACTGATATCTGCTAACCTACTGTGAATCCCAGTCCCACCATGAGAGCAGAAGAATATTATATGGATTAATTAACACTAATATTCTCAGCTGGCATTCTACAGCCCAGGTTTCATGTAGGTTAACTAAAAGAAAAGACTTCTAACTTCACTCCAGCTTTTGATGGAGTTAAAAAAATTGGCATGATTTTTTGTTACTGCTACTACTTGCACTTCATTTGGTAGTTTTGGTGGCAGAGAACATGGTGGTATTCACAGAAAGGCTGGGGGCTGCATGGCAGTAGGTTGGAATGCATGTTCTATACCTTTAATGTAGATCTATTCTCCTCCCCCCACACACACCTTATTTTCAAGCTGCAATTCTTGCTTGCTCCCATTGACTAGCATAGATAAGATCTTCTCTGACTGAGCCATTGGTTGGACTTCCTCTGTTGCCACACCTCTTAACTTTGATCTAATCCTTCTAAAGAATCATAAAACTTAAAAACTATATAATCACCACATTCCCTTGCAAGAGCAAGGAGGCCTATTGCCATAAAGTATCTTTGCAAGTAGACACTTGGTCTATTGAAGCTTGATCTCAAGCAGAGTTAGCCCTGCTTTCTCATCAGACTTGACTGGGAAAACCAGCGGTCAACCTGGGCCCATGCATAACATATTCTCTGTGGTGTTGAGGCATGGTCCCTTTTATGCCTGTCTGGCACGAATTGCAATTGAGTTCAGCTGGACTGATGGTTACCATCTAGAGGCAGTCGGGTGTATTAAACAGATGTTGGTCTTAAACCAGTGGGGAGGCCTAGCTTCAAATCTCAGTTCAGCTGTAAAGTAGCCCATCCTGCAGCTTTGCTTGAGAATTACAAATAGGAGTAACCTCATGTGCACTGCCAGAGCAGCACAACAAGGTGTAATGACACTACTGTCCTGCCCTTCCCTCAAAGATTGCAGTGTAGCCTACAAGATTGGCCCAGTTCCTTCATTTTATCTTCTCAAAAACTTTGTGAAGTAGATTAGACAAAGAGAGAATAACTCATGGACGTCTCCCGGTAAGTGGCATCTGAACTTGGGTCTGGCTGCTCCTAGTCCAAATCTTTAATCCAGTCTTCACCCTGCTGCCATCCAGATGCATTTGACTACAACTCCAGTGGCTGTGCTGACTATGAATGGTGGAAGTTACAGTCTATGGCCAAGGACTGATTCCGCTTTGTTGGCTCACTTACCCTAGCCTTTCTCAGCCTGGTGTGCTCCATGAACTTACATCAGTTCCAACAACCGGGCTGAGTACTGTATGTACCTTTGTTCTGCCTCTGTTAGGTCTAAGGGCTGTTGTGGAGGGGGATGGTCAGACCCATACGAAAGACTTCTTATGATGTTAGTTGGTTCCTTCTTAGGTTTTAACTGAGCTGTGAATGTGGAGGATCTGTGTGTAGTATGTCTTCTCTGGTAGCCTAATGACCCCTCAAGCGCTCTGAGGTGGGTCTGCTCTCTTGCTTTCTGCTTCTGTGCTTAACTAGGGACAGCCACTACTCTTCAGGACAAAGTCATAAGTTACAAAGCTGTGTTAACACAATTGGGATACTAAGTGGAGTATCATTGCTGACGTGGCAAGAGGTAGACATGGATTCTGCTGCTCTTGATAGCTTAACACTCTAGGCATGACTGGCTTTACACTGCCTTTTTAATACAATAGCAGATTGCTTGTTTAGCAGTGTTTCATCAGGTAAATACTTACTGCAAGTTACTTCATATGCTTTTGAAATAAAAATAAGGGCTACCCAAAAACAGTCACAGTGTAGTCTTTGTTCCACACTACAGGACTTTTCTCGGAGGTCCCACTGGTTCACTTATAAAACCCAAACTTTTACAGAGCTAATTCATACTTGACTGGGCTACTTCGTTTTCTGGCTTGGTGGTCTGAATCAAAGTGCCCGTGCTATTTGGTACCCTTCATCCCAAGTAGGGCTTTACTATGCCATTACTTAATCCATTTGACTTAAGGAGGAGCAGGGAAGAAATTGCTACTCATATAGTGAAGGGCTGTTGAAACCTGACAGTGAAAAAACAGCCATGTTGGCTGCTGTCCTTGTGGTACATGGCCTTTCCTTTGCAGCCACACATTCTAGAGCTTTTCCAGTTAAGCCCTGGATTCTTGCTCCAGAAAAACGTTTCAGTAGGAGTACAAAAGTAGTGGTGAAACTGCTTTGCTGCCCACCAGCCACTTCAATAATTGTCATGTTAAGATGATGAGTAACATGAGCATTATTCTACATGCTGTTGTAGTGGTTAAGAGCATGTGACTGGGACTCAGACGATCTGGGTTCTAGTCCCCGCTCAGCCATGGAGCCAACTGGGTGACTTTGGGCCAGTCACAGACTCTCAGCCCAACCCACCTCACAGGGTGGTTGTTTTGGGGATAAGATGGAGGAGGAGAATGATGTAAGCTGCCTTGAGCCCTTTGTAGGAAAAAGGCAGGATATAAATCAAAAATCATCATCATCATCTGAGCTTTGGAGAAAAAGAGGGATAGTGGGTGGCTACTGGGGGATGTTGGCTGACTCGGGAATGCTGGGAGTTGCAGGCAAGCATACCTGGAGGCTGCCCCATTGGATAAGGCTCACCTTTAGTACAGCCAGGGCACAGTGGAACTGACTTGGCTCTTGCTACATGCAGCTTCCCATTAGTGGTGAGGTGTCAGCCATCCAATGCAGAGCAAGTCTAGGGTCACTTTTCAGCCATGTGAGGAAACAAGTTCACTTTTTAAAAAGCGAGTTCCATACTATGTCCAGAAGAGTAGTTAAAAAGGGGTAAAGAAAAGGAAAAGGGTAATCTTTGTCTAGCAATTGGAAAAATGGTTTGTGTGATACACATTTTAAATAGTTATTTTTAATTGATAGGTATGAAAAGAAGAAAAACATTCTCTGTTGCATAGGAGAAAAATATTTTTTCCATTTGCACACTTAACTTGTACGTAGGAGTCTGAATGATAGCATGCTCTGATCTTATCAACACCTGTTATAAAAGACTTCCTTTTAATCCAGCCAGAATAAATTCCTTTGTTTTTTGTTTACAGAAGACTGGATTGGACTTATTAAAATAGCTCCTGGCCCCTAAGATTGTTGATTCCATGGAATGAAAAAAAGATTTGTAGTCCCAGAATAGTAGAGAAGAAACAGGAATCCGGTTGTGTTTGTCAAGAAATCAAAGCTATAAAATTCTGTTAGTGGAGGCAAAATGGGGACAGAAGAAGCAAATCACTAGGCAGCTGATTCAAGGTAGGTTAAACCTTGAACATGCAGACTAGTTGAAGAAAACAGCAGATGCTACTCAGGTTGACCATGCTCAGCACTGATTGCATCGTGAAGTATGCACGTTTTAAAGAGCCCCCCTCCCCATGCAGAATTTAAAACTCCTTGGTTGTTTTCCCTGCTACAGCTGACTGCTGTGAAAATCATAAACTGCTTAAAGCTGTCCTGTAATATTTCTAGAGAAGGGTAACAGATTTTTCTTGCCTGCTTCATTCCAAAAAGAAACAGACCAAAGGTCCATCTAGTCCAGCATCCAACTTCCCAGCAGTGGTCAGATAAAGGCCTCTGGGAAACTCACAAACAAGGATTGAAGGTAATACTGTTCTTTGGCAAGTTTCCTTTGAACTTGGAGGTTTTATGTAGTTGGTGTGGGCAAACTGGTACATACCAGATGTTTTGGAATGCAATCCCCATAAGTCCCTGCCAGCATGGTCAGGGCTCATGGCAGTTGTAATCCAAAACATCTGGAGAGCATTGGGTTGCCTCCTCCATAAATTTGTGAAATTTCCATTTAAAGCAATCTAACCTAATGACCATCACCATATTCTGAGTCAGCGAATGAATTTGTGTTGTGTGGAGAAGACATTTTTCAAATTTATGCTGGATCTCTACCTGGACTACATGATGAGGCTGTTGCTGGCAGAAGCTGGGAGCAAAGTTCAGTAAATGATAATGTCTGTCTTGCTCTGCTTGGGAGCTTCTTGATGAGCACTGGGTTGGCTGTTACAGCTGACAGATGCTGTACACATATTTACTATTAGGGCTACGGTCACAGATGTTTGGCAGGTTATCCAGAGCCATATTTTGCTGCTGGTGAAGAGTGGGCTGGGAGGCAAATGCAGCAACCATGTGCAGTCAAGGGATGGTGGCAGTGTACCTCCACCTGCTCTGCCAGTACACCTGCATTAGCATGGCTCCACTGCATTCTCAGCCTTAGAATTAGCCAGCTCCAAAATCATGGCAGAAGAACCTCTTGGATATCACCAGTCACTGTTGGCACAGGAACAGCAACAAACTTACCCTCCTTTTAGACACCACCCAGGGAGGCTTGATGTCCTTGGTGTGCCAGTTGTCCTTTTCTCCCACCTCAAATGGTAAATGAAAACTATTATACCTATCTGTGACCACTCTCATTTTCAGGCAATATCTTGCTAGCCCATCAGAGGTGACTTAGCAGAGGAAATTGAAATGAGTGAATATTAATTCCACTGTTGTAATCCCATGGAGAAATTCGGCCCGCTCCTTGTCAACTTCCAGACTCAAGTAAAGGAACTTGGGATGACTGACTAAGAGGTTATTGCTGAGAATCCGAAGATGATCATTTTCAAAGCTTAGCATATTGCCAACTGGCAATAAAGAATAGCCCTTTTAAATGAAGTTAATGCATGGAGATGTTTAAACCCACCATACAGAAACATCACCCAAACTACTTGTTTCCTTAAATGTCAGTGTAAACTTGAATTTGTGGGGGAAATGTAGCCTGTACTCTTCCATGATCCTTCCCTTTGCACCAAAGCTTAACCAGGCAATAAACATGTATTTTAACACGGTAAGACTGCTTTCCTTAATTTTCTAAAACTCTGTATAGTTAAGTAGGTAATTGCAATTAATTTGTTAGATGTTGGGGACAATCCTGTCCATTCCTAGACAACTTGCAGCGTGTCCCTGCTATCTGTTTATCTACTCTCTGTTCTGTTTAGGTGAAACTCACCATAAAAATAAAGTAAATGCGACCCATTTATTTATTTAGACACACATTTATAGGCTGCCTATAACTGCCAAGGCCGGCTTTTAGTGCTCCATTGTGGTTTGCCACCAAACCGGATGAGGAAAATAATCCCTCTAATCATCTTTACTATCTAGTAAAAGTAGGTAAAGGCATTCCTTGAGAGGATGTACCACTATATTGTGCAGATACTGTGTATAACAAGCAACAGTGACCTTGGGAAAAAGCTGTCCCTCTGTGCAAAGCAGCATCCATTAGGTCTTAAGATGGCCCAGAGCTGTCTCAGCTGGCAACTAGCCATAGTGTGATAATAACTGAAGTTCTTTTTAGTGACCATTCATGAAGTTCAATATGGGGACATAGGTCAGGGTTACAGATGGGAATGTCTGATCTCCCAGGATGTGAGGATGCACTAGAACAGGGTTGATGAAAAACAGTGGCACAATAGAAGTTCTGTACCAGGAGCTGATCTACTGGAGGGAAAGTGTTATGGTTACAGTGTTAAGGCTGCTTCTGGGTGCTTGGGTACAAATGTCAGTGGACCTAAGAGGCCAAGGGGCCATCTAGCTCAGCATTCTGTTCACACAGTGGCCGACCAGCTGTTCACAGGAAACGCATGAACAGGGCATGGGTGCCGCAGGTCCCTGTTGCCTCGATCCCTCAGGAGTTCATGTACCTCGGCCTGCCGCTTCTGATAGTTGAGGCAGAATATAGCCATCAGGACTAGTCGCCATGGATAGCCTTCTCCCTCCATGAATTTGTCCAGTCCCCCTGTAAAGCCATCCAAATTGGTGGCTATCACGACATCTTGTGGAAGTGAATTCTGTAGTGTAAGAAGCCCTTCTTTTTACCTGTTCTGAATCTCTCACCAGTCGGCTTCATGAGACCATGCAGGGAGGAGCAATGTCTGCCTCTCCTCTTTCTCCATGCCATGCTCACTTTTCTATGCGTTTATCACATCTTCTCTTTTTACTAACCTAAACAATCCCACCTCATAGGGGAGTCGCTCAAGCCCATTTCTGTTTTTTAATGCTGCTTTTTAACTCTGCAGTTTCCTCTTTGGGTGTGGTAATGAGAGCCCACACTTTTCCTTTACTACGACCTGGAATATCGTGCTGCAGAAACATTTTCAGTTGTATTCTGTTCTGCACCGCTTCTGTCCTTGGAAGGCATCATCCAAGCATAGGAGAAGGAAGTTGGGCATTTATTGGGTCAGCCGTGACAGCTGTAGCAATATGCCCCTTTCTGCAGCTTCACTGTCTGTAGAGGCATGAGTATTTGCAGAGTGGGCTGCCAGTGGTCCCCTCTCCCTGCCAGGGACGGCTTCTGCGTGGGCAAGGCAGTGCTGCTACAGGGAGTCCATGACAGCGGTCCTCCTCCAGACTGTCAGTGTTCTCTGACACACTGCAGAATTTCCTTCAGGGCAGCTTTCATTTATGTATCATCACTCATATTTAATCCTCCCCCGGGAATGCTCGATTGACAGTCATGCGAGAACGAGGGACTCTGCAAATCTGTGGATGTGGGGTAGGGAGGAGACTGGGTAGGTCTAGGCAGTTATGAGTGTTTATTTATGAAGCGGAACGGGGCAGTCGCTGGAAACTTGGATTCATTTGCCTCCCTGCCTTTGAAGATGGCCATGGTGTTCTCAGTCATGGAAGGGACATAGTGATTCACTGCACAGTAACTTTGCGATGAATTTTCCATAATGTAGGCTGATTGTAGTACAAGGAATAGTGTACTGTTTATGCTTCGGCTTCATAATTGTTCTCAGGCAGCCTTCATGACCATGATAATACAACAGTTTTGGAGTTATAGTGCAATAGACCTGAAGAGGCTGCTTTTGGATGTCCTCTGTAGAGTGTGAATTTTTAAAATTACTGGATCATGAGAGTGGTTTTTCATTTCTTAGCACTTTCATGATCATGCCCTCTAAGCAGACAGCAAATGCTTCTCTGTGTTTCTTCTCCATATATTTGTTATATATTTATTTTATGATGTCCTGTCAACAAGCCAAAAATGGCATCATCTAACACTTTAATTGCTATGTTACAAAACCTACTGTTGCAGTGAAAGCAGGGAAGGTTCAGCAATCAGATTAAAGAGTGACACTTCATTCTTTATTATTTGAAAGTCAGTTCTTCTGCTTAATCCTGCACAGTTTCTGGATCAATTTCCTCAAGCAACACAGTACGCCTGCCATTGGGAGTTGCTCATTGTCCCTATGACACCTGTGTCTTCAGTTTCCATACCAAATTATTAGTAGCAAAATGTTGTGGTACATTAATTGCTAAAGCTTTGCAAGCTTGGAAAGATTTATTTTGAGAATTAACAGGATCTCAGTGTTACTCTCACTTTTAAAGGGTTCGGGGATTATTGAAATGTCATTGTGGGGGGGAAGAGACAGAATTTTAGAGTCTTGTTAAAATATTCTACCACCTGTTAATAATAAAATTAACAGTGGCTATTGCAAAACATGGTAGAATAAACCAAGTATTTTAGTGGATTTATTTGCCCCTTATGTCTTGCGTCTTCTTTAATAATACAACTATAATGCTTAACCATACATTACAAAGATAACCCTCACTTTAACTGTGTGTGCATACCATTGCTAACTTGTTTTGATATCCAAAGGAAAAATAATAGAGCCACAAACCTTTTCTTTTGAACCTTATAATTTTGAGTGGGGGCATTGTGTGTGTTCTCTGGAAGATAAGGATTGCTTGTTGTCTGGGAACCAGTCATGTTACATTATGTTGTTATGTTGTTTGTTTCTGTGTGACCTTTTGGCCAAAAAAAAGGCCGCAAGCAATGTTGTATTGAGTTCAAATACAACATTGCTTCTGTGTTTTCAGGCTGAGTTGAAAGTACTGGTGCTAACCTGTGAAGCCCTATTTGAAGTTTTTCTATACTGTCATTCATTAAAAATCTCATGACAGTTTACAATTTTTAAAAAAATCAACAATAAAACAATTAAACTTCTTAGTGCCAGTACTTGATGCTAAAATAATTAAAATTCCATTTAACAGTATTAAAACTGGGTAAATAAAAGGTTTTGGCCTGGTGCCAGAATGAATAAACTGTTGGCACTAGGTGCACCTCTCTGGGGAGGGAGTTCCATAATTGGGTCACTGTAGCAGAAAAGGTTCCCTTCCTCGTTACAGCCTCTTCACCTCTTTCAGACCTCTGCAGATGATCTTTAGGTCCAGGCAGGCTCATGTGGAAGGAGGTGTTCCTTTAGATAACCACATGACTTGGGGGCCCCGTATCTGCAGGAGCCTTCCTCTTTGATGTGTGGAGAAGGCTAGGCTTGTTTCCCCACTGGGGGAATGCATTAAGTGGTGACATGAGGCAGGCTTCTCCATGGCAGCACTTCTCCCAAGAGGTACTCCCAGTGCCAAACTTACTGTCACTTTGCTGCCAAGGTAAGACCTCTTTGTTTGCTTGAGTGTTTATGGTTCATCAGCTGTGCTGTAGATTATTATTTGATCCATTTGTTGTTAGATTCGCATCATCATCTTCATCTTTATTGTTGGACATTTTAATGTTACCCACCCTGGGATTCTTTTTTCTGAAAGGTAGAATATAAACACACAATGCATAAACAAATCAGGCGAAATACAAATAGTAAAATCAAAATTATTTGTAACTCTAACTTGCACCCACGAAAGGATTCATGGGTGCAAAAAGTCTGTGATAAACTTTGTCCATAAGGAAAGGTGGGTTGGTTGGTTGGAAGGAAACAGATCCTGAGCTGAGGCTTTTGTTACCCCTTTCTCTGGATGAACTGTGGGGTGAATGCCAGCTACATTACTCTTAAAGCTGAGTAACAATTTGCTTTCTATGAATTTGTTTAATTATCAAATTCATACAAAGCAAATTAGGCAAAATGGTTTTGTTTTTTCTCTAGACTATGCCGGTGCTATGTCAGCTGTTGAGGCCTCAGCTGGAAAGACTGATTCCTCCTGGTTCTCAAGTCTTAATTTCCCATCTGTAATTAAAGCACAGATAAGGGAGCAACCTGGCATTTAGCAACCACACCATCAGACCAGAGAGCAATCCAGGGACCTCCATTTAGGGGAAGGAACAAGGAGGAGGCATGGGCAGCAGCTGTTGAACTGTTCTGCTCTTCAGTTGGACCTTTGACACTCCCTCACCAGCACTGTACTGTCCGGTACCTGTGACCACAGTAATATACACTAATGGTGATGTCCCATCCTCTCCTCCAAAAAATTGCCCAGGGAAATAGCAAAACCACCAGCAAAACAATGTCTTGTGTTGCACACCATGACAAAGCAACCATTGATCGTTATGTAAGCCCCAGCTGGGTGTTGTTGCAGCGGTAGGCTTGTGCAGACCCAGTTGAGAAGGGTTCAGCAACCCTTGCATAACCCTTGGTCTGTTCTAGGGCTTTATAAGGGTTATTTAACCTTTGAATAACACTCCCTACATGAATTTGTGTGACATGATAGGCCATAGCGTGCCCCAGTTTGGTTGCTTATTCATAATGGCGGACGACTTGTGCTGTGCTTCCCCCAAGGCTTAACAGTAGGCAGCTGTGTGGTCCAAACCTTTCCGTTGGCTGTGTGTGGGGTGAGATTCTGTGGGTGGACCAGTTGCTCACCCCATCACAAAGCAACAAATGAAATATCTGATACCAGTAGCTGATAAGGAATTACAATATACAAATGTTAGGTTAGAATAAACACAGTGCTGGGTGCAGACATAGCTATGTTTCACATTGGTTTCTTGAGTTTTAATTTTAACTGGAATGACTCAGTAGCCTTGTACTGTTGAGTGTGTAGTTCACATGCTATGACTGTCAAGAGGTCACTACAGCCTTGTTTCTAGAGATGTTTAACTTGGATAACCACAGGTACAGCAACTTGTAACAGTTAAGTGCTGAGTTGCAGTGTGGTTCTTCTAACATGTTCAGAAAGAAGCCAGCTGTTGTCTTTGTGCTCTTTGCTGCTGTTGCCACAGTTTTAATGCAGGACCTGTATACAGATGTGGCCTGTTCAGTGTTTATGCTTCTGCTTTTAAGGGAAATCTACATAGTGCAGTGCTGTTGATATTAAAAGTGCTATTTAATGAGGGTGGCATCCCTTTTTGGACCACCTGTGGTTATTCCTCAAGAAACCTTCTGTTTCTCTGGTGCTCAAAGGCTCTGTTCCAGGCAAGGTCAACCTAAGGCCTGAGGGCTAATTTCATACAGGTGGTGGCAGTCCAGAGGGAAAGGAGGAGGACATGTGAGATGAGGAAAATTGGGTGGGGGCTGCTGAAAAGGACAGAGTGGTGGAGGGAGGGAAGGAGAGGCAGAGTGATATAGTGGTTAGAGTGTTGGACTGGGGCTTAGGAGATCTGAGCTGTAGTCGCCATGTAGCCATGAAACTCACCAATCACTGGCTCACAGCCTAATCTACCACACAGGGCTGTTGTCAGGATAACATGGAGCAGAGGAGGTAGATGTAAGTCATGTTGGGTTCCTTGCAAGAGGAGAAATGATAGGAGACAAATGTAGTAGCAACAAAAAATGGTCTTGGTAGAACAAGAGATGCCAACAGAGTGCATTGTGCATGATTGTCTCCCACTCCACCAGTGGGGGATAATGGGAGTTGTAGGCAACACATGTGGAACGCACCATGCTGGTCAGCCTCATAGTCTCCTGTGGCATCTGGTTCTGCTTTGCCACCGTTTTCCTTCTCCTGGTGCCTGCATCTTTCGTTCCGAGTTAGTCTTGGTAAGAATATGTACTGGAGGGGTGGACAACTCGTGCCTTCCAGGTTTTTTGCCTACGACTTCCATTAGTCTTAACCAGCATAGCCCACAATGAGAGATCATGGGATCTGTGTGCCGGACCATCTAGGCCAGGGGTCCTCAAACTTTTCCACCAGTGGACCAGTTGAAAGGTGCTGGTCCTGGGCGCTGGCCAGAAAGATGGTGCTGGCGGTGTGCGCAGGCTGGCGGGGGGGGGGGGGGGGGGGGGGGGGGGGGGGGCGGTGCGGGCGGGCATGCGCCATGAGGCGGGCGCACGAGGCAGCGGCTTGCTCGCTTGGAGATCATTTTCTCCAAGTGAGCAAACCACTGCCTCCCCACTTGCAGGGCGAGGTGAGCGGTGGTGGGTACGCGCACAGCCATGGGCATGTGCATTGTGGGTCGAAATGGCCATGGCAGGCCGGATCCGCCCCCCGGGCCATAGTTTGAGGACCCAAGATCTAGGCTAACAGTTGGCCAGCCCTGTTGTACTGAAAGGAATGGCATTGCTAACTGAAAGGAATGGCATTGCTAAACATTTATAAATAAATTTCACTTATTTCTTTGATTTGTTGTATATTCCACCCTTTTCTTTTAAAGAATTCAAAGCAGCTTATATCATTCTCCTCCTCCTGCTCTCAATCTTATCCCCACAACAACCCTGTGAAGTAGGTGGGGCTGAAAGACTATGACGGGCCCCAAGTCACCAGTTGGCAGCATGACTGAATGTGGGCTAGAACCCACATCTCCTGAGACCCACTCCTGTGCACTTAACCACTACATCGCACTGCCTGATTTGTCATATGGCAGTTTTTGCTAAGGCCCTGTGAGCACAACTGAGTGTGAGTGTCATGCCCGTCACCCTTCCAGAACAAGAGACCATTCTTTGGCAAAAGCTGCTTATTCTCCAGTAAACTTCCAGTAAGCACAACCAACAAGTGAGTGCCTGACCATGCACCAAGTGGGTAGTTGAACCCAGTCTATCACCTGTTCCTAAGAACTTCACGTATCCTTGGGCCCTCTCCCTCTGGAAGGGCTATTTTGGAGATGGGCAAGCTTTTCCTCTATCCACTGTTCCTCCAGAGGGTCATCCTGTGTCCTGATATCATGTCGACGGGGTCAGGGGTCATACCAGGCTCTTCTGGCTGCAGGAGTTCTTCTCCCATGCCCCCTCCCTGCAGTTGTAAATCCTGACTATTCTCAGTGGCTACCGGGACACCTGGGGGATGCCCTTGAGATAAGGCCCTCCGCTTCTCCCATTTCAGTTTCTGAGGATTCTGCTTCCCAGGGCTCCTCCTCATTGGATGAGTCTATATCAGCCTGACCTTGAAACACATGCCAAGAATAACCGCCCCTTTCATTCCCAACCGTGAGAGCAATTTTAAACGAAGGCTGGAAACATTTCACCTGAAATGTCAAAAAGTGGGAAATGTCCTCTGGCCATACTGGGCAGACTCGCAACCCCACCTCTGGGAATGAGAAGCCCCTTCTTTGGTGGCAGGAGCACTGTGTCACATCCAGCTCATGCCCTGGCATTAGCTCATGCCCTGGTCATAGAAGCAAAATAAGATTGCTTAGGGTGCTGTTTGGGTGGCCAGACTTAAACAGGAGGCCTGTGGCCTGATCTCTGTTGGTGAATTTATACCAGATCACAAGGTGAGACTTGTGCTAGCTCAGGAGAACGTTTGCCTCTGTGCTGTTGGTGCCCCTGCCATATCATAGACTGCTTTTGAACTTTTCGGAGGTTATTTCAAAAGTAGTTTGCTGTCTGGCATGGGTGTGCTGTTGGAGGAAAAATGAAGTCTGAGTGCACATTGTAGGGGAGGAACCAAAGCTTAGAGGCAGAGGATGTGCTTTTCATGTCGAAGGTTGCAAGTCCAATCCCCAGAATCTCCACTTAAA
Organism: Varanus komodoensis; assembly: GCF_004798865.1. Taxonomy (NCBI): domain Eukaryota; kingdom Metazoa; phylum Chordata; class Lepidosauria; order Squamata; family Varanidae; genus Varanus; species Varanus komodoensis. The sequence goes on from NW_025335606.1 coordinate 14,426,629, forward strand.
AGGGCCTGGGAGTCTCTGATGGGTAGCACCCCCACCAAGACCCTGGAGTGTCACTGTTCAACAGAATAGACCAGTCTTGGCACCCTCTAGATGTGTGGAATTTCAAATCCCATCTTCCCTAAGTTGGTGGGGAGAATGGTACTTGTAGTCCAACAGATCTGTGGGGGTGTCTCTTCCCATTAGAGATAAAAAAGAAAGAAATCTCTTGACTCCACTGGGGTGCCCATGTGTGCTCCATCTCCTGGGTTGTTCTTCCCCGTTCCTCGAATCTTTTTACACCCATCAGGAAGCAGTTATCCTCGCTGCAGAATGCTTCCATGTTTCAAGTCTAATGTTAGTGCATGTTAAATGCTTGGAATCTGATATCTCAGCTGACCTGGGGGTGAGGAGGGTGTGCCTTGAAAATTGAGGGACATAAACATTGAAGTGAGTTTAGAGTCCTAAAATTAGGCTGTTTTAGATTAGGCAGTCTCCAGGCACTGTTTGGAAAGCCTATAACCTGAGTTATTTTGAGATAGTTTAAGGATTTTTAGCCATTTGGAAGGCTAACTTTAGAGTTAACTTGACATCGACATGTTGGCATTTCTCAGTTGTGTCCCCCCACCCCCCCCGGGCTCTTTTTTGGGTAGCACAGGAATGCAATAATTCAGCCATCATGTATTTTTCCTCTGCATACCAGGGAATTTCCATGCATGGAAACTTAGAATGGTTTCATATTGTGACTGTGTGTGTTTCATCCTTTCAACAAATCATGCTACTTGACCTTGCTATAACTCGCAGTTATCTTTCAAATTGCCTTTTTCCATTGACACTGTCTCAAAATTATTCCATTTAGAATTCTAACTTCAGGGAGAGCTGCCTTGAAATAGAACAGCCGAATATTCCTATCTCCCAAATGCTACTTAATGACAGATTCAGTTTTGTAGTAAGCTTCCAGATTTAACTCCAGCTAAGAGGTTGGAGTTTCCTTATCCTCACTCCAAAGCAGAAGTTGAAACCAGTTTTTAACAGTTCCCCTGTTTTATGAGTGATCTTTTACAGTGCTTTTTCAGTTGTAATACAATAGTCCAACTGGGTTTAGTCTTAAAAGAAAGCCAGACTTAAAAGTTCGTCTGTGCTTTTTGCCCTTGTCTGTGGTGTCTTGTGCTGGCTGAATGTGCTGTATGTTCCAGCAGTATTCCATGCAAAAATTAAAATCCAGAATTTATTGACAAAATCCTAGCTCTGGAATGTACTGGTAAAAATTGGATGAATTAGGTTCTTCCTCCTAATTATCACCCCTGACCTGTCAAAAGCTCATTTCGTGTACCCATTCAGCAGGTCCTGCCTATGTATTTTTACAATCCTACTGTCTGAAGGGTGGTCACTTGAACTTTGAAGTTGAACATTTCAGCCAAATTCTGCGAGAGCTTCCAAAGATTTGTGAGCACATGCAGTGTATGGTCATTTTAAGTCTTTGGTTGGACTTCCATGCTAATGCTGCCATAAATCCTTAATATCACAGATGGCATTCTTCTGAGAGTGAGAGTCTCAGTGCATGGGATGTCCCAAGACATACAGGACAGCTGACTGGTTCTGTTCTTAAATGTCTACAGGCATCTGGTGGACATCTGTTGGAAACTAAATATTGCTCTCAATGGACTTCGGTCAGTTCCTGTAGGGCAGTTCTTATGTTCTTAAGCTTTTAACTTCTTATGTTTCCTTAAATAACCATTTTTGCTGTTCCTTGATTATTTTGAAAGGGCACCTTCAGGCAGTGGAATTGGTGAATGTTTGGAACAGAAATATCTCTTGGCTTAATCTCCTATAAATGCAGGGGACTGGCTGATTTTCATCTTATGAGCCTTCATAAGATGTATAGGTAAGGAAGATAGAAGGGCATTGCTAGTTACTTACTCAGGCTCATAGGCACAAAATCGTGTAGCATTTGTGTGTGCTAATATGCAGATTTGAAATCTTGCTACATTTTTGCTGTTGGAGAAGGAAAGCCAGTTATTCCAAGCAACTGTTTTCAGTAAATTTATATCCCAGCCCAGAACACATTGATCAGTTAATTTACTGATTGCGCCCAATTAATTTCCCACTGAAATGATCCAGATCCTGCTCAGGCATCTGTCTTTTTTCAGTTACAACATCAGGACTAATCCTCCCATTATTAAAGTTACATCTTGGAGAACTCTGTACATGCATACATGCTGCATCCAAAGTGATTCGGTAGAAATGAAACTTTGTTTTTTATTCTTGCATTATCAGAACTGGACTAAGCTTACAAAATTAATCTTTCCAGCCTGTGAACAACCCAAACCTATTTTTCTTCCCAGATATATTTTCCAAATAATCTGTAATGATCAAGCAAAAACACGGAGGGAAGGAATGTGGTCTGGCAGTGTGCTGGGATTGTGGTGACCCTATCTTTGAAATGAATCGGGTCTTTTGTCATAAGGCACATGTCTGCCGAAGTGAGCAGCCTTGCTGCAGACAGGAAATGGCCTAGTCTATGACCTCTTCTCTTGGGGAAAATCAAGTTCCTATTAATTTCCCCTACCACACTTCACCCCAAGTAAATCTGTTTTCTTGTTTCTGAGAAGCTGTAGAAGCCGCTTCATAGGTTTGTGCAGTTACAGCAAGAGGTATGAATTGTGTCTTGTAGGCAGGAGAGCCATTCCATTTATTAATGTAGGAAGCAAGGCAAAGAGACTTTAATAAGAAGTAGCAATATTCAGGTTACTCCAGGGTCCAACTACTGTATTTATTCAGTATTAGATTGCAAATACCCATGGGTCAGTTTGGGGTTGCACATAACAACAACCCGTGGTTTAAATCAGTATGGTGTATGTGAGCCAGTGTGGTGTGGTGGTTAGAGTGTTTGACTGGCTTGCAAGAGATGTGAATTATAGTCCCCATTTGGCCATTAAGTTCACTTGATGAATTTGGGTGAATCACTGGCTGTTAGTCTACCCAGCTTTCAGAGTTGTTAGTCTTTCTCTTCTCCAGTTTATCCTATGTAGGCCACCTTAGATCCCTTGCAAGAAGAAAAAAAAACAAGATACAAATGTAATATCAACCCAGAGTTCACAAACCAACTACAAATGATGGGGCTGTTAATACACATTGTGACAGCCTACACCTAAAAAAAAAAAAAAAAAAAAAACATCACGGTGAGTCTGAGATGTGTGTGGAGCACATAGACCCACCATTTTGAATTGCAGCCCCTGGATTTTGAGTATGCAACCCATGGACCACATTAATTGAATCATGATAGCTGTGGTTAGCTATTTGTGCAAACCTTGCAAGCATGAGTTTGCTCTCACATTCTCTATAGCAGGGGTCCTCAAACTTTTTCAATAGGGGACCAGTTGACAGGTGCCAGCAGTGGGTGCAGGCCGCCAAGGCAGTGCTGTGGGGGGTGGTGTGCGCACATGTGTGCGCACGCAAGGCAGGGACAGGGGGGGTGCAGGGCTAGGCGCCAGCTTGCTTGCAAGGAGATCGTTTTCTCTGAGCGAGGCCAAAACTACCTCCTTGTGAACAAGCTGCACTCCCGCGTGCACGGCAAGTGCAAAACCTCTGGGGCGGGCCAGTTAAATGGATGTGGTGGGCCGGATCCTGTCCACGGGCCTTAGTTTGAGGACCCATGCTCTATCGTTTGTTCTACGGACATATGAGGGCTATTTAATCTTTGTATGACCCTTGCTCATCAGTTTTCATGTCAGAAGAATTCCTGAGCTGGAGGCGTAACCTAGTATTTATGGGCACCGTGGCTCACCAGACCTATTCTTCCAGGGTTGTTTGTGGTTAATTAACCATGGTTTGTTATCAAGGCCACTTTCATATATGACAGCCCAGACTTCCAACAAATCCCTCCATCCTGTGGGTGAGCATTATGTGCAAACTAGACCATTGCACAAAATCAGCATCAGCTGCGTTTAAAGTAGCTTGGAAGAGAAAGGCACTCTTTGGGGAATGGATCCAAATAGTTTCATTGGTGCAGACTTCATTAAGAATGTTGACTGATGGGCTTTCCCTAGTAATTATGTGAGCACACCAGTGCTTCAGAGTAGGAAGAAATGCTTTGAGCATCCCTGATTTATTAGTTGACCATAGCATTGGTTAAACAAAGTATTAATCAAGATTTAGGATTAATCCTTATTTATAAAAAAAGAGAATAACATTACAATTCCTTAAATTAATATGCATGCTGTGAGAACCTGTGTTGAATATTTAGATTTCACTTTTCTTTGCCTTTAAACACAGACACACACACATACACACAGAGGGAGGGAGGAACCTGCAGAATAATCTTCTGTGCACAGATTCTTCCAGCACAAAGGGATACTAAACCTTAAACCCTGGGAATTTGAAAAGCTGCTTATGAGTTTCCACGCCAGATCTGAGAAGGCTGCATATTACAGGAATTGCGTAGCAGGTTCTGATTTACAATGCACTTTAAATTAAAATACTTGGGTGCAGAGTGTTGGGATCCATTAATAGATGCTCTGTGGTCAGATAGTGTAGTTCTTGCTTGGGGTTTTGAAATATTACAAAAGTAAACATGTCCCTGTGGGAAAGAGATGTTTGAAGGCAGCACTGCACTCTCCTTAAGCCGAAATGGAAATAGCTTCAAAGGTACAATTGGAAAGTGAGTTTGTCGTATTGCAGCTTGAAAACCTGACTGTCTCTTTCAGAGCTCAAGTAAGGATTAAGGATAGATCTGGCATTAGGGCAAAAATAAACTTTTCCTGTTTAAGTGTTTTGTCTGTCTAGGACTCCAGCATCTGGATTCTGCTGTATTAACTTGGGGCTTGTCTCCACAGCTGCTGTAGACAATCATGGGCCCAACATGCCACATATGCTAGCTGGGGGATTATGGAGGTTGTAGTCCAAAATATCTAGAAAGCTGCTGTAAAGTCTCCTTTTCTTCTTCAGTGCTGGGATATTCCAGAAGGAAAAGGCATGTCATTTCTCACAGGACTCATTCCTTTCTTCAGTGGAGAACTGAGTAACAGAAATGGATGACACAGTGAGATGCTATTAGCTTTTTCCTCCAGGTTGTCTCAATTATTATAAATATTTTTTGTTTTAGTAATAATTAGCATTCATATAGTATTTTAAATTAGGGGTCCCCAATCTTTTTTGGTCTTTAGGAATATTTAGAATTTTGCAGGTGCATCATGAGCCTGAAAAAAGATGGAATAGGAGGGTAGCACTTTGCAGTATGCCAGCTTTCAAATAATTAAAACAAGAAGTTAAAGAAAAAAAATCAGAGGCAGAGAGCTTTGGTGGATGTCGAGAGGGGTCTACAAGCAGCTTGGTGCCCATGTCACAGGGTTCGTTCTGCAGGGTTCGTTGTGCTTTATATGTGGTTCTTAAGGGTTCTGCTACTTGTGGTGACTTATGCAGGGTGATCTTCTCCAGTCTGTGCCTTCCAAATGATTTGGATTACAGTACTCAGCTTTCTTGACCATTGGCTATAGTGGATGGGACTGACGGAGCTGCAGCCCAAAACATTTGGGAGGGTACCAGGATGGGGAAGTTTGGTCTACTCTGTTGCACTGTGTAAAAAGTACCCCCTTTCAAGTGAGTCTATAAAATCAGTATGTGTGACTGGGTTTTGGTGACTGTTCTGGTGGCTTACTGTTCACACTGGTGGCAGCTCCACACTTAAGTCGGCAGTCATTTTGTAGTGGCAAACCCTTTCAATAGCACAGAATTGCCTTTAAGTTTTCCAGTGCATTTCTGTGAGGTTGTCTGCCCAATCCTCTGTTTTTCCCCGCAGTTAACGGCTTGTGATACATTGCTTGTACTTGTTTCTAGGTGCTTTTGCACAACCCACAGTCTGTACTCAAAGTCAACATCAGTTTCAGTTTCTTGGGTCATATTTGCAAGCAACCTTATGGTGCAGCATTTGCAAACTCTTAAAACTTTCCAGTACTGGCTGATTGCCGAAGAGTGACCTTAGTTTGACATACCAATCTTTCATCTTGTGCACACATCCCGGCCACTACAGATACCTTAGTAGAGTAAGAATGTTGGCTAGAGTGACCATTGTGAGATTATTTGCACTGAACACGGTCTCTGGCCAGAAAATGTCAAGGATGTGGTTTAAACAGTGGCGACAGAAGATACTGAGTTTTGCCTCTTAACAACATGAGTCAGTCCTGACCTTGCTGCTGTATCTGTTGAGGGAAGAGTTATGGTCATGGGTTTAGGACATAGGCATTGTGGTGACGTTCCAAATGACACACCACAGTCACTTGCATATCTGAGGGATATACACTACCCTCAGTCCGTCTTGCACAGCCAAACTCCTGATGAGTCCTTTGAAATGTACATACATCGTTTGTCTTCCAAAGGCCAGCCAAGGTCCAACTAAGGTCCTGCTCTATTGACCAGATATCCCAGAAAGTCAGACACTTAATTATAATATGAGGCAAGCACATTATTACACAAGTCAGGCTCCTAATTATTATACAAGAGGGCTCATATGGTCTCCCAGTTGCAGCTACAAAAGTCGTACAGCCTTATTCAGTCCTCAGAACAGAGCATGCATGGGTTACAGTGGCTCACATAGCTATGCTGCACAAAGTTTAGACCCTGGAATTTCTAGTTCCTAGTTCAGATCCTGGAATTTCAGGCAGTATCTGGCTGCTTTCAGTCTAAGCTTGAAAAATCAAGCAGACAAGAAACACACTTCATGTACATCCACCATATTTTCAGCAAAGGGTGGGCAACCCTACCATTTCCATCATTCCTCACTGTTGGATGGTCTAACTGGGCAGTAAACAGTTGTAGGCCAAAACATTCACAGGGTCACATGTTGCCCATCCCTGTTTTAAAGCACTGTTGTAGATGCAGGTTTTATTGTGAGAGTTCAACTACTTAATACTTTGTCTCGGACTAACTTAGAGGCAATGTTTGTCTACTAACAGAAGGGACAACTAGGAATAGGAGCATCCAGGTAGACAGTTTCCAGAGTTCACTGGCGAAGTCTAGGTAATGTCAAGCAACAGCATTTGCAAAAGTTGCATTTGTACAGCCATAATGATTAGAAAGAGAGAATGAGGAAGGGGCTCAAGTCCTGTAACCCAATACCTACAATAATAATTAATGTTGTCTGGCTGAGTTTCAGTAGTATGTAATACTCTTGGGAATCTGCAGTCAGGGTCGAATGCCTGCTTGATGACATCAGATATTAAAATGTTTAATATTGTTAACTGAAAAAAGCTGGGAGGAGAAGTGAGATGCTGGAAGAGTTAAAAAGGAAATTTGACTGAGGTAGATTTGGAGAAAGGACTTGGGAGGCAGCAAAAGTCTAGGCGATCTAAGGACAGTCCAGTAATTGCTACATTTTCTTTCAGGTTTGTGGAAGGTTTTGGCAGAGAAGCGCTGGCCAGGATCCAAAGAATTGTTGAACTTGTTCCATGAGTCTGAAAGGCTTTAGATTTTTTTTCTTAAGTAGCCGCTCTACACTGCATGGCAAACTGCTTTTAAAGCTGACTTTTGTATGCATGTGTATCAGAAGCCATAGGCTAAGCCTTCAATGTTTGTTTTAAAAAAAGTTGCATTTGTTTCCAATAAAGTGATTGTTTCAAGAGCACAGAAAACCATGTTTCTAAAGCTAAGATCCCAGTGATCAACTACGCTATTAAATATGAGTAAATCCACTTATGGGACAAACAGTTTATTATGGCAATATTCTATGCTGTTTCTTTTTATTAAAAATAAATGTTAAGAGTAAGGTCTTACACATGCTTAGACAGAATAAGTCCTCCAACTCCCAACATAGCTGGCAAGGGAATTCTGTGAGTTGTAGAACTTCTTTCTGTCTAAATGTGTTGGATTGTGCCCTTAAATTTATGTTTTGCAAAGAAAGATGTTTTCTTACTTAGACGGGCAGTTTCACAGTGCTGACTTGAAGGCAAGTAAGAGCCATCATTAGCTTTGTCTTCTAAGCAGCAAAAGAAAAGGAGATTTTTGCTGCACAACTTTTCAGCCTTAACACTTTGCTAGGGTCTTCTGCATCTTGTTGGGGACTTTGGGCAGGAAGGTCTCTCAGCTCATGCCCAGTGTCTGAGGATTTTGTGGGGAGTCCATCTGACTGGAGTATCATCCAGCCCTCCCAGCAATTTAAGTGCAGCATGGAACAGTCTCTTGTTCAGCTAGAGGAAGACTTGGGGGATCCAGGGGGTTGCCCTGGGTATTGCAATATACCACTGAATATATATTGTGGCCAGTTCAGTTCTTGAATTCCTGCTATGCAGGAATTTGCTCCTGGCAGGAAGTGAAAGCCAATGGCATGGATTCCATTACACATATCCTGAAAACATTTGGTATGGTTCTAATAAGGAGTCCTTAACTGTACACATAATAGCAAATGCATGTTGTTTCGTTCTTATCCTTCTGTGATATCCAGCACAAACATTTGGCTATAGAAATGAATTCTTTTAGTTAAAAGGCATAAATGCTTTGGCTTCAATCCAGAGACACGTGCGGCCAGCTGGGCTCCACTGTCGCCTCTGGAAGGCAGTGATCCCCAAGTGAAGGTTCTATATCCAACAAGCAATACAAGAATCCTGTCCCCTTATCCTTACAAATTAGTTGTTTATGCATATGGAATTAAGGACATATGTAACCTCTTATGCAGGCTTCTGTGACCCAGTGACTTTTGGCTTATTGATTCTCAACTAGGGAATGAGAGGATTTCTGAACATGAATAGGGATTTATGCTTCTTGTCCCAAGATCTTTTTAAATGACATCTAGCAAATGTGTTTTGAGTGTGGTTATATTCACTAGTGTGCATAAGTTTTCCAGTCCTCACTTCAAATACAACAGCTCTGTAGGATAAATTAATTGAGTTTTCTTTTCACTTTTACCTCCTTGGGTTGTTAGTCTATAAAACTAGCCCCAGTTCTGCAATACGTTCTTAGATATTGTGCAAAATGAAAGGTCCTGCTTTTAACTGCAACTTTGCTTTGTTTCCTTGTCCCACTCACAAGGACGGTTTGAGTTTGTTCACATGATGCTCTGGGCACATGGAAGGTGTTTGCTTGGAAACAATAGCTAATGTTGGCTCTAAGAATAAGCCAGCTATGTATGTATGTTGCCAGAAGCAGGGCTTGACTTTTGGCGTGCCACCACAAAGCTCCCTTTTCATTTGCAGTGTTATGCCAGCTTTTTGTTTTAGCAGTGTTATTGTCATAATATATTTAAGCTCTTACTGGTGAGCGTGCTAGAATTTTTTTTTAACAAAAGCTACACTCTGCAGGTGATGGTGGCTTCACACTGCTTGCTGGCTGTCATGGCTCACTGTTGTCTGATGGTTGTGTGAAGAGGCTCTTACTTAGAAGTAGTTTGCATTTAAGTCTTTGTGAGTTTTCCTAATACAGCTGAATACTAGCATGAAGAGAGGCACACATTCTAAAAAGGGTGGACAACTCATGACTCTCCAGATTGTCTTAAAAGTGTGGTGAAATTGTGAACAGTAACATTTCCTTGCATTGCAAAGCATTTATTTTCAGAGCCTATCCAAACCACTTCCACTCCTCATGAAAAGTATTATCTCCAGGCTTATTTTCAACCACGCATGCTGTTTAGCTTGAAATTAATATCGGTTGCTTTTGAAGTTCCATTTCAGTAGGCTAAAGGCTGGTTGCATGTAATGGACATCAGACAGGCCAGAGGGAGATGTTATGAAAGTTCCAGTGTTCAGTAGCTCTTTTCACATGTTCAGACTCTCCCCACAAGGTGAGGGAGAGTGGAGACTCTGCCCTACTTCCATTCACAATTTTTGGGTGACTGTCTACAGTGGGAACTTGCTCTGCTCATATAAGCTCTCCATGGGATTTAGATTTTCTTGTCCAGGGCAGTGAGGTTGTTGATAGTGCACAGGTGGGATCAGTGCTTTTGTCTGTGCTCCCCCTTGCATGGTTCTAATCATGTGTTGGAAATCAATGTCCGAATAAGACTAGTCTTGAGTCTTCGATCCCTAGGGCTTTCTCAGAGCATACATTCCTGTGAATGCTTCTGCATTTCTTGAGGGGAGGTACTTAGGAATTCTACTAACCAAGCGCCAATGTATTTTTGGTTGCAGTCAGAATGAAGGTCTGGCACACTGTTAGTTGTTCTGCCCTTTTTATCTGGAACTTAGGGGGTAAAAGCAACTGTATCATCTTCAGCATTATATTGATTGATATTGATTGAACTCCCTGTGATCTAGTGGTGGAACGACTGGCTGACAATCAGCTGGAGTCAGTCCAGTGTGTTGGACTGGGACCTGGGTGATTTGGATTCTACTCACCTCTTGATAATGAAGCTCACTGAGGAACTTCTGGCCAGTCACTCTCAGCTTAACCCAGTTCATAGGGGTGTTGGTGTGAGCATACAGTGGAGTGGAGGAGGGCTATGTAAGTTGCCTTGAGTTTCTTACAAGAGGAGAAACGGCTATCTTCTATATGAGAGCCCTACTTGCTGTGCATAAGGTAGGAAGAAATGCTCCAACTTGACCAAAAAAGCTGGTTGCCCTAATCTGACCTACCTTGCTTGCTTGCTTGCTTCTGTCTGTCCTTCCTTCCTTCCTTTCTTTCTGCATTTATATGCCATCCCCTACTCCTAGTGGAGTCTCATTTTGGAGAATAAGGATTATGCAGTATGGCCTAATGGCATTATCTTTCATTTTAGTACTTGTAAATTGGTAATGTACATTTCATTTTTCAGAATTCTCTTTCTCTCTTTGTAATGGTCTTTGGCTTAGTACAGTAAGGATGATGGACCCTAATCCCAAACTAGTCAAATTCATCCCAGCAGAGTCATAGGTCTGTGTAGTGTCAAGGACAGCACAGACGTCTTTGGTCCTGGGTCATATGTCAGAGGGCAAAAGGAAGTTGACTTTTGCTCAACATATGGTCCTATAAAATATGGAATACAAGTTTCCAAACTGCCAAAGATTACAAGTGCTGAATGAAGCTAATGTATTTTACAGTTCCAGTCTTGAATTTAATGAAAGCTAATTTTATATAATGGCAGTTCATGTGGGATGATAAATTGTAATGTTTGCAAGCCTTTTTTGTGTAGGCTGGCTTGGTTCCCTTCCTATACCACTATCTGTAATGTTTAATGGGCAATATCTTGTGCAAATACTTTTGCCATGCTCTTTGCTCACAGAGCAGCTTGAACACTCTTGACAGTGCCGTAGTCCAGTGATGGAGCATCTGCCTCGCACGCTCAAGGGCTGGAAAAACTTCAGCTCGGAGCCCTGGGGAGAGAGCCTCTGCTAGGCGGTGTCAAGAATAGTAGGCTACTTGGGTTATGGCCAATGTTAGTCTAACCTCAATCTCAGTCATTTCAGTGGGACTAAGTAGGATTGATATTGGATACAACCCTTGAAGTGTTTTGTACAGTTCTGGTTATTATACCTTCCTTTTCTGGAGCTGGATGCTGTTAACTGTCAGAAATTTCTTCATGTTGGTAACTGGGAACTCTTAAAGCTATGCTTCTTCACCTTTTGAACCCAATTATCCTGGATTCTTCCATAAAGACCCACTTAAGCAATTGTGTACAGCTGAAAGGTGTGTGTGTGTGTTTCCAAACAAACCAGCTTTATCAGCAATGGGCTGATAAAATTTGGGAGATGATGGTTCTGTACAAACTTCCTCAGCAAGTGCAGCAAGCAGTGAATCCTAACTTTAAGAAAGATAGTACAGCACCGTAATTTCCACTTGTTACCTGTGTTTTGAGGGTCTTCAAACTTTTGATCAAATTCCAGTCAAGTAGAGTTACCTGCATTTTGTTGAACTAATAAATACAAACACACAAAATAACTTACACTTGCATACACTCCTTTTATATGTTGTATAAGTTGTATTTTTACTCATTCATTAGGTATTGCAATCTTCCTTAGGCTGTAGATGTTCTATGGGCATATCAGTTACTGTATGATAATTATGCTTAGTGAATGCCTTCATTTCTTTCATGATCCTGAGTCATTATTTTATTTTGTTAACTTTATTTTCATGGAGAAGGTATAGAAACGAGCAGGCAAAATAACAAAGGGACTGGAGTGACTTTCTCATGCGGAAAGATGATAACATTTTGAGTTCTTTTGCTTAGAGGAAGGGTGAGTAAGGGGAGACTCGATAGAAGTATATACAATTAAGCATGTGTGGAAGAAGTAGATAGGGAAAAGATTTTCTTCTTCTTCATAACAGTGGAAGCCAAAGCAAGTCCATGAGGCTGCATGGTGGGAAATTCATGTCAGTACTTCTTCACAAAGTTCTTAGCCATACTGTGAAATTAAGTTCCACAAGAAGTAGAGATGGCCACTTTAAAGGAGGATTGGACCAATTAAGGGGCAGTAATGCCTGCTACTCATGATGATTGTATGCTGGAAACAAAACTCTGGGCTAGATAGGCCTTTGCTCTTACCCAGAGGACGGCTCTTACATTCTTCTACAATAGAAGGAACAATCTCATTTAAATTCTCCCAATTATTTCAGGAAAGGAAAGAGCACTATCCGTTGGCACTATATGTTTAGATCTTATAGCCTAATCTATGTACAGTACGGCAGAACAAGGGACAGTGATTGTAGAACCAAATTCACATAGAGCCAATAGTTTCTCATACCTATTCTTGTTTGTTTAAAAAGAAAATCCGGTGTGACACCCCACAGCCGCTTATTTAGGAGAGGAAACAAAGTTTAGCAGAAAGTTTGAACATCCTGGTGGAAGGAAAAGCCATTCCTAAGACAACTCAGATTTATGGGGTGGGATTTGCGAAAGTCTTCTTGGCACAGCTGTTACTTACAAGCATATTACTTAAACTCTGTAGTATAGTTGGTCTGAAACACAATTCCCAGTTGTGTTCAGCTTGCTTAGCCATCGGCTGCTGTGCCTGCCATAGGCGTCATTTGCAAGTGCTTCCAGTGGTGTCATTTTATATAATGTCAGGATGTATGCTGGGAGTTGATAACACTCAGTCAGGCTGGCTGTCATCCATCGTCCACTCAGATCTTCCTGTTTTGACATTAACTGCTTGGGGCAGGGTGGGGGGGACTTCTTCAAAGGCATGCATATATGGCTCTAGAATATAAAAAGAAAGTTAAAGATGCTGTTAATGAGTTATCTGGTTCCCATAAAAGTTATATCTGTAAATTCAGTTATGGGTTGCTTGCAGAATGACCAGGATCAAATTCTTTGGCTGTTTTATTGATTCTGGTTCCAAACATCAGAACTGTGCAGTGGGCAGAGCAGTTTCTCCAGTGGATTAGTTTCTCCAGTGTATTAGTAAGCCCAGATATTCCCTCAAAGTGCTCCAGTCACCAATGCCCCACATATAGGAGTATCCCTGTCCAGAGCTCTGCAAAATCAGTCTCCTTTACCCCTATCTCACCCCTCAAATTAATTGAATTTTGCATTTGTGCTGTTACTGATTGAAGGACCACTTAATACATAAGACACAGTTGTGCATGCCAGTGCTCGCTGTACCAAATGCCAGCATGAAGGAGAGATGGTATGTCTTGTGACAGTTCAGCCCAGGGGTCCTAGCCTCTTTCAGCTGAAGTTCTGGTGATGGGTGAGACGGAAGGCGAGAAGGGTGAGGCTAAAATTACAAAAAATAGCAGCACATCGTCGCTTAAAGCTTTTACAGCCAGTAACTACTCCTTAGGTACAAATTGCACATCCCTTCTAAAGAATACTTTGTCTACACTATAAAGAGAACATGTTCTTTATTTATTTACTGTAGGACACTTACTTAGTTGTCACTTATTTTTTTATTTTATTGTCACTTACTTAGTTCTTTACTTACTAAAGTATAAAGAGGATATGTCACAGCTTCCTTAAAGAATTCTGGGAACTGTAGGACACTGGCAACTCTCACTTTCCTGACAAAGCTAGAATTCCCAGGATTCATTGGATGCTGTTAAATCAGGTTTAAGCACGTACTGTAGATGTGTCCTCTGGATGTGGCTAACCTATTTATCTGCTGTCACTCTGCTAGTTCAGTGAGTAACTGTTATCTAGAGACCGCAGTATATTACACTGCAGGCTGAGGAAAGCATCAGGGCAGCTGCAGCCAAGAGATTGAATGTATGGTGGTTTTTCAACGCACATGTCACAATGCTTTAGTTTCTGCCATATTAAGAACTTTGCTGTCTTTGCAATAATTTTAGGGGGTGTTCGTCAATAAATGGCAAGCCTTGGATCGGCTCTGTTAATGAGAGGTCACAGTGCCTTATCCCTTTTAGTCAGAAACCCTTGTTTCAGGAGTGGGAAAACATGCAGTATTCAAATTGATCCGAGTTCTTTGATCCTTGCTTAAAGCACATTTTGCCTCATTTGCATTTCTGAGCATCATTTTTTTTCCCAACTGGGAAAATGCCAGTTTTGCAAACAGGAAGAATACTCATTTTTAAAGCGCACATATTTTTTCTTATTTGGAAAAATATGAATTTCTTTTTATAGGCTAGATTGTGAAAATGTGGATAAGGCATAGGGAAATGTACAAGTGCTTACTTATGAACATTAATACAAATCTGGCCAACTGTGAACATTTCCCAAGAACGGTGTTCCTGCATGTATTTGCATTTGGTGTTGTGAATGGGGCACATTCTTGTCAATGAGATTCTTGTGCACCTGTAGTCTCTTCTGGGTTGCTTGTATGGATTGTGCTTTCAAGTGATAGTGGCTACCATGTATACAAGTAGCTATGGGGATGATGGGAGTTATAGTCTAACAGATTTGGATGGCACCTGGTTGGAGAAGTCTGTGGAGGGCTGTAACAGAATAGTGTTTTTTTTTTTTCCAGACTAGAGATGTGTAAACAAAAGAACATTAATTCCATCTGTTGCATATTGGTAGTAAGAGCTCAACATCTACATGCACAGTGAATACATCCAACATTCCAAATACAGAACTGAAACCTTTTAGACTCTTTGATGTACTGGCCTGTATTCTTTATGGCACTCAATTCAGTTTGTTTGCCTTTTCCTATCTCAGAATTATTGGTGCGTAAGTGTGTATTGTGCACACCAGTTTGCTACCATTCCTATTCTTTGTGCACTTAACAATTTAACTTTATGTTGGAGTGGCAGAAGCTTCGGGTTTGATTTATTTTAGTGACTTTTGAGGGCCATGACCCTAAGCACAAAATCCATAAAATATTGAGCTGAACAGACTGTGGATTGTTCCCCCAGCTCTCCGCCTTCCCAGCCAAGCACACAAGCCCAAGGGCTACTCTCCCTTTGTTTTCGGATGTTATTCCACCCTCTGTAAATCTGCTTGTTCTTGTTTTCTGCCACCTTCACTTTTTGCTGAAGGTTTCGATCTATACTCTATTTCCTTCTCATAGAATTAGCACTTTAAAAATATACTTCAGTATTTGCCTGTAAGCATGGATCAGATGGACAAACTGCTTGATCACGTTGCAGCTTATGCTGCAACACCTTCTGTCCATTTCCCCACTAGTAGGCTTCTCCAACCTGATGTCCTCCAAGCATTTTTGACTTCAATTCCCATAATCCTCATTCAATATGATCAGTGATTAGGAATGCTGGAAGATACAGTCCAAACTAGGGATGTGCAAGAAATCTGATTAGGTGTGGAAATCCATTGGATTGTCTGGGCTTGGCTCCCCACACTCTGTCTGCTTTGCTGTGGCCCCGAGTCCAAGCTCCTGGAGCGCATGCCCCGAGCTTGCAGGGTGCTCATCAAAAATTGAACCCTACATGCTGCACAGGCAGCACCCCGTTTTTGCACCCGGTGCACCTCTTGGGAATGGAGACCCTGGCAGCATCCTTCTTCCATGTCCTTTGGGTGGCTGCAACAGGGAAGGTTGCTGAATCATCCTTACCTAAGTCCAAACCTCTGGAGCACACCAGGGTAGGAAGGGTTCTGCCAGGAAGGCTGAGTTACTTGGATCTGCTCGCCGGCTGACATCTGCATTCTTTGCAGTACTTGGAATGCGCTCCCTAGAGATGTCTGCCTCACGGCGTCATCATATGCTTTTCAGTGCCAGGTCAAGACCTTTTTATTTGACCAATATTTTAACATTAAGTAATTTTAATTGTATTAGATTTATTTTAAATAGGTTAGTTTTATGCTCAGTTGTGGAATAGTTAATTTATTTTATTAGGATTTGGGATAATGTTGTAAGCCGTCCAGAGATGACAGTGACGGATGGCCTACCAATTTGAATAAATAAATACTTCCTGAAGCCTACCTTGATGAGGTGCAGTGGACAGAATGTAGAAGCTGGACATGTGGAACCTCAGTTCTATCTCCCCCACTCAGACAGCAGCTGTGAGCAAGTTATAATCCTACAGATTGCCTCAAAAGCTGGCAGTTAGAGTAAAACAAGAGCATGCCTGTGCAGCAGCCTGTGTGAATGGTCTCAGGGCAGTGGGGACACAAGTGGCCTTTGAATGGAACTTCAGCTTAGGTGTACATTAGCAGGAACGGATTGCTTAGCAGAGAGACAGATCTACCTGCTGTTGCTGCTGAGTCAGTACTGGAGTTCTCCTTCTGTATACTCTGGTGGCAACTCTGATTGGCCCTCACAAGAGTGGCATGTTCTCCAAAGTGTTACTTACTATTCTGATGCGCCAAGCAGAGCAGTCCTTACTCAGGAAAATGAACTGGTGCAAATGGAGCTCCACAAATGGGAACACAGATGAACCAGCTGGGGTATATCTTGGTCTCTTGGACATTCCATCACTGACCTTGGGGTCACTGTGCTTTAAACAAAAGATTCAGGAAAGAAGATGTGTTACTGGAATTCATCAACAAATGTGAACACTATAGATTGAGGTCCTGGAATAGTCATGTGCTCCTCCTTCCTCCTTCGCTCCTCTTCTCCATGTGTTTTATTTTGGGTGAAGTATCCAGCTGTGGTGAACTGGTATGGCATACCAAGCCATGTAGAGACGACTGATTATTAGGTAGAATAGGATGGGTGGAGATAGTGTTGTGGTTTGCAGCAGTGCCTGCTTGGTCTTAAAAAGCAATGAATTCCTGAGGAGAATTGTAGACTGTAGTTGCATTTATACATAATATTAAGCTATGGTTTATTTTATCTACAGTTTATTACTTTACATATGAATTGTTTTATGGACAAACTGCAGCTTGTTTTCCATATAACAGGCTTGTTTCATGCCCAACTATTTTGCCTACCTTTGGAGTGGTTTCATTTTCAGCCTGCTCTTGTAGGGTGCCTCTTTTGTGGTACACACAACTGTGCAGATAAGCCAGGGGTATATCACAGTTATGGATTCAAGGATCATGATAAGTCATTGTTTAAGCAAGCCAGACATCATAAGCCAAACACTGTGATCAGTTCCTAAGAAATCTAATGCGTAGAGAAAACTCATGTATTTCCAATTTTAAAAGTGTTTGACTGCAGCTAGAGTGCTCCTATGTACATGAGGTCCTAGGAGCATCTGACCTGGCCCACGTATTCATTCATGACCATTTCAAAATCAGAATTACTATATTGCTGTAATGGAATAAGAAAGAGGTGAAGAAATTAAATTTCTGGAAGAAATCTTTTGAATCTTGCTGCTTCCTTCTAGCGATATTGTGGGATAGGCACTCCTCTCCCAAAGAAAGAGTTGTTGTGTGCAACCAGAAGTGTTGTTTACTACAATTTGAACATGAATTGATGACTTGTCTCCCTTGCCTTGTGATACTTTGGAAAGAGTTGTTCTCCTAATATGGGCAGTCTGCTGTAGAAAGACATCAGAACTGGCAGATATGGTATAATACATTGAGTAATTCATTTGTGGTACTTGTGTTCCATGCAAAATTCTTTTATTTTTATTTTTTTAAAGCAGGGCCATTCAAAGAACAGTCTTCACAATATTTGTTTTGGATTTAGGACGTCTTTAAAATACAATATGCCTATTTGGACAATACCTTTTTAAAAATAGCTGGGCATCTGACTTCCAGGAATACTTGTCCATGTCACATATATCTGACGCCTTTCTTGTCTCCTGAGGACATACTACATTGCATATTTTATGATTACAGCTCAGTGATTTAATGGATCCCCGCCATGTGGTTGAGTCATCTGCTCCATCTCCTGGTTTTAGAAGGATTACACATCTTCCAAAAGTTATGAAACATTAAAAAAGCAAAAGCAAATAGCCTCACCCTTACAGCACAAAGGAGTCTAATAATTTGCATTGGTGAGAACATGTATTTGTTTTGAAGCTGAGAAAATAGTAGCGTTTCAGGTGGCAGATGGGGAAATGCTAAAATGGCTTGGAGTTCATGTCTGTCTTAAGAAATGAAGTGGGGCATAGACTGGGGCAATGACAAACAGCTGAAAACTTATTCAGGGCCGCAGTAATTTCAGTGCCTTACCTTTATCCTTTAAATACAGCAAAACATCTTTTTTCCCCCACAGAAGTATACTTTAATTAATAATTTTGAGTGGGAAGCCATAAATTAGTCACTACCTTCCCATCTGCTTCTGGAAACAATTCAGATGAGTTACTCACTTGCTGGCTGGCTTGGTGCTGTATGAATACCCCAAACAAAAGGCCTGGCTTGGAAGATGTGTGGTAGATAGGATAGGATAGGACAGGATAGATAACGTGGGGTCCCATTTGGGCCTTTCAGGGCTCTCAGGTGGTGCTATGTTCTTCCCTTGGGTCTTCCCTGTTTCCCTACTGGCCATTTGTTTGGTGGCTTCCAATGGTTGTGCCTTATTCCTTACCCCAATTCTAAAATGTGGAAATGCTTCTCCAAGGCTTAGTTGCAAGAAGTAAATAGTTTAAACTAAAATATGCTGGTATTTTGGGCCTCACTCTCCTTGGCCTTTGGCCTCATCCTCTACTGGAATGCAGTCCCTGAAAGCTTAAACGCGGCCCTTATGCAGAAAGAGGACTAGTGCCCCTTGCTGTAGTTACGAAATGAGATTGGCCTCCATGGTAAGGGTGAGTGTAGTGCTAAAATTTCATTTCCCCCAAATGAAATTAACTGCATACCTCTGTGACCCTAAAATATACCTCTTCTTACTTTTTGCAGCTTCCATTTCAAATCTGTTTCCATCCCTTCTCCTTCCACTGCCAGATTTAAGCTGGCAGACGTTTTTGGAGATGGGACTTTTCCCAGGCCTGTATATATGGGGAAGACTCATAGCCTAGTGACAGAACATGTGCTTTTGCCTGCACAGTGTCAAATATTTCCACCTTTGCTGTTTTGACCTGGTCCTTGATTAGGGAGCAGGGCTGGATAGCACCTACATTAAAATCCTTAGATAGCTGGCATCACTCAGGGTCCCAGCTTTTCCCAACCTTGCTCTTTCTATAAGTGCAGTTCCCATCATGCTTAGCCTGCATGGCTGTGAATGATGAGGATTCTACTCCCAATACATATGGGATCACCAGATTGAGTAAGCTGAAGTAGGCAGTGCTAAGCTAGAGGATGCAGAGGTTCAAACAGTTTCCTACAAAAGTTTCCTACAAATACACTGTTGCTTATTTTATAGAAAATCCTCTATGTTAACAGCTGGTGCTAAATAAGCTATTTAATTTATTGCCATTGGTGTTGGGGTGGGATCTTACTAACGGAAAAGCATCAGTAGGTGCAGTGGGATTTCTTTACAAATTGGTCATCAGATTTCCTAGTGCATTTCAAACATCTGCAGTCTACAGGGGAAGCAGGCCAACATCTCAGTAATAAAGAAGAAGAAACCAGGATTTTCGACCTCAGCGGTTAGTCAGACCTGGAGAGTACACTGGCTTCTCCACCCTTTCTGCTCATTTCCTTTATTTGGCTGCAGTTTTGCTTGAGTCTGAAATACTCCACAGTGCTGTTTTTAGGAGAAATAGGTGTTAAGTAGGTTGTCCTGAAGAACGTGGATATTCAAAACTGTTGAGGGATATGTCCTTGCTGGGTGGGGATGATGGGCACACTAGTCCACACATTTGAAGGGCTCTGGATGGATGAAGGCTGTTCTTCATCACTTCTCTTTTTTATTTATTTATTTATTTATTTATTAAAACATTTCTATGCCGCCCCATTCGCCGAAGCCTCGGGGCGGCTCACAATAATTATAATATAAATTAAAAATATAAATATTAAGTTAAAATACCACAATACAGTATAAAATAAGCCGCCCTGGCCAGATAAAACCAATAATGTTAACAGTTAAAATGCCGCTTGAATAAAAAGGTCTTCGCCTGGCGCCGAAAAACAAATAACGACGGCGCCAGGCGGACCTCTCTGGGGAGCGCGTTCCATAACTTAGGCGCCACCGCAGAGAAAGCCCTCCTCCGAGTACCCACCCTCCTAATTTCTTTCATGGAGGGTTCCCGGAGAAGGGCCTCCCCCGCCGATCTCAAGGGGCGGCTGGGCATATATGGATGTAAGCGCTCCTTCAGGTAACCAGGACCCAAGCCGTTTAGGGCTTTATAGGTCATCACCAACACCTTGAATTGGGCCCGGACTTCAATGGGAAGCCAGTGAAGCTGACGGAGAACTGGAGTCATGTGAACACAACGCCCAGTCCCCGTCAGCAGCCTGGCAGCTCTGTTTTGAACCAGTTGAAGTATCCGGACCGTCTTCAAGGGTAGCCCCACGTAGAGCGCGTTACAGAAGTCGAGACGGGAAGTCACCAATGCATGTGTCACTGTCGCGAGGCAGTCATACTCCAGATAGGGGCGCAGCTGGTGGATCAGCCGAAGCTGGAGGAAAGTGCTCCTCGCCACTGCTGTCACCTGAGCTTCTAGTGAAAGCTCCGGGTCAAGGAGCACTCCCAAGCTGCGAACCTTGTCCCTAAGAGGGAGTGCAACCCCATTCAGAACAAGGTTCAGTTCACCCTCTTCAAAGCCAGAACCACCAACCAACAGGACCTCCGTCTTGTCTGGATTGAGCTTCAGTTTATTGGCCCTCATCCAGCCTCTTGTCCCCAATGGCAATTCTTTGCGCACCCCCTGCCCTCGCCCCCCCCCCCCCCCAGTTTTTCAAGCTAGTAGTGTTAACAGCCCAGGACCAAAATGCAAATTTGAAGAAGCTTTTAAGGAATACGTGTCAGTGGGGGCTGAAGTTGAAGTCAAAGGAAACTGAGCCAAAATACCAACATATTTTCACTTAAGGATCTTACTGACAATGTACTGGATGGGATATAAATGTTGCAAATAATTAAATAAATAAAAGACTGGGCCTTAGAAGAGGCATTTTAATTAACTAGAGTGCAACAGGTTGTGAGGGTGGGGGAGCGGGGGGAAAGAGTGTAACCTTTGGGGAAACCAGTTAAAGAAATGGATTTTGGGCCAGGAGAGGTGGGCAGGGCCAACTGGTGAACCCATCTGGACTTGATTTGGCCCCCACGATTAAGTATGAACATAAGAGGTGTACTGCTAGATCAGACAACCGGACTATCTGGCCCAATGTTCTGTTCATACCGTGGCCAGTCATCTGCCCACAGAAAACCCTCAAGTGGGGTAGAACTGCAACAGTACCCTTCTACACAATTGCCCCAGCAACTGGTATACATAGGCATAGTGCCAGATGGTAGAATATAGTCTAGAATATAGCCATCAGGTCTAGTGGCCATTGATGGGCTTATCCTCCATGAAGGTGAAGAACCTGGGAACAGACGCCATGACTTGTTTTTGAGTTTTGAACTCGGGGTTGTTTATGGTTAGTGACTCATTGTTAAACCATAGTATGGGGTTCACTAGGACAACCCCATGGTTCAACAGCCGCCCAAAGTTAACCAATAATCTGTATTGTTGCATGCAAACAAAGTCAGTGTTTGAAGCAGTTGTTCAAGCTTAGAAAGAGACAAAGATCCATGAAGTTGTTATTATCTTGCTTGGACAAATTACGGTTGAGGGGCTTAGTGTCTCCTTACTGCTTCAATGTTGTGGCAGGAGCTGTATGCCTCTTTCACCTTCTTTTGATGCTTACCTGTAGTAGGCTCTTGAGCCAGTGTTACTGCAGCTGTAACTCAGATGCACATATTATCCTAGCTCTGACTATGCTTTGAAGAAATGTCTCTTGTACTCCCAATTAAATAGTTCAAGAAACTTGAATGGTACTTAGTCAGCTAATAGGTACATCAACAATAATTTCCAATTGTTGCTGGTAGCAGCTTTTTTCTGCTGAATGACAAGTGGAATAAATATGCATACATTTCAGAGAATGGCTCATGCTTGGCTGAGTTGTACACAGAGGACTTTTGTCTGAAAGCAAAAAACCAAATTATAATTTTTAGGATGGCTTTTAAAATGGCACAAATCAGGGTGACTTTTATGCAAAGCCACGGCAGGGAAGTACATCCTAGCTCTCTGCCTTGGAGATTGAAGGAAGATTGCTAGAGAAATGGTGTCAATAATATTTAGAGGTGTGGCAAGAATACTGTTTGAACATGCATAATGTGCCTTATTGTAATTATGTTGCACAGATGTGGAAAATGTTCACACTGATCTAAATGTTCCTTGGGAAATGTCCCAAGAACCAAGTCAATAACCCATTTTTTATTTTATTGTATAGCAGCAAAATTTTAGACCTGAACAAGGGCAAAAAATTTGCCCTACTTGCCCAGGAGCTGAAACATGGGCGTGGAGGACTCTTCTCCCTTCCCCAAGAGGGAACAGCAAAAGTCTTTTTCCCTGCATGTATTTCAGTTGTTGATTCTTGTGCACATGAGTCAACATACAGGGAAATGTTGCTGTCCGAGGACTAATCTGCCATGATGTCTGTTGTGGTCAAACTGGGTTGGAGTTGGCTAAAGAGCCATAAGAAGCTGTCATATATAAGGCCAAATTATTTGGACATCTAGTCCAATATAGGTTGTTCTTACTGGCCGTAAGTCTCCAAGGTCTCAGATTCAGTTCTCTCCCATGATGTGACACCTTATCATTGAACTCGAGACCTTCTGCACGCTCAGCAAGTGCAACACCGTTGAACTGTGATACTTCCCCATGTTTGTGTATTTATCTGTTACATTTGCATCCTGCCTTTTTCCTGCAAGAAAGTAAAGGCGGCTGATCCAATTTGCCTCTTCTTCTGCATTTTATCTTCACAACTACTCTGGGAAGGTTAGGCTAGAGCTGTGGTCTTCAAACCTGAGGAACCCTTCTCAATGTGAAAAATCGGTGTAAACTCATTAATAAATATGTGTTATGTAATACATTTTATTTGAATAAAATATTAGTTAATGCTGCTATAATATAGTTAATCCACTATAAACAAAAACCATTTATACATTAATGAACCCATGTATTACTTAGTAACTAAATAATACCAAATTTACTGAACACATACTAAATTTTAGTGTAACTTCATGAATAAATAATATGAAAAATTAGATTTCATTTTAATGACTTGGATAGGCTTTTTGCCACAAAGAAAATCAGATATGGCGTTATTATGACAGCTGCAAGTGCATTTCTGCCTCTGCATCTATTTTATTCCTGTATTAAGCCTATGTGATGGTTATTCCTTGCAATCCAAATCCACTAGAATGAAACCAGTTTGGCTTTAAAATGACTTAATCTGCTTTTAAAGGTATTTGTGTAAAAGCTCTGAATTAAAATGAATAAAGACCTTACCTCGTCACAGGCTTCTCTCTTTTAAATGAAAAGAAGGAATGAAGATCTTATAATTTCACTGTAATTTGAAGAGCAAACACAGAACTCCTGGATGATTTTCATGGGAGCCTGAAGTTCCAGGAAATACCATTTGAACGCCATGTGGGTAGAGTTAGCAAATGGCCCCAATTCACCCAGTAAGATTCATGGCGGAGTGGTGCTAGAATTCAAATCTCCTGACACACAGTCTAACCAGTGTGCCGCAACAGGTTCTTAGCAGCCAGAATCAGACATCAAATCAACCCCTGTGCTGTGGTTCTAGAATAAGAGGGACATAAAGTGTTTGGGATCAGAGTATAAATTGGATGGAGTGTGTGGCCAAATGAACTGACTTATGTGTTGATTGTCATGTGCCAATTGGCATCACACAGGAGCTGGTTGGTTCAGACATTAAACCATGGTTTGCAATAATGTAGATTAGACTCACAACTGTGATATAATGGCAACCATCTGTGTGAAGTTCCTTCTTTACCATGTGTCCCTGAGAATCCCTGAATGCTGTCCCTAACCATGAATGGTATCCTGGAAGATAGTGGCTGATGAACATCCCAAATCAGGGGGCTGGACTAGATGGATCTCCAAGACCTCTTCCAACTGTGATTTACAATCAGCTCCAAGCCTCGCATTCTGCTTGAGCAGCTAGTTACCGTCCTTTTCTGGGCACCCTAACAACAAACTGTACCTGATCATCTCAGTGTGAAGGATATGTGTAGTTTTTAGATTGTGTTTGGAACTAAGTTCTCATAAGGGAGGACAGTATGCTTATAACCAGTAGCAGCTAACCCATTGGTTTGGCTTCAAATATTGTAGGGTCTCCTTTCAGACCTAAGAGTAGGTCATGTACGGGCTTGCTTGATTTTTAAAGTAGTTGAAATGTTCGAATTGACACTTCTTCCATTGGTCTTTGTCTCTCTGGTCTGCATATCTCTATCTAGTTTACTGAAGTTACCATACAGCAGTGGTCTTTTTCCAGTGGAAGAGTATCAAAACAAGATATTATTCAGTCAAATTCATAATCTAGTTTTGAATGTGATTTTTGGCTTCTTCTGCTAAGCCTAGTTGTGCAGTCTGTGAACCACTTAAGCCAAGTATGCTCATTTTAAAGTTCAGAAAGGGATGGAGAAGCAAGCATGATAAAGAGCAAATATCTGTGGTTTTGGAGATCTTTCTCAGTGGAATTGGATTGCCTAAATCTCAGCCTTTATTAAGCCAAGCACCAGCACTTCAGCACAGCAGTTGGCTGACATCATTTGTTTTTAATGCTGCTTTGGCAACTGAATGCCTCTCTTTAGGTCCCAATCAGTGAAAGAATTGTGTGAGAATTAAAGCATTTTGTCATGAGAGTTTTTGCTTTGTGCGCTGCAAACATGAGTATTAATTTGGGTTGTGGGGAAGCTGAGAGCAACATTCAACAGGGCACTTAATGCTGCCGATTCTCTTGTGCTCTGCTGCTTCTGCTGAGCTGGGTCTCCAGAGATTTAGCAGTTCCTGAAACAAGTGAAAACTGTTGATTCTCGATAAGGACAGGTCAGTGGAGCATACTTATGCAAGCTCTGCCAGCATATACCCTATTCCAGAAGCGAGCGTTTTCACTCATTTCCAGTTGCCCTGGAAGTGTGAAATCTTCCTTCCACAAGTGACAGGGTCTCAGGGAATTGGCAGTGCATAAAAGAATTGCTGGAGGCATAAGCACCGCATTGGATTCCGCCTGTAGCACACACAGAGGAACATTTAGCAATGACAAATAATGAAATTTATGCTCTAAGAACAACAACTAGAGGACCTCTTTGCGTGCCTGTGGCACACTTCCAGTTTTGCAGCATTTCCTGTACAGTCGCACAAATTGTGCTTGCGCCAGCTTCAAGCAGCATTTACTGCGTTAAGCAGATTGTGCATATTGAGTGTGCTTCATATTCCAAGTCTTGGTGGGGTGCAGGGGAAGCTCAGGTTATGGAAAAGAGAGTTGTAAGAGGGGAGTGGGCTTAATTATCAACTGACTTACTGAGATAGATGGGTTGCATGTGGTGGCTGTAATTGCTCTTGTCCTCTCTTGAGAAGTACAAGAGATAAATCACTGGTCTTTTTATTGCTGACTTGCAGGTTTGCCGAACAATGAGAAGCAGCCTGACAAGTTGCCAACCCACTAGCCTCACGCGGGTGATTTAGACTCCAGTTTCCGTTCTTGGCCAGAGATTGCAGCCCGCTTTACGTTAGTGCTGCCTGTCTCACTGCAATTCTTAATTGTGTGCATGGGAAGGGTAGGGCTTGTCAGGCTTAAGTGGAGAAAGGGTGTTTCATAGTTTTCCATTGCAGATCCCTGGGGAAGGCTGTTTTCTTTTTAAGGTGGAATGGCTCTAGCCCTCATGAATGCTCTGAATCTTAACACTGCAATTGTTCTATGAGTGTGGTCTTAATGATTGATATATTAAAATGTTTTATTTTTGAGTTTGTCCAAGCCCTAGCCAACCTGGCCAGTCATCACAGATTGTGGGAGTTGTAGTCGAAAACATCTGGAGGGCATCAGCTTGCCTTCTTCTAGTATCATTAGTAAAGTGGTTGTTTTATTTTACTTTATTTCTTAAGCTGACTATAATAACTGAAGCTTAAAATGATGTGTGTGTGTGTGTGTGTGTGTATGTGCGTGGGAGAACAGGATTTTTAGTGCAATCTCAAGATGCCGAGGTATGAGTACAGTTCTGTTCTCATGTGTGTAAATAAAAATCTTGGCTTTTTCTACAACTGGAACAGATTATTTTTTCCTTGTCTCCCCACACTCTATTTTGTTGACAAGAGTCAATTATTTATAGAAATGCTTGACCTTTTCTGTGCAGTAAAGTTGATGTCTGTAGCACCTTTTAAATATGCAGTTTAAGCTTTAAAAATTGCTTTTACTAACAAACAAACAAAAAACCCCAGCAACAGCCTGAGTAGAACTTGGAGTACATGCTGCTTTTTAGATGGTGTTTGTTTTGGGACAATCCTGCTCCCATCATTCATCTTTTGAAGAGATTTTCCTTTTGTAAACACATTCCTTCTAATTTCTGCCCTTAGGATAGAACAGAGTACATTTACAGTCTCTAGTTTAAGTTAAACTAATTTAACAGCAGGTGTGGATCGACTCAAGACCTGCATGGTCTGCTTGCTTGCGTGCTTGCTTGTTTGTTTGTTTACCATCTCCTAAAAACTAGTTGCTGGATGTGTTGCACAACGCTTAAAAATAGAATAAGAAAACACTAGAAAACTTGAGAAATAATAGAAAGCGAGCGCAACATAAAACCTCAGTACAAAATGCATTGCTAAAGTATTGGAAGCTAAAACTATGTCCAGGAGATAAATGATAGATACACAATTTTTAACTTTATAGCGACTAAGAGATAACTGAGAGATCACGGGGTGATGATCACGTCTCTTGTGGCCAAATGAGGGGGCACCCAGACTTGTACTGATCTTACATAGGAGGAGAAATGCAGTAGAACATGATGATTCAGTGGAGCCTTTACAGGTGCTTAACTGGGGTGCGGGTGGTTCTTGCAGAGTTTAGGCTAGTAATTGCTGCTGCTTATACAGTTGTTCGTTAAGAATAAACTGGCACTTAGCTTAATTAATATTAATGCAGTTTTGTTACCTGCAAATCTGCAGTTGGTGGGACAGTGATTATCTGCATTGTTTACTACCATCCAGGTCAGCAGAGATTGGTTTGAATCAAGACTAGTAAAGCCACTGGGTTGCAAGCCTTATTTCAAAGCACTGAATTTTAATCACTTCAAAATCAAAAAAAGTGCTTTTGAGTGAGATTGAGGGTGGGGGTAGGGGTGGTTGAAGCACATGCCCACATGTATGTAAGATATTTAACATTACCTACAGTTCATATGGCAATCCTTGTAATGTTCTTGACTTTTAACAAGTCCTGGAGTCTGTGTTGCTCTGCCATTTGTAGTGGATTGTGTAAAATTCTGCCTCAAATAAATATGAAATATGCCTGTGCAAGATTATTTACAGTTTTTCAGTATCCTGATAGGGCACATCAAGCTGCCGTAGTCCATCTAGCCCTGTATTGTTCACACTGTCTGGCGGGTTTCAAGCAGGATTTTTTCCAGGAACTGAACCCAGGGCTTTTTGAATGCAAAACAGGTCCCCTGGCACTGAGCCACAGTCTCTCCTTTCTCTGAAACACTCAGGGAGCCATATATGGTTCCTCCTCCTCCTCTTACAGACCAGCCTTCCACAGCTTGGCTGCCCCATGGTGTGCTGGGATACAACTCCCATCACCCCCAACCAGAATGGCCCTTGCAAGGCTGATTTGACCAAGACCACTAAGTGGTTGAGCAAGGATTTCAACCCAGTGTCTCCCTGCCCAAGTTCCAACATGGTAGCTATAACAAATCTGTACAAAGAAAATACATTGAGATAGCTTTTTGATCCCATAGTAATTTTCTGCTTCCTCTCAAAATACTTCTGTGTGAGAGAGATTACAGAATGTGCCTTTTAGAGGTCGTTGTGATCCATTGCATGCACCTTAAACT
The DNA here is from genome assembly GCF_004798865.1 of Varanus komodoensis. Taxonomy (NCBI): domain Eukaryota; kingdom Metazoa; phylum Chordata; class Lepidosauria; order Squamata; family Varanidae; genus Varanus; species Varanus komodoensis. The sequence goes on from NW_025335606.1 coordinate 14,454,744, forward strand.
ACCCTTTTCAGTGAGGTATGCAACAGCCATCCTGCAGTGATACTGCCTGTGGGTTGCATGCAGAACATCTCAAGGTGCCGTCCTGCTTAGCCGAGGTGGACAAGACTGACATTTCTGTAACTGGGTCTTATGTGTTGCTTTCTGCTTCAAATAATTCATAGTCTCCAAATTTAAAATACATGCTTTTTCCCCTCGTTGCGGCTGCACCATTAACAGTGAGGTCATTAGAGCAAAGAAGCAAATCATTTCACCTCTCCACTCATCTATTAATTGTCAGTATATTTGGTTACAGTAAACTGTTCACGAAGCTAATAGATCCTCGCATCGGCATTTGCCAGTCTTTTGTAATTAATGAAAGACTTTTGTTGCAGTTCTAATAAATGTTTATGTGAAGTGGTTGAATGCTTAAGTGTTATGCTACCCGAGCACTGTTTGCTTCCATGTGACCAGTCTGGTTAGGAGGATACCCTACTTGAGGACTAGCCTCATGTCTGCAAAGGGCTAAGTTGCGCTCTTTATTGTTAGCACTGGATGTGGCAAAGTAAGTAGATTCTTGCTTCCCTGTGCTACAAGTAAACAGCTGTAATTTTAAAGCTAAGCCCTAAATGTTAATTACAAATAAGTGCATGCTTCGATATGCACTTTAAACGTAAATATGCGACTACCAAAGGAAAAGACAAATGAAGGACTCGCAGTGTTAATAGTCAGTCGAGTGCCAGATTTAGAGAATGTAAATGTAAGCACCTGCAAGTTTGATTTGAGTTCTCTGTGAAGGTCGTTTGCTTTGTGCCAGGTATTAGAGGAAGTCGAGAATGGGGCTGGTGGGGAGAGTCCTGCTCTGCTTCTGGTTGCCTCTGACGTTAGGCACTAAGGGGGAGTGGGTGGGCAGCGCTGGCTGTTTGGGTGATTGACAATTGATCAACAGTGGCTCCTTGGCTATTTAAGAATAAAAGCAAAAATCCCTCCCTCCAATGTAATGCTGAAATGCTGTAATGAAGAAAGTTCAGCCTAAGTCTGGCTAAGTTTTTGTGTGGAAAGACTGTGAATTCTGCTCAGTTCTGGCACTCAGAACAATATCCCAAGCTCAGTATTTTTGAATTGTAAATGTGTGTCTTTTGTACCAGGCTTTAGTTAGTGGATCTTGGGGTTCTAGTGAAATGTTAAAAAAGCAGCTCCTACAATTCTTTCTGGGAACCGATCCAGCTAAATGAACAGGTAGTAAAACTTCAAATTAATAAGCCAACCCTGAAATTGGTTCACCTCAATGAACCAGGCATGGATCAGGCAGTGAGGAAATAGCTATTCTCAAAGCTCTGTCTGTCTGTCTGAGATTTAAATTCTGCCTTTATTCTTACAATAAAGCCAGAATGGCTTTCCTTCTCCTCTCCTCTATCTTATCCCAACAACAACAACCCTGTGAGGTAGGTTGGGCTGAGAGTATGTGACTGGCCCAAATTACCCAGTTGCTCCATGGCTAAGTGGGGACTAAAAGCCCGATTGCCTGAGTCCTGGTCCTACACTCTTAATCGCTACACCACACTAGCTCTCAGTATGAAGTGATAAGTTGCCCCTGCTTTTCCCTTTAATCTTCTGCACATATCATGCTTGAGACAAGCCAGTAACAAGGATGATAGAGTGGAAATTTGGGTTGCTGGTAATACTGGAAGAGGCAGGATGCAAGATGACTTTTCTGAGCATGATTGGCACTCAGTTTTAACTTTTTCTTTGAATGGAACAAAGGCCAAGGGGGAGAACCACATTGGTTCGGCTTACGGTGCTGCTCCCACACAAGCCACGTGGGCAGCACAGGGCTTTCTCACTGCCCCTTCTTCGGTGAGAATGCTGACTGAAGGTTGTCTGTTTGCAAAGGACTAGGAACTGCAGCAAAACGCCAGATCAGAGTTCAGCAGCTGGGGCCCTGGTAGCATGTTCCGAGTTGTATTTTTCATTTAAGGTTTTTGGCTTGGACTCTTCAACTGAGATGCCAGCTTGGCTTGCAACTGCAGCACAAGTGTGCAGCTCATTAGTACTGAGGGTAACTCCCTTCCCAGCTAAGGCTAGCTCAGACTGTCAAACAGCACTGACTCATTTGGTGACATGATGCTTGGGAATATTAGAGTAAATATTTATGATTCAGTGCACATGAGAAATTTGCTTTACCTTCTGTTTACAGCAAACCATGTTGGAATGAAGGTGCTGAAGCATTTATTTTTGGAGTTTTGAGTTTCGATAGGGCTTTCTGTTTGTTTTTGGAGGAGTGAAGATTCTTTCAGGCAAACGGTTCCCCACCCCTAATTTTTTCATGCAGACCAGCTTGTTATAGACCAGAGCACATAGGAACTCTTTTGTTCCTGTGCTTTGCAGCCCGTTGCTTATAAACTCTGCTGTGCGGGTCAAAACAGCAACAGCAACCAGATGGATTTGGTCCATGGCTTGGCTTCTTTAGCTGTAGCAAGATTGGTCAACCCTGCTCTTCCCTTGTTACTAATGCAAACTCAGAAGTGGATTGGTGTGTTAGCATGTTAAGACATTAACGGTGTACAGATTAATGGTCTACAAATATACTCTGACAGACTCTTGGATGGGCCAAATCCCATTTTCAAGTACATGAAGAAGTTTGCTATATATTAGGTAGGTGAGAAACTCCTCAGATGTTACATCCGCTCTGAAGACCACTTCACAGAGGATGAATTAGCACCAAACATTGTGTGGGGGCTGCCTGTGTTGAGGGATGATGAGCCAGATGAGCTGGATCCTGAGCCCCCAAGGGAAGACAGTGGTTGACTCTTCCCCTTGTGATAATTAGCCTCCTCTTCAGCAGCCAGAGGCTGACACCAGGAAGCCAGGGGCTCAGGGACTTGGCTGGCTACCAGATGCAGCAGCGTCCACCGGGGGAATGAGGGCCCCTCAGGAGTAAAAGTATATTTGTGAGCAGACCATTCTGCAGGTGGCGCTGATAGCCTACGGAAGTGCTCTGGGCAAGCTTCTCGGCATGGAATGCAGAAACGGTGTCTGCATTCTGTTCTGTCTTTGAACAAACTATTGGCCTTATCTTTAGTACTGAGCTTGAATAATTCCCTGGACCTCTGTCCCTCCACCACAATGAACAAGACATGGGAGATAGTCTGGGGGCACACAATATAGCAGTCTTGCCTGGAAGCTAAGCAAGCCTATGGTTTGGTCATTGCATGGACAAGCAAACATCTGGGAACACCATAGGTTGTGTTTAATGTGGAAGTAAAGTGAGAATCCAATAGAGTAAGAAAATAAGCAGGAATATCCGAAAGTAACCCTTTGCAATAGGGCACTTTCCAGATGTGTTGAACTAGAAGACATGGTTCTCAGCCAGCCCGATGGCTATTGATGACGTGTGTTTTAGTCCAACAATAAACCTGGAGTGTGCCAGGTTGAGAAGCACTGCTTGGGAGAGGTATAGAGAAGAAATAAAAACATATCTCTTGGCCGCCTTTCAGGGCAGGAGCCCTTGCAAGGCAGCATACAACAATAAAACTCACATAATCAAAACCGATTTGGTAATAACAGAAAAGCCAGCAAAAATTGGAAAGAACAACAAAGAGCTGTCAGGCCCAAATGCAGTGCAAGGAAGGCCAGAATACAAATGAATGCAAGCTCTGATCAGAGTGGGTATAAATCTATTCCAACCAGCATATAAAGTGCAGAGGAAGAAAAACAAATACCTGAAGCGGGACTCTTACTTTCTCATGCAGTGGCTCTGTTCCATGCATGACCTTGTCTAAGCTGGATGTCTCTGGAATGATCCAATATTTGAGGAGTAGAGATAGGGGAGTCTCTTAGCAAACAGTGAATATATGTACTAAGAAAACAAAGGATCTTACACTGCTGCTTTTTCCTGAATTTCTGTTTTTCTTTTCCTACAGGCAAATGAGTGGAATAAGAATGATGACCGTCTACTCCAAGCTGTGGAGAATGGAGATGTGGAGAAAGTGGCATCTCTCCTGGGTAAAAAGGGAGCCAGCGCCACCAAACATGACAGTGAGGGGAAAACAGCGTAAGTAGTTAATCTAAAATAGAGCAAAATCCCATTTGCAGTAAACTTTTCATATTGTAAGTTAGGACTTCATACCCTCAGGTGATTCCAGCCTTAGTTCTAAAGCTGCAACTCTGTGCTGTGCAGATTCCAAGCACATCTTTTTTTTTTTAATCAGGAAAAACAACTTTTCCTGGGATAGGCCTCCTACCTTGTATCAGACACAAATATTTTAAATCAGGGTTTAAAAGTGCATTTTCTGTAGAACCATAACTGTGACTGCTTTGAAGTAGTGATTAACCTTTTGTTATCAATGGTGGGAAACATCTAGGGGTCATTGTCATTTCCCCCACCTACAGAACCCTCCAGAGTCCACACCCTCCACTGAACTTGCTGCACTGAAATTGTTGCCACTGCAGCAGCAACACCCCCTGAAATTTCGGATTTCCTTTGCACCTTGTCTCTTGCACTGTTGTGAGAAGGGGTTGCTGCTAGGTAAGTGGCAGGGGACCACAAAAATGGCCATATGTAACCCAGCCTGGCTTTATTTGAAAACTCTGCCCAAAGGAGGCTGGTGTAAATGCAGCAGGTACTCCAGTCGCCCTAAAGTGTGAATCAGCTCCAGCCCTGATGCAAATCACATGCAGTGTTGAACATTGGATTATTTATCTGCACCAGTGTAATTGGAAGTCATGAACTGCAGTATATGAAGATGTATCAGCATAACTTATCTGGAAGAAAGCTGTTTATGGCAAATGTGTGATACAACAGAGTACGCTGAACCCATTATGAGAACAATATCTTCTTTGGTAATATTTTTGTGTAGAAAGCTGTAGCATCTGTATGGGATACACCATGGTATAAGTTAGGAGCTGATCGGGCTTAACCTTAAACTAGAATTGCTTACAAGCAGGCTTGAAAAAACCACTTCAAGCCCTGTTTGGTGGGTGATCTGTGCTGGTACTAAGTTAGAGGCAGGGTTGATGTGATGATTTGGCTAAAACAAGCGAGGGAAAGTAGAGGAATTTATGCAGGGAGAGGGGCAGGTCCAAGGAAGGTCTACAGCTCCTAGCACATCCCAGTCAACTATGCCAGCTGCAGCACACTGGGAGTTGTAGATATTTTTTTTTTGTCTAAATGTGCATAGGCCTTTAGATATAGGTCTTCAAAGTGCAGGGGTATAATTGAATGTACAAAACGAGGTGCTCAGACAGTGTTGGGGGTGGACTGAAACCTTCTGCAGCTTCTACCATAGTATTTATTTATTTAAAGCTTTTATATACTGTTCATTTAGCAAAAAAGCTCAAAAGGGACAGTTTGCATCCTTCCAGGGTTATTTTCTGCACCCACTAATACAAGTCTTCCAAGCTGGGGAAAGGGCTGTCAGGGTTGTGGGGCAGGGAGGCAGAATAGTAAATCATGGTAGGGAGCAGGACTGGTGGAAGATTATCCTTTGGCAAATGACTTTGGGGTATCAGTTGCACCCCACTCTGCTTCCCCTTTCTCTGATTGAGGCAGATCCACCATTTGACACAGTTCTCCAACCATCCATCACACGACCCGGTTGTTCTGTTTTTGTTGCATAACACAAAAAGGGATTATTCTGCCATTTAAGAAATGCACATTGTGAATCTAGATCTTAAAATTCTTAAACAGCAGTGTGTGTTTCTTTTTCCAAGTTAAGGTCTGATGCCTGTGTGCGGAGTTTGTGTCATGCTTTTAAAAGAAAAGGCAACATAAGATTTTTGGCATTTAATCTTATAGCTGTAGAAAGAATCGATTTACTAGGCAGTTGAAAAATGGCTTACTGTTTCGCTATCCCTTGAGAAAACAGAAGGCTTGTAAATTGCGGGCAGATGGGAAAAGAGAGGAAGCAACCATGGGAGGATGCTGGGCAGTTTATGGCTAACTGTGAAACTGGAAAGCACAGTCTTGTGATTGCGTTTATGGAGCTGTACTCTTGCTTAGTCTGCTTATGTTTGGCTGCCTTGCTTCAATTTCTGTTTGGATGAAAAAACCTGACTTGAAGCCTGTTCTGTAACATTAGAATTGCTGCAATAAGATGTCCTCCCTATCTTAATCTGACCTTAAAGGAACTGCCTGCCCTTTTCCTTTAAAAAAAAGTGAGGGGCAGAAAAGGAATTGGGGTTTTGTAGATTGCCTTCTCCAATCAGGTGTCCTCCAGGTGTATTCTTTGACAGCCTCTCTCCCTCCCATCCAGCATGTCAAAAGGTTTGGGAACTGCCTTTCTAAGAGGACTAAAGCTACAATCCTGTGCACATTTACACTGCAGAAAATTGTACAACTCTCCGCATTCCCTAACTATCCTGACTGCCTGAGAAATGCTGAGCTGAAGGACATTTTGTTCCATCAAAACTACCGTAAGATTGCACACTAAAGCACATAAAATGTAAGGTGTTCCCTGGTGTTTTGTGCATTACATTTCTTACCACAGAGGTGCAGAATCCGCAGCTGTTTGTGTAGGCCATGAAACTATCAGGACGCCAGCCTGCTTTTTTTCCTAGCTGCCAGCTTCTTCCCTCTGCCCTGCCCTCTTTTTTGGCAGGGAAAAACATTTTCCTTTGATCAGGATGGTAGAAGGGGATGTCACTGCATCTGCTCCTGTACCATGCTACTGATCCTGTGCAACGCTTTCCCTCTCTTCCCCCTGCCCCCAGCAATAGTGATTAAAATCCTTCAAACGTGTGTTCTTTGTTACATGCAATTACGATCACATCTATTTTAGCCCAGAGCTAATTTTAGTTTCCAATAATAACAGGGAAGTCAACACTGCTGAATAGAGGGGGATCTCCAAGCTGGAAAACACTAAGTTGCAAATGATGCAAGAAAGTTGGCAAATTTCCTAAAAGCCATTGCTGGAATGTCAATGGGGTTAAGATTCATCTGTTATCAAGAGCAGATAATGAATGACAGGCCCGTACAGTCATTCATAAACTTACCTGCACAATCAGTCAGATGAAGGGTAGAGGCGGGCCTCCATCATTGCGCTGAAGCTCCCCATTATGTTCTCTCAATCACATACTGGAGTCTTGAAGTGGGGAGCCTGCCCAGCGCGTGTCTGCTGCCCTCGCAGTGTAGAACCAGGATTACAAATCATACGAGAAACCTGCAGACAAAGTGCAGGCTTCAGGCCTTTCATCCCAGCCTGGGGACAGCTGAAGAACGTGGTGGGGGTGCGACAGAGGAGTGGAGGCCTTTTCTGAGGTTTACTGGCAGCAAGAGCTTTAAGCTCTAAGATGCTGTGCTTTTGAAGGCTTGGGCCCTGCCCCTCCTCTCTTGCCCTCAGCTCTGCCCACCACTGGAATATGGCCCCTAAAGCCTTCTCCAAAGTTGGATTCAGTGCTCTAGCAGAAAGAGCTTCAATACTCTTGCCTGCCGTGTGTAGGATTCCTGTGAACAGGAGAGATAAACCTTGTTGGGAACAGCCATACCAGAAGCCATTCTGGGTAACATACATATATAAACAAGCTTTAATGGCCCTTCTGCACATTGTGAAATCAGATGGTTTGGACCTCTTTATTTACCCAGTATTTTAAAGTTTAAAATTTAATTATGTTTTTATCCTCAGTCATGGGTTATTATGATGTATTTATTGAGTGATTTATTATAAGCTGTCCAGAGACGTGCAGTAATTGGACGGGTTAGAAATACTCATGATGATGATGATGATGATGATGATGATGTTGATGGTAGGTCGGATGGTACAACTATGAAACCATATCACAGACTTTGGGGGGGGGGTCCTTTTTTTTTTAATGTAGTAAAATAGCATGTTGGAAATAGCAATTCAGTGTAGTTTTAAAGTAATTAACCCTCTTTATGACACGCAGGGTGCTTTTTAAGGAAGGAATATAATAAAAAACAGATTCCTGCTGCAGCCAGTCTGATTATAATAAGGTTCAGAATTTTACCATCTCCCTTCTGCATAAGGTGTGAATAATTTCTTAGGCCGAACTGATGCAGGGAGAAGAATGAGGTGGCACAATGGACTCTAAATGAAGGATAAACATTTTAATAGTCCCTTGGTTTACAAAATGCACATTCTCTCTAAAGGGAGGAAATGAGGACATTGAGGTGGGGGTCTGAGGTTTGTCCTTCTAGTTTTCTGCTTTGTTGCTGTGCTTGTGTGCCATCAAGTCATCGCCAGCTTATGGTGACCCTATAAACAAAAGTCTTCCAAAGTGCCTTGTCTGGGGCAGTCTTTCTTGGCTCTTACAAAGTTTTATGCTTGCAGGTCATTTTTTAACATAGATAGTTTGGAAAATTTATTCCCTATTTGCAGTCTTTTGTTATGCAGCCCAGTCTACAAGTCTCTGTTGTTCTGCTCTTGGTCACAGACAGCTTGTGGATCTGAATAGCTTTTATTAGTAGATTGGACACAAAACCACAGATCTGTGGGTCATAAACACTTCATGGTACATGGATGCTATGCTCTGGAGGTCTAAGAGAAGCGTTGAATTCTGCCAAACAGTGCAAGGCCTTTGATGTTTAATTTTAATGTTGTCCAGTCTTCTCTTATGCTGAAACAAAGGATAGATTTATTGATCCCATCACTGACTTTCTTCTTGATGTGCATGTGCTTACATAATTGGTGTGAAGGAACAAACAGATCAAAAGAGATCAATGGAGTATGTTATGTAACTGATTTGCTCAGAAGAAGCCAACATTTTTATTGAGATGAGATAGGTGTAACTTTGCCCCTTTTTCTAAAAACATTTCCTGGTGGTAAAAATGGACTTTATCTTTTGCACCACTAACCTTGATCCAATTGCCTGTTATGATCATTGACCCTGTGAATGAGGTAGAATAGGGAGACAAGAAGCACTGCCTCTTGTACACAGTATTTATTTCCTTTCATATAAGGACATTTTCTGTGCAGGTCTTCTTTTAATTTAAGCATTCACAGCGTTTTTATCCTGCTCTTCAGTCAAAAGGATTGCAGTGTAGCTTATAAAGAGCAATAATTAAACTAAAAATATTTAGAGCACTTGGTCTCCCCCCCCCTCTCTCTCTCACACACACACACACACACACACACACACACACATAGAGCGGGGGTTGGGAAGGATAAGTGACAAAAAGCACCCACAAGATGCTTGATTTAGTTGCCTAGATGGCTGGAAATAAACTGATTCTATAGCAGGTTTGCATTGGTTCTTTTAGCTTTCTGGGCTGGCCTGTTCCCATTTTCTCTTCTCTTTTGCAGTTTCCCTACTTTTGCACTCAAGATTAATCTGTTTCTTCTCCCATCCCTTCAGGGCAAGCTGTTTCCTCAGGAAGAGAGGAGGGGAGGGCCATTCCTGGGAGCTAAATGATGGCAGTTTGCCAAGTTGCATTTACTTCTCCTGAACATATAGCTCAAAGTAGTTGGTTCCTGGGCTACTTGGAATAGTTGGGGCAAGAACTATTAATATCCTTTGCATATTGGCAGTGTCCCTGGCCCAATTCAGATGCTACTGGTATGGCAGGGTTGCTGCCTTCCCATGGTTTGATTCCACACAAATATTGTCATTCCCTGTGGTTGAATCGCATCATGTGTTGGTGACATCAGATGATGGATTCACGCAGAGCATGAACCCTTTCCCTGTGGTTACACTAGCCTCTGGCAAGAACTCCCCAGACCTCACTGAACATGTAGAAGCTGGAGGCCTAAGTGTATGTTTTGAGTATTTAAGCATGCCCTAGAATCATCCAGATGCCAGCTTCTTCTGCCTCTTTCAAGCAAGCAGCAGGTAGATAATTTAGTGCATGTCTAGATATGCTGGAAGAGCTTCCATGACTTTTTGAAGAATTTATAGAGAGCTGCAGCTGGCTTCTATGGCTTTCTAAACAAATCCAGTATGTTGCCTGTAGGGATTTGTCTTCATATGACTCAGATCCCACTTATGCCACTGGAGAGAGAGGTGTTGGTGGTTTATGTGAGTTTAGAACAAGATACACCTTGGAAAGGCATGATAATTACTGTTGAATGTATGTGACATGCAAGTCTCCTACATATTTACCTATATTTTGTTGATATATGGCATTGTAAGGCAGGTAAGGTAAATTTGCAGGAGATGGATAGGGAGCAGGACTTCACTGTGCATGCTGTAAAATAAAAGGAGAATCTATAGCTTGGTGGTAGAACATGTACTTTGCTCCTGGAAGGTCCCAGATTCAATCTTCTGTATCTCCAGACTAGATTCTGTGTATCCAGCCTGGCTCAATATAAAAAAGCTTCCTGTGTTCCTGTGAACTTAATACTGGGTGGATGCAGTTAAATCCTGGTTTAAGAGAGAGGAAAGAAGGGAGACTTTTCAAAGGACTGAGTAGTTTGAGGAAGGACCACAGCTGCCTGGTAGAATGCATAGTTTGCACAGAGAGGGACCCCAGTAAAGCGTGTTATTTTTTCTCCATTTTAATTTGCAAGAACAGGAATTGAGTTGACATTTCTACTGACATTTTGGTCATGGTAGCCACTTCTTCTGCCCCATATGTTGATATTCAGGCAAGTACAGAGAGCCTTTCAGTGGCTGGGTTCACATGTTAAGGTGAGCAACCTTGTGAGTTTGCAATATTTTCCCTTGATGATCAGGCTTACAGTGATAACTCTCCTCCCTCACACCATCTCCTCCTCTCTCAGTTCTCCAGGCAGTATCCCAGGAAACACTGCAGGGAGAAATGACAGCCACGATCCTAGGTTGAGTCTGGCTTGCTGTGGCTGTCAAGCAGTCTCCGCTACTTCAGCCTTATGCCCTGAAGCACAGTAGAGAAGAAGCTGACCAGGCATCCTTGCCACCTGCCTGCTCCCGAGAAGACTGCTGCAGTAGGAAGCAAGGGTGCCTGATCCAAGTTGGGATATATTGTGAGCCTTAAATAAATAAATAAATAAGTAAGTAAGTAAGTAAATAAGTAAGTAAATAAATAAATAAATAAATAAATAAATAAATATCTCCTGCAAAATATATATGGGCAGCACTCCCCCAAACACTCATCTGAGAGAATTCCCACCTTTGTACATGTGGAGGCAGTGAAATCAGCTGCATGGCAGAGCCGCTCAACCGATTTGTCTGCTCACCCCACTTTCTCTCAATCACTTGTGAAAGAGGCGCCCCCAACCTGGTATTCTGGTATCCTCCCGTGCCTTTTTTGCAGGAGGCAGTGAAGAGAGGGCTGTGAGACTCGCCCCCCCCTTTCTTGCTCCTGCTTGTGAGGAGGTGTCCCCAAGCACAGACACCAGGCTCAGGACTCCCCTCTTGCAGAGGGAGTGAGAATGGGGGGGACCAGCAGGGAAATCAGGCATGTATTGCTGCTCCTTTCCACAGCACTGCCCACCTGATCACCTGCTCCTGCCCTAAAGAGCAGCACCTGTCATTGACACGTTCTGGCTTGCCACTTGGCAAGAGTGGCAGTTTCCGTTTCTGCCAAGTACTTCTCTGGTTGGGGCTTTCATGCCATGATGGGTTGTATTTTCTAGGTTCAGATGACAGAACAAGCCATTACGGTACAAAGAAACCTAAGAAGCAACCATGGTTCCTCTGTGATCTCTAAAGACCAAATGTACCGCAGCAGGGTTCAGACAGCAGGATAGGCCATCAGTGATACAAGCTACCGTGGCTTGTCGTGCCGTGCCAGCCGCCCTCTGTGTTCCATGTAACGCCCAACGAGGGAGGCTGTGCAGACTTGTCCCTGGGATGCCTAGTTGATGAACACACCAGCTCAGTCTTCCAAGTGAGAGATTTCCACCCTGCCAATTATCCAAGGCTAACCAAGGTCACTTTAGGAAAATTAGGGTTTTCGTTCTTACAATATATAATAATTGCTTGTTTTGTGCATGCCAGTATCTACTCAATGGCTGTCACATGGGGTGCTTCCAGATAAAACTTCTTTTGTGCAGTCGCATTGCTTCATTCATGGAATTTGTGGGGGAGGGGGCACCCTTGCGGTAGCTATCAAAAGCCACGTTTGGTTGAGATTCGTGCCAGTACCCTTGGGGTCGGTGACCTCTTGTAGCATGCAGGGCTTTGAGTGCAGCACGCTGGACTACATCATACAAAGAAAAATTGGCGCCACTCTGCAAAAGAACCCTTAACAACCACTGCTAAGAAAGAGAAGTGAAATTGGAACAGGCTACTGCTCACTGTAGAGCAAGATTACACTTCTGGAATGCCAGACGCATATGGGAGCAAATTACCTGCCCTGAGCTTCAAAACAAATCTAATTTCTTGCAAGAGCCTTTGTCCCTTTGTATGTTGTGCCTAAATGATGTGCAGAGACCAGGAAGCTCCAGGTAAAGAGCTATCTTCCCCTCCTTCCTCCTGCAGTCTCAGAAGAAAGGTTCTGGCTACTTCTTAATGTCTTTTCTTCCTCCCTAAAGACAGACTGGGGTGATGGTGATCAGATATCACATTAGGTATCCATGAGGCAGGCTACTTGCAGGAACTTGTACTTATGGATCTCTGCCCAAAATTTCAAACTTAGTCAAACTTTATAACATCTGTAGTAGTGAATGACTATTGCAGTTAGAACTAAACTCCAAAATGCATCACTTTACTTCTCCCTTCAAGCTCAAATCAAGCTCACTTGATGGTGCAAAGATAATGACATCAGAACCTGGATTCTTGTTCAAATGAAGGCCAGTCGGTGCTAATCTAGTAAAATGATTTTGCAATAGTAAAAACTGCTTGGAGGAGGAAGTCAAGTCCTCATGTAAGGCAAGTTAAGACAAGAAGTTTGTGTCCTAATTGTGTCAGAACGATTGTTAAAAAAAAAACCACACAAACTTTGAACAATTGACTTTATTAAAGTTATATTAAACATGAAGCTGACAAATTTGTTACAGTCTTTCTGTACACTAAAGTTGACAGCTGATATACAAGTTGTCAAACAGTTAAGGAATCTTTCTCAGCACCAAAAATTAAATGGCATTCCATCTCCTGAACATCCGCTTTCTTCATCTTGAAGGGTCTCTGGAGCAATCAACACACTATAGTTAAATTCATGCTTTTTTACATGCATGTTGGGAGGCTGTGGCTGCAAAATGCTCCCGTGTTCTGCAGAACAGCCTAGCCCAAGCTGCCACCCTCCAAGCGTGTTGAATTACAATTCCCATCATTTCCCGCAAGCATAGTAATTGGCAATGCTGGCTGGAGAAAATAGGAGCTGTAGACCATAATCAGAAGGCACCTGTTTGGGCAAAGTTGCTATAGACAAGTTGTGCGTTTACTTTTAGAATAAATGTGTTCAAAGCAGCAAGTAAAGTGGACATACGGAAGTAGCAGCCAGGAGTCTTAATACGGCCTTGGAGGTCATCTTGTCTGAGTTCAGGGATCCTGATTCATGCAGCTTACACTTTTTCCCATGCAAGTTAAGGCACATTTCAAGGATATTTCAGTCCTCCCAACACAAACAGAAGCTGCCTTTTTACTGTTGATGTGGACTCATTTTCCTGTGCCCTGGTTTACACTGGTTTCACTGGTCATTGGAGACCTACTTAACTTTCGGGAGCTGGGTGGACATGGTCTTTCCCCAGGGTGTTGCTCTCATGCGAAGGATGGGATAGGAATAGCCAACTTCTCTAGCCCTGCTAGATGAGCCCCGTGTTTTAAAATTTTAGTAGCAGATTTGGAGTTAAAGTGGCTGTCTTAGATGGGAAATCAGTCATACTGAGGGTCCTTGAGCCTTCCCAAATTTCCTTTCAAGCTCCTTCTGCCTTTCAATTACTATATATTATTCCTTTAATTCAAACAGGGAGAATGCACATTTTGGAATTCATTGTTTTGGAAAGAGTGCATATGAAAGTGCACTTCCCCCCATAAACAAAAATGCATACTTTTAGGAATTGTGTGTATATTTTGAACACAAGTTTGAGAACAAGTGAGTTTTCCAGGAAAAAAAAGTGCTTGTGCCCATGTTCTCATTCAGAAGTGCAAACCAGGCAAATTTGTGTAAAAATCAAAGCAAAATATGCAGCCCCATTATTGCCATATCTGAAAGGGCTGCTCGTACACCAGCACCATCAACTGGACATCTTGGATAATGCAACTTCCAAGCACCTGTAAAAGCAGCAGAATATGAAGAAACATATGCCTGCTTTTTCCTTTTTTGAATTGGGGACTGCAAATGATGAAGCTAGAAGCCACCACACCCATCCAGGATGAGGCCCAGCCAAAAACTTTGCTCAGATTCATTTCAGATAATGTGCTTGCCATGAAAGAGTTGATTTTGGAGTTGTGGAAATCCCTGTGCCCTAAGGAAGATGGAGCTGCCTTACTTACCCTGCTCTTTCCAGATGTGTTGGAAATGACCATGCAGGCTAGTGATTGGAGTTGTAGTCCAATGCGTTTCAACAGTTCTAGGTTGGGGAAAGCTGAACTGGAGCAGAGGATTGGTTCTCTTTTAGTTAATGGTGTCTGCTTCTATTTAATGATGATGTATCAGTGTCTATCCTTCCAACTTGTTCTCATGGAGGTAGTTGCGTTAAATAGGAAGCTTTCAGGATTGACTCAAGTAGTTTCTTGCTGTTCTTTCTGTAGATTAAAATAAATAAATTGCTGCAGCTATTGCATTTTATATTTTTCTGCTGCTTTAGAAGCTAGCTTGGAATAAGCCGACCTTAGGAACACTTCAACTCATCAAAGTTTTTAAAATATTTTGAAATTTCCAAGGTCATTTCCCCCTGCAGTAAGAATGAAGAGGCTAAATGTCAGGAAGAAGCTTCTCTTAAATGGTTTAAAAACCTGTTCAGTTGTATTACACTAAAACTGTGGTGAGACACAATACTAAGAAAAAACTGAGCTGCTTCCTTTCTCTCTCCTCTGGTGTGGCTGCAAAGAAGGGATTGGAAGCTTTGGCTTCCATTTTCATGTAAGTGAGATTTCTGCTTAAACTTGGAACAGTGACTAATCTTAATTATGTTTTATGGAAACAACCCAGGATTGATGCGAAGCTGGCTTGTTTCCCTAAACATAACTTACCTGACTTGGTGCCTTCCAGACATTTTGGACAACACCCCCAATATTCCTGACCAATGGCCATACTTCTGGGGATGGAAATCCAGTTCTTTGGAGGTACCAGTTTGGGAAAACTTCCCTAAATCAGAGTTAAGACTTTCCATAAATTGTCTGGGTTTGAACATAGTTGCATTTGGAGATTGTAACATTCCTTCACCTCTGGATTGATTGCATTTCTAATTTTGGATAACTGCAGTTCAGTGTTACTTCTGAATTCTAAAGAGCTCAGTTAATTTTTGAAACCAGGTAGCTATGTAAACCATGGTTTTAAATAGAAACATAGAAATAGAGCAAGTCAGAAGGGGTCTCCTGGGTCATCTAGTCTGACCCCCGGCTCCAGCCAGCTCCGCTCATAACATGCCCACCACGTGCATGTCCAGCCTATCTTTGCACACCCTCACCGATGGGGCCTCAGCCACCTCCCGTGGAAGCCCATTCCACACCCTCGGAATCCTAACTGTCAGGAAGTGCTTCCTGGTATCTAAATGGAACCTGGGTTCCCTGAGCTTTGCTCCATTGGAGCGTGTCCTGCCTTCCTCTGCAGGGGAGAACAGGTCTCTACCCATCTCCATGTGACATCCCCTCACATACCTGTATGTTGCCAACATATCCCCTCTGAGTCTCCTCTTCTCCAGGCTGAAGAGACCCAGTTCCCTCAGCCTCGCCTCATATGGCATCCCCTGCAAACTGGCCACCAACCTTGTGGCCCTACACTGCACTGACCCTGGCTATATCCTTACTGTAATGAGGGGCCTAAAACTGAGCACAGTACTCCAGTTGTGGGTGCACCAGAGTCGTATAGAGTGGTAGTAACACCTCTCTTGATCTAGAAGCCACATTTCTGGCTATGCAACCAAGGGTGGTGTTCGCCCTCTTGACCACCACATCACACTGCTGACTCATGTTTAGCCTGCAGTCAACCAGTACCCCGAGGTCCCTTTCACAAGTGCTGCTCTCCAGCCACTTGTCACCTAACCTGTACTTATGACACCTATTCCTACGCCCCAAGTGCAAGACCTTGCACTTATCCACATTGAACGCCATCCTGTTGTCTCCTGCCCACTTCCATAGTCTGTCCAGATCCTTTTGGATCTGGAGTACCTGCTCCTCAGTTGTGGCCACTGCTCCAGTTTTAGTGTCATCTGCGAATTTGATCAGCAGACTGTTCACCCCTTCTTCCATGTTGTTAATGAAAAGATTAAACAGGATCAGCCCCAGGACAGAGCCCTGGGGGACCCCGCTTGTTACTGGCCACCATCCCGATGATTCCCCGCTAATGGTTACCTTCTGCTTTCGGTCAGTCAACCATGCCCTAATCCACCGGACAGTGCTTTGGTGTATCCCAAAACTCCTCAGTTTCTCAACCAGGAAATGGGCTTGTTTGAAACACAACACAGTTAAAATTAACCACAGCTTGTTAGATATGGACAACACAACAAGATGCAGTTAATCAAAACATTTAAGTAAAAGTTTTTGAGTTCTTCATGGTTGTGCTGAAGGAGGGAGAAACCTACAAGCCTGAGACTTGCACAGTCTGTTTCTGTTTCAGAAAACCCTGGTTTATTGTAACAAACAAGTGCAACCAATGACAAAGTGCAGCTAGTTGAAAATAGAAGCATTTGTTCTCCTGCTTGTGGCCATACTGGAAAAAGAGGGGGAACAGGGAAAGCTCGTGAGCCCAAGGCTCATTCATTAATGCAGGATTTGTGCTCACAGAGGGATTTTGAAAGAATGTCATAGGCACTCCCACAAAATGGCTGCCAATGGGGGATTTGTTCATTCATAAAAAGGATGCATTGGGGAGAATGTCCAGTCAAAAAACATATATTTCCCAGAAGGCAAACTGGTAAGACTAACAAAAAAGTAACTTGTCCAAGAACCTAAGTACAAGACAGAACTGGGATCTGAACTCTAAAATACAATACCAGTTTTGTGAACCAAATACTTTGCTTTGTGGGATGACATGCTCCCACACAAAACATTAAAAAAACAACAACAAACCTCCTTTGATGACATTAAAATCGAGGAGTACTAAGTGACTTGATGGTGATACACTGGTTTCCATGGGCACCAATGGACCATTGGAGACCTGCATGTAACATTAAGCCATAGTTAAGCTGCAAAGTGGAAATAAATCAATCCTGGGACTTATTGTCCCCCCTGCAGTTCATTCCAGCTCTTACTAGCAGCATTTTCTTCTTCAGCTGGTCCTGGGTGAGGCATGCACTGTTGCCAAGTTCTGTGGCTTGTGCCAGATTGCAAATACTTTAAAAACTATTTTATTACTTCAAAATGCAATGCTTTGATGGATGTTCATTTTTATAGTTAATACTAAAACAACTTGTAGAACTTAAAATTTAAAAAGCTAAAGCTTTCCCCCACTCTAGCTCATTGTAGGCAGCACACTCCAAAAACACAGAGCCACCAAGCTCTGCATGGTACCCCCTTCAGCTCAGAGCCAAGGGTGAGCAGCTGGCTTGCCCACTGCTGTGGCCAGCTGTGTTTGCCTCTCCCTGGCCATTCCTTCATTCTTTCTTGCCACATTTCCTCGCATAAGAGATACTTGCCCATGGGCCCCATACTAATCTCTGTGTGTTAATCCTTGGAAAATTAGAAAACTTCCAAAATTAACAGTAGTTGTAGTTGTCGTAGGGGCCCCAGGACACTGCTTTGCCCGGGGCCCATAATGCTGTTAAGACGGCCCTGTGAGTGGGTGCTTGCCAGTGCTGGCTTTTCCACACCTGCAAGGCAATGCTTTTTGCTGTGGTCAGTGAAGGACAAACCTCCATGTGCAAAGTGTTCCAAAGAGACGTCTTTTAAATTCAGCCCATCTGCTGAAATGGCTAGAGCCGTGTTTTCAACATGGCCTGGACTCCAACTCGAACGTGCTTGGCTGAGATGGAAGCGGCAGCAGGAAAGGAATCTTCGAGCGTGGAACAAGGGAGACACTCTGTTGAAAGGCCACAGGAGTGTAAAACAGGTCTGGGGCCACAAGCATCTGAAGATGGGAGGAGGCCTTGATAGATGGCTGAATGGGATTGAAGGAGTGATAAGCAACTCGAATAAATATCTGTGGGGCTGCTCTCAGCTTATCTCCTCTGCTGGGAAAGGCCTAACTGTGCCACATCCTTATTTCTGCAATCTTGTCCACTGGGAAGCTATAAATCATTGAGCTGTTGGCAAGTGAATTGCGCTTCTCTGAGGACTGGACTTATACACTAGGAAAGGAGCGGGCGGCAATCTTGTGTTTTCATTCAGAACTAGCCTCTCCATGACTTGCAAGAGTTCAGAATGTACTTCCAGCAAGGTTGTTGCAAATACTTAAGTTGAAGCTAAACCCGAAGTGAAGCTGCTGAGCTTGCAGCTCTGAAAGGCCATCTGTGGTTTGGAAGTCAGTAATTATTGCTTTGAAACCACTCTCCTGAAGATGCTCTATTCTGCCCAGCAAAGTGATGGCTGTGGTAGAACCTCCTGCAGGCTTCTTCACAACTAAAGTGGGCATGTGGAACCTTATGCCAGTGGGCCAGTTGTGGCCCACTTGGGTTTCCACTTTGTCCTCCCAGAATTCCCCAGAGAGCCATGTCCTTTCCTGCAGCCTCCCATTCTAAATGGCTGAAATGCCTCTCCTCAAATTTAGTGACTGGCTGTAAGAACTTTAAGTTAAAATATGATGGAATATTTTATTTTATTTTCGACTCAAGTCCTTTTTCCTTTGTCTCCACCCACCACTGGAATGAGGCCCTTGATAGCTTCTTTGAAACTGAATTTGATCCTCAGGGTGAAAGAGGTTTGATACTCCTGAACTAAACTGTATCTTCAGGAAACTGTCGGATGAAAGAAGTCCTCTGACTATAGATTTCTTGTGTGCTTTATGTTTTCCTCTGCTCCAGGCAAACTTGCATTATGGAAAAATTATTGGGGGATGGAGAATCTGGTGTTTTTATGCAGCTTTCATTTGAAAAATGTTTCTGTTTGGCTCTAAATGCAAATCAAACTATTATAGTGAAGTGAGTTACACTTGGCATGGTTTCTAATCCAAACAAAAAAAAATTAGCCATAAAATTTAATGTCGTTACTGCTTTTGCCAAGTTGTTATTATCCAAGTGTTTTAATTATGGTCGATATTGTTGAAATAAACTCTCCAGAAGTGTGGCTCATTGAACTTCCAAATGTCTCTTAATTTTTGTAAACCTCTTTTAGTTTAATGGATTTGATTATATTTGAATGTTTAGATCATGAGACCTCCTAACAAAGTTAGGACTTGGACTATTGGCTGAAATGTGGCCTTCTGCCTGTCCAACCATGCTTTAAGGGTATAAGGAACAATTCTAGGGAACAAACTGTGTATAAATATTAATTCATTGGTGTCATGGTAAGCAAATGTTAGGAGTTAGTTATATATAAATTTTCCCCATCCATTATTTCAGTTGGCTGCAGTGCATTTTCATACATTAGCTTTGCCTTAGAAACAGGTCTGTTTAAAACACTTAGCTTGCTTATTATCTATGGCACTGTCAAATATGCGAGAGGCAGCCTGTGTTTGAAAGCAAGCTAATCTGAAGGCTCTTAGAGTAACCTAAAAAAAACCTTACCTGCCCCTCTGGATTTACTTGGGGCAAAACTACGTTTTGTATTCAAGGAGCTGCTGCTGAAAATTGTAACCCCGTGATGAACCCATCCTCATCCTCCTGTGAGGATCACTCACAGCAGCCTTCCCAAGTTGTTATCCACCAGATGTTTTGAATCTCAATGCCCATCAGAGCCATCCAGCATAGCCGATGATCAGGACTCCTGGGAGAGCCCTCTGGAGAGCGCTAAGTTGGGAACTTGTATATGCAGTCATCACATAATGTTTCTTTGCACCTGACAGAGGTGGGGAATGGGGAGAAGCAGCAGCTGGTGAGAATGCTGGTGAAAAGGTTCTCAGGTAGGGCAGGGGCCCATATAGAGTTTCTTGCCCAAGGTTCTCCTAAAACCCAAGTCCAACACTGGCAGCCTGTGTGGCATACTGGTTAGAGTGGCAGATTAGGACTAGAGAGGGCATAGGTTGAATTTCTACTCAGTCCCAAAGTTCAGGACATGAGGAGTTACAGCTATGAGGCCCTCCAGGTGTTGTTGGATTTCAGCTTTGAGTTGCCACAGGTCCCCCACTCTTGACCTAAAGAACCTCACTGGGTGGTTATGAGCAACAGCACCTCAAAGTCTTGGAAAGATGGGGCATAAATATAGTCTTAGAAAAGAAAAATTCTGCAAGTAATTTCTTTGTTCCGTACAGTGGAATAACATAAGCTGACCTGAAGATACGTGGTTTCTGGTCAGCCAGATGAGTTTTAGCCTTTTTCTCTCTTTCAGTTTCCACCTGGCTGCCTCCAAAGGACATGGAGAATGCCTCAGGATTATGATGACACATGGCGTGGATGTGACAGCGCAGGATGGAACAGGTGTTCAAGTTGTTCATATGCAAGTTCGTAGGCATGCCCTTGGTCTCTTCTGCTTTCATGGAGTATAGAAACATTTGAGCTGACTCTTTCATACACAGTCAAAATACGAAAAGGTGCAGCTTCCCCAGCCCAGCACCTGGACCACAGCTGCCATCACCATCAGCCAGTAGCTCCATTTGCTTCTGCCAATGAGGGGTGATGGAGATAAGAGTCCAACTCACCTGGAGAGAGTCAGATACCGGGAGGACTGCCTTATACCAACTCATTTATCTGGCTTGCTCAGTGCTGTCTATTTAGAGTAGCAGCTGCAGCCCCCTGCCTTGGGTTGTGGTCTCTCGCCATCCCAGTGAACCAGAAATGTCAGGTACTGAGAGTGGGAGCTAGTGCATTCTACCACTCAACCAGGGCACCTGCCTTTTCATAGCATGCCTGTTTTGTGCTGGATTCACAGCTAGCCACAATGCACTTTCTGATCTCAGACACTGTGATCAGTATATGCAAGGGTTAAGCAGTCACCACTGCACAAGTATTGAAAACGGAACGTGAGCACACACGAGCAAATTCTAGCCTGCTCTGAGGTGCAGAGCTTCAAACAGGCAAAGACTTAAGCTAAGTGCACAGTGACTTTTCCAGCTATCGTTTGCTCAGCATTGACTGAACTTGTGCTTTCCTTCTTTGATGGGCAGCGGCATTGAGGGGAGAGGAATATAACAGCATACCTATTGTTGCTTGCATTGATGTTCTTAATGGAGAAGGAACTGGGTTCTTCAAGCCGGGAGAGCCACAGCCTCCATTAGGAAACCTCTTGCACAGTGCTCCAAACTCTTAAGTATGATTTAATTACTAATGGTGCATCTCGCCATTCTCAGAGTATCTGAAATCATTTCCTATTTACATAGGGCACAGTGCTTTACACCTCGCAGCCAAGAACAGCCATCCTGATTGTGTCAAGAGGCTTCTCCAGGTGAAGTATCTTTTTTTTTTCTTCTGTATTTGCACTTTGGATTTCCTGTTAAATGCTGCTGTACTTTGAAGCACTCCTTTTTAAAGCAGCCACTTAAGGGGAGTTAATTGTCTAAAATAGAATTCCAGAGTTCTTAATATTTTGAAACAATGGTTGTTCCCAGGAATACAGGGATATTCTTAAACTGTGTCCTTCTTTGCTTTGACCTCAGTGAAAACCAGTGATAGAGCCACCACTGATCTCTTGCTATTTCTGATCCAGTAGGTAATGATCAAATATAAAGTATGTATTATATGTGCAGAGTGTAAGACAGGGATTGAGAACATGTGGTCATCCTGTTATTGTTGGTCATGCTGGCTGGAGTAGATGGGGCTTGCAGGCTAACCATACCCAAGTCCATGTTTTCCCCAGCCCTAGTTTAAATTCATGATCTGCATATCTGAGGACAGTGTTTGGTATGAGTTTAACAAGTAACAAGAGCTGCAGTTGCCAAAATAACTCTTATGTTTATTGTGGATGGTGCTTAATTTGCCAGCTAAAAATAGCTGTTGTCCAGTTTTTGTCTGCAGCTGAGTTAGGTAGTCTGTATTAAACGACAAATTGAGCCATGCATTTTTGTGTATATTAAATTCCTCTTGCAATTCAGCACTGAGAGTCATTAATGTATTTCCACCCTTTTTGAAAATCTTTATGGCTTAATTTTACCTTTTGCTAATTTTTTCATGCTGATAGTTGTATCTCTGTTCTATAGCATATGCTTCAGCTTTAGCAAGTCAAGGACAAACAGTCTCAGCCCATGCCTGTCAAGGGGATGCGAAAAGCTACAAGGCTAATTACAAAATGCAGCAAATCTGGGTCCGAGAACCCTAGTTTTAATTTTGCTCCAGTTCTGCAAAAATGGTAACCACCTTCAAAGTGCTTCTTGTTTCATGCCTTGCTAACACACCTTATCTCTCCTTTTCTGCAGTCTAAATGCCCACCGGAGAGCACAGATAGCTCTGGGAAAACAGCTTTACACTATGCAGGTAATATGTCTTCCTCTCTTCCCCCTCCCCCCACACTCTTGCCAGCCCCACATGACCATGCTTCCTTACAGGCTAGAGACAAATGCAGGCTGGTTCTCTGTCTCACTCTCATGCCCCTTTTCCTCCAAAGCCATGGGCTGATCACTGCCAGAGGCAGAAGGACCTGTCCTGCTTTTCGGAAGGAGCCTTGAGGCAGAGGGCAGAGATTAATTCTGCCATGCAGCCATTGCACTTACATAGCAAAGGGCCCTGTATGAAGATATTCGCCTTTCTCTACTTAGTGTCTAGTAGGAAAATGATCTTATGCCTTATAAAATGTCTTACTATGCTGAATGACTTACATGTGGCTGGTCCTACAGTGGTGATGTGGTAGGCAGAGAATGCTTTCCCCATTTGCTACTCAGTGACCCTGTCTGGTATGCTGCATTTTCCTATTCGTGGCCCAGTTACCATCTTGCCCCAGGATTTATTATATAAGCTGTGCAGAAATGCAGTCCTGTTTTAATAGTTCAGCAAGGCTAGAAAATCTCTGCACAGATTCTTTCGGCATTTTTACCAACCATCTTGCACTGCCTTTAAAGATTAGTAAATGTATTATGGCATAGTCCATGAAAGCTTGTACCAGAACAAATCTGCTTTTCTTTAAGGTGCTGCAATAGACTGGTACATCTTACCCTTTTGGAAAGTGCTTTCAAAAGAGTTTTCTAATTTTGCACCTTTCTTTTTGTCTTTGAAGCTGTATGTGGCTGCCTTCAGGTGGCTAAACTCCTGTGTGAACACAAGTGTCCAGTTAATGTCAAAGATGCGGTATGTTCTCATGAGTAACTTCTGTGTTTTTTAAAACTGTTAACAGTACTTCATGAAGCTTCATTTTGAAGCTGCTAAGTAACTCTGTTCAGGACTAACTTCTTCAAACAGGTGCAGGAGGGGGAGGGGGAACAACCAGTTAATATCTCAGTTGGCCAGCACAAGTTAGTGCACAGGGAGACCCCTTGTCTATAACTGAGTAGGTTGACGTGAGCCAAAGAGCCGTGTACAAATGTATTTATAAATGCTTGCTTCCATTTTAAACATGAATGTGTCAACCGAAAAGCATGCAACAGATAAAATGGCAAATTCATGTCTCATTTAGAGTATCTACTAGCCATTGTATTGATCTCTGGTTCTGCACTGACACTGCAGAAATGCAAAATGCACGAAGACCAAATGGTTGAGACTGCCTTCAAGTCTGCACAGTAGGAATGGCTCGATGGGAAAGAGGAGACATGATCCCATGCAGTCAGCCATTGTTTGTAGCCTCCGCCTTCAGAAAGATCCCAGTTTGATACGTCTAGCTATCCCACCCTCTCCAGGAGACGCATGGGTGGCCTTCCATTTGGAGCATCTCTGTTCCTTGGACCCTTGCTCAACTGAGCTTTCAGGTTCAGCTTCAAGTATTTTATCTGTTGAAATTATTAATTACTCTGCTCTTCAGCCAAAAAACAGTGCAGAACAGCTCACATTAGATAAGTGCAAGCAAGACAGACCCATTATATAGCTTACAATCATAATGGCCCAGCACAAAAGGAATAATGGGTGGGGAAGGCAGCGGGAGACCAGAACACTTGGGAACCAGTTCTTAAACGTACAAACTTCTTACAATGATCAGCCAGAATGGAAGTGGTGCAGGGAGAGGAGAAGCAGACTTGAAGCCGGTCTCAGCACAGACGGTCCCCTAGTTCTTTCAAGCACGTCTGTTAGACAGTCCAGAGGAGACTGAGACCAGTATACTGTCCTTAGGAATTTGTGCTGAACCTGTGAGGAAACAGAACTTAGTGTGTGACAGAGACAACACGTTTTTACCATGCAGTACTGGCAGGCTAGATGTGGTCTTTTGCTCCAACCATTGCAGGTATTTGTGCACCTGTTATAGGACATGGCATGTACAGACCTATTTCCACAAGGGGGTTACATTTCCTGGTTTGCAGTGAGCACCTCTGATGTTTATCCTTCTAAATCTGCAGAACATCTTGAGTCTAGCTCTATAGCTGATGGCTTTAATCTTCTCCTTTGCAGGATGGGCATATACCTTTGTTACTTGCAGTACAAAATGGCCACACTGAAGTATGCAAATACCTTCTGGAGCATGGTGCAGACATCAATTCCAGAGACAAAAATGGAAGGTACAGCCAAGCTAAACTCACAGCCTCAGATTCTTCATTTTTAACCTGAAGGCTCTGGATTTCTTTTGGGATCTTTGCTAATGAAAGGTTAAACTTAGAGTTTAGGACATATTGTATGGAACCTCAGGGAAACCTTGGGCTCCCTCCATCAGAAACTTCCAGAATGTGGGCCACATCCAGGGTCCACAAATAGCAACATTCCCTTTCCCCTGACTGCTAATAAGCTGCTGATTTCCTAGTTTTTGCACGTTTTCCTCATTTTGAAACTTGAAAGGCCACTGCTACAGTTTCGTTACTGGCAGCAACAGGTTTATACTATCATATTCTGGTATTTCGGCTCGTCCCCTTTCACCTTTGACTTAACCTATTGCTGGAATGCACCCCCCAAGCATCTTTGAAATGGAATTCAACCCTTGGGCTGCAATGGGTTCCTGGTGCCTGGTATAGCTCTAATGTATACAAACTTCATTAGCTTGCAAAGGCACACACAATAATTGCTTTCACACACTGAGTTTCCTTAATTAAGATTTGTGAACGACAAAAGCTTGTTCTTCCTTGCTGTTGACTTAAGACTGTGACTATATTTTATTCCCACTGTTCAAAGTATCGTACACCGGCATTCCTCAGCCTAGTGCTGCCCAGATGTGTTGGACTGTTGGAGATGGGAATTGTAGCTGATGTAGTTGGATAGTGTCAGATCTGGGAAGGTGTCTTGCACCATGATTTAACTATGCTTAAACTGACAGTAAGCTTCTTAGTTACTTTATTAGTCTGACAGCAATGCAAAAGGCTATGCATGAGATGGCACACCTTGTTTTTGTTTAAGTCACCACTTTCCCAGAATTAGTTTTATATGCTTGACATCCAGGGCACAGTCTAATAAGCTTGCCAAAGCTGTACATCTATCGCCTCCTGAGTCTTGTGAATCATTCATAAAACCTTTTCTCATCAGAATCAGTATGCACCTGTATTATGTAATGCCAAGCTGAATTTGCACTGGCCTTTGCCAAGAAGCTTTTGCAGCAAGGGATAACGGTTTTCAAATAGATTTCTCTGCAGGTGCAGGTTGCATGTGGCTGGCCTAGAATGTTGCCCACCAGACATACCTGTCTCAGCCATGGACCTGCTGTGTGCTACCAAGGGGATACAATATTTGTACAGGAGTCTATGCGTTGAGGTCTGCACTGCACGCTTCCTTATATTGTCCATGTGTTGGCCCTCTCTTAGAACAGCTCTGATGCTGGCATGTGAGGCTGGGAACCTCAGCATTGTGGAAGCCCTGGTCCGAAAAGGTGCAGATATAAACTTAGCAGATGCACTTGGACATAATGCCCTACATTACTCCATGATCTCTGAAAATACAGGCATTCAGAATCTCCTTCACTCAAAAATGGCTCAAGACACAGGTATGTCTATTCTTCTTAAATACTTCCAAAAATATATAAGATGTATACACCATACAGAATATGTCATGGATGTGACTGGTTTTGTCCAGGATTCCATCCATTCAGTTCCATTGTGGCCAGGTGGGGAAGGGAGGACTTGTATCCAGTTGTGTCCAATACCAATTTCTCCATCAATATCTATGGAACTTCCATTCTTAGGGCATTTTAAAATAGCTTCTCAATGTGAACCAAGAAATTACCTATCCAGATAATTATAATAATTATATAATTATACTTTTCATCTGTGTATGTAACCTAGATGATTTATTATTTTATTCTATTTTCTCTATTTTGGCTCTGTTCAACTGTTAACTTACTCACAGATTTTATTATTGGTCTTTTATAGTTGTGGGTGTGGTTTTATGTTGTTCTGGATTTTAACATGATATAAGCTGCCCAGAGAGCTTGTGGCTAGTGCAGGGGGTGGAAGGGGGGGAATGAATGAATGAATATCTCTTGCCAACTAATCTGTTCCATTCCACTTGCTTGCCCAGATTTTTATCCACAATAGTTAACATTTATGCCACTGAGTCCTAATGGGGGTTCACTTGGCGGTGGGTGGATGGGTTCTCCCCTTAACATTGTTCTGAAGTTTCTTTTAAACATTTATTTAGAAGTTCCCCTGAGCCTGTTGATACCTTTCTTTTGTGCACGTGATGCCATTTTGTGTGGATGGGAAGACTTGACTAGGAAACAAAGGAAACACAAATGGGAAGGTTTTCTTTTCTGTTAGAGTCTTTCTTACATGTATTGGAAGATTGAATAAGGCTGACTAAGGCTGCAACCCAAGCATGATTATTTTCATCTAAATTGCACTGAAATCAATTGGACAGATTTGGAAGTGGGTTCATGGGTTTACAATTGGAATATAAATCTCTTAAGTAGAGAAGAATTATCTCTTTGTCAATACAACATGCAATATTTTCTTTCTCTCCTGCAGATGCCAAGTCACCAACGAAGCCAAAGCAGGTAAAGAAAGAGAAAACCACTAATCCTTTATTAACTTAATAACCACTAGCATTATGCTTTTGGGAAAAATGCATATGGTTAGGAAATATGACCACAGCAGAGAAACACTTTCAGTTTGTCAGAGTTTTCAGTAGTATATGCAGCTTTATTCAACTCTTACATGGCTCCTCAAAACATGTTTTGCTGCAATTCCCAAACCATGATTTATCATTAGCATAGCACTCCATCCAATCGAGTGGGTTCAACATCAGAAGACTTGAAATAACTGATCGGATTTTATGGGGTTTAGAGTCTTCCTCAGCCAGGTTTAAGAGCTTGCCAAAAGTGGTGCAGTTCCTTCAGCATCACGTACTGCTCCCACAGTTCAGTGGTGGGGAGGGAAACTATGGAAGACATTCATTGGTGTTAATATGAGCAGTCACTTGGACGCAGTTGTGAATTATCTCATTGTTATGATGGGTTCCTCTGTCCCATTCTGTGGGATTCAGCAGTTAGAGGAGTCTGTTGATACTCCAGTGCCAGGCAGACAGAACAGTGGTGGTGGTGGAGGAGGAAGGTGGGTGGATGCAGGTGATCTAGCATTTGCAAAGGTTTAGGTGATGATTAATTATGCAAAAAGTAAGTGTGGGAGCAGCCTCTAAAAATTCAAGAACGTTAGATGAATAGGAGCAAGGAAACAGTCTCTAGCTATCCTGAAAATGTCTGGCACTGAACATGATAATTAAAAGGCTGCTTGAGGCTGTCAGTATCAGTGCATTTGAGATCATGGTTCAGGAGGAAGGTGTGTACATTAATTCACTATTTCTAATGCTCTGAAGCATGAGTTGCAAAAGGAAGCAGGATGAGCTCATGGTTAAGCATGTGTCATATCCCTGCAGAGCAGTGCCTTGAGTGAGATGAGGCATGAGGGGCTGTTGAAACTTCTCTTGTACCTTAAAAAATAAAAGAATAACGTGTAACACAGACCTTACTAACAAACTAACAGACCTCCCTTTTCTGGCCTGTGACACTTCCAGCATGAACAAGTCTCTAGGTTATGTTCAGAAAGAAGTGGAACTCCAAAAAAACGCAAAGCCCCGCCACCACCTCCAATCAGTCCTATCCAGGTAATGAGCCAAGTCCAACTTGAACATGTTGCTATCTATAGTTGGGGAGGGGCAGTGGAGGAATGTCCCGTCGGGAATAGATCTGGTTAAATTTGCTTTGTGCACATCCCCTTTTTTTAAAACGTACATGTCTCATGTATCATGAGTGAATTCTCACAAGGATAGAAATAGGATGGCTGCTTGTTTGAAAAATAAAAGCTCAACTTGTTTGGGGCTTTGCAGGAGGGCAGTTGGGAATATGACCAGATCCTAAGTTTAGAACCATAGAGCTTATAACAGTCCCGCTTTTGTATGATGCTGACAGTCTTGCCCTTCAACAATCAGCATAAGATTCCTGCGCACACATAACACAGCTTTGCACATGGAACACCCAGCATCTTAACAAGAAGTTTAATATTTAAGCTGAGCCATAACTCAGGTGATTGTTTGACTGCATGCCTGCTGCCTGCTAAAGACGACGGCTGTGTGGTCTCGCTCGCATCAAACTAACAGAAAACAATGACTTCAGCTGGTAAGAGGCACTTTGTGTCCCTAAAGTGCATTCGTCTCTTCCAGCTTAGTGACTTTTCCTCTCCACGCTCGACAACTTCAACCCCAGTATCTGGAAAAGGCCAACCATTCCTTGCCGAACAGGGATCCAAGGTAATACTTGCTTCTACATACAAATGCTGCCTGTCTCTAGTGGGTTGTGTGGCATGGTGGCAAACCAATTTTGTCACCTTAGGTAGGGGATAAAGGTTTACGGTTGGAACCAGAAGAACTTCAGGCAAAAATGATGGTTTCTGCAGTGTTCATGGCTGAACTGTATGCAATGTTAAATGCTTCATCAACAGGAGGTCGCCAGGAGCGGGCCCACAGCATGCTTGTGTGTGTGTGTGTGTGTGTGTGTGTGTGTGTGTGTGTGTGTGTCGGGGGGGGTGGCTTCCTCTTAAACTGTGGTTCTGGCCAAGCCCTCCCTGCTACCCCTGATGCTGTTTTAAAAGGCAGTCATACAACTTTAGGTGACATAGTTAATGTCAGATTTGGTTAGGCTCTTAGTTGGCTAAATCAAAGTATATCTCAGTTGTATTAATCAATATACTATTGAGGCTCTTGTAGTTCTGGAGCACATTATTGTAATAGGGAATGAAAACTTAAATATGGAAGTAGGCTTTTTCTTAGTAGCTTTTGCGACTTGTTAATTACCTTATGTTTCCTTCCATAGCTTAGAAAGGTGTCTTTTCTTGGTCACTTTACCATTTTAGAAGTATTTCATTCTTTCTTTCTCTTTGGATGCCCAAGGTGTCCTAGCAATTGAGAAAAGTTCACATTTGAAATACAAGTATCTATAAATGTAATCACAGCTGCCTGTGAACCAGTCGGGTGGCATCACTTGCCAATGTATATCTGCTGCTCTGCAAAGGAGTGTTTTTGTTTGCAAGTATTTGTGCTTAATTAGTATATGCAGTGGATGTAAACAAATGTTTATGCATTTGTGTTTCAGCAGGAAGAGATCAGTGCCATTCAGTCTGATTGCAAAGATGGGATGAGTGATAGCACTGCAGGTGAGCTGTGTGAAAGATCTTCTGGGTGGTTCTTCAGTGTTCTCTTTCATTTCTCTGAGAGGGACACTATCTTGTATTTCCAAGCATGCTTAGCTGTACCTTGATCCACCTGGTCATTTTACTGCTTTTGTGCATTACAAGAGCTTCCTGAAGTTTAACACAGCAAGAGCTATACATGGTAGCCCTTGGTATACAACATACATTGTGTACAAGGGTTGCAGCTACAAGGTGTCGACATGACACCGCAGAGACCCAGTTTTATTTTCCTCGCTGTGTAAGGATAGGGTCCACTGGTTGCTGTTGCAAAAGAGCCTTCAAGGGTGATGGGAACAGATGCTACTGTTACTGTAATTTGGTGGCAAGCTGCTGATAGTTTCCCTGCTGCTGTTACAGCACCAAATTCAGTGGCAGGGACCATGTTTAATGCAGGGGGTGCAAGCCGTATGGTTAACCCATCATATAAAAACATGGTCAACAAATAAAATGTGGATTTCAGTTTTTTCTGGAAGTGCTTTCTGTCTTTCTCTCTGTTGTCTCTTAATGAGATGCATTAATTTCAGTTTCACATAGCTAAACGCAGCACCTGCTGAAGGACATGTTAGTTGAACACAGCCTTCCCCACCCTGGTGTCTCCATGTGGAACAGCTGGTGTAGAATGATGGAATTTGTAGTCTGGCACATCTGGAAGAGCATCATGCTGAGGAAAGATGGGTGTTTCCCCAACATGTTACACTTGTTGAACTTGTATGCTGTTTTGCCAAAAGAGATTTCTCAGTTTTGTTGAAAACAATAAATGTATTGAAGGCTGGAATCATAAATAATCTTCTCCTTTTGCTTTCTCTTTCATTTTAAAAGGTGCTGATAGCTTATTGGATGTAAGTTCAGATACGGACCAGCAGGATCTGCTTTTATTGTTGCAAACAAAAATTGCTTCTTTGACCTTGCATAATAAGAAACTGCAAGAAAAATTACAGGTATATATTAGAACCGTCCATGCACCAGAAATGGTGGTACCTTTGTGGTGGGGTGGGGGGGAGAGAATTCAAATGTCAGAATAGAGAAATACTTAATTTTAGACTGAAGCGTGACCCATTGAAGACACCAGATCGGTCCATGATGAGATTGAGGGAGCCATTCTGCACCTTCGCTGTGGCTTCACCTGTCTATACCACTACCAAAGATTATTTGTTTTCGGAGGTGCTAATCATGCTCTGCTGAGTTTTGGACTTGTTACAATATGATTCTTGTGGTGGGGTAGAACTGCAGCTGGTATCTGGTTGACCAAGGATGTAAATGGAAGGCTGGACTCGGTAGACCTCTAGTCTGGACTAGCAATGGAAATCGTATGTTCTAATATTGTGGAGGAAAGGTTTTTTTCCTGGATCCTTGGAAGAAAGGATCTCTGACAGGGAGAGGGGAGGAAATTCATGACCCTCCATTAGAATCAGATGTGAATGCTTAATACTGCCATCTGCTGTTTCTGTAGGCAAAAGCACTCAAAGTAGAAGACATCGATACCACCCTAGATTCTTCTCCTTCCACCCACCTGGAGTTTGATCGCTCAACAGACAGGCTGAGTGAGAGCTCAGCAGCAGCTCAGGAGACCAGCTCCTCTTCCCTGAGCTTAGCCCAAGTTCAAGAAGAGGCAAGCAGTAATGAAGTAAAAATTAAACAACTACAAGACAACCTAAGGGAAGTGCAAAGGAGACTGGATAGCTCAGAAGCAAAGAGGCGGCACTTGGAGACCCAGCTTCAATCTGGAGCAGTAGACGTGGTCCACTTGTTAAACAGCTCAGATATTTCAGAGAATGGCTCTGACCTCAACCAGAAATTGAAAGAAACCCAAAGCAAGTATGAAGAAGCAATGAAGGAGGTTCTGCATGTCCAGAGGCAAATGAAGCTGGGATTGGTAGATTCGGAAAGCAAAGAAGCTGACCTGAAGGAACTCAGAGCAACGTGTGAGGAGGTTGAATTGCTAAAAGATGAGCTGAGGAAAGCCCTAGAAGATGGTGAGAAGCTGAGTGCAAGAGTGAGAGAGCTGGAGGAAAAGCTGGGGGAGAGAGAGAGAGGCACTGTTGGCACAATGTCAGTGGAAGAATGCGAGAAGATGAAAAGTTCCTACTGCTTGGTTATTGAGAATATCAACCAAGAGAAGGCTCTGTTGATTGAGAGGTACAAGGAGGGACAAGAGGAGATCAAAAAGCTCCAGGAGAAATTGAAGCAACAGATGGAGTTGGGCTGCAGTGAGGAGACTGCGGAGGTGAGAGATGCAAAGAACCAGGTGATAAATGAGCTAAACAAGCAGATCGGAGAGCTATCCCGAATGTACGAAGAAGCCCAGGCAGAGCTAGAGGACTGCAAGAAGAAGAGCATTCTAGAGGAGGACAATTCAGGTTGCATACCTCTGGAGGAACATGAAAGGCTGATGGAGGTCAGTACCTTACAGAAGGAGCAAGCAGAGGGAGCATTGTCGGAAATGAAGGCTCAGTATGCAAAGGTGTTAAGTGAAGCAACACAGCTCCAAAGCATGGTTGAGGCCCAGAAAAAGAATTCAGTCACCATCACTGAGCATCTTCAGGTGGTCACTGCTCTCAGGACCTCAGTGAAAGAAATGGAAGAAGAAATAGCTGAGCTCAAGGAGCAGGTTCTTCTCAAGGAAAGTGAGGTGCAGCGTCTGCAGAAGGAGCTGTTAGAAGAAGAAGCTGCAGTATGTGAAGCCATGGTGCCCAGAGTGTTGTATGAAGAGCTCCGGTCCACCTCAGAAGGTGAAGTCAACTCCTTGTCATCCAGATTGAAGGACTTGGTGAAAGAAAGGGAGAACTTGTCCACAGATCTTGCACAGTTGAGGAAGGAAATTTCCCAAATTAAGGGAGAGAAAGAAAGCCTCCAAGCACTTCTTGAGGCCAAGGAGCAAGAAATCAAAGGACTGCATCAGCGTTACCATCAGGCACAAGAAGACCTTCTTGAAATGAAAAAAGCTTCAGAGAATTCCTCAAAAGTGGAAGAGGACAAAGATAAGAAGGTTGGTAGACCTAGTGCCTCAAAGCAGAGATGGGTAATGAGTGTCCTCTGGTCTAGAGCTGGTCCCTGAGGCAAACGCTTTCAAGTGCGGATGAACAGATTGCTTTGGTGTTGCTCTCTGCCGCTGGCGAAGTTCGCCACAGATAAGGATCCTAGGCCAGACAAGACTCTCAAAGTTTTTTTCTGCCATGAATATGGAGAACAATAGTGTTGGGAGCTGGGTACCCTTCCTTCCTCTCAAATAACAGGCAGCTCTTTGGCAAAAAGCATTTTATTTCCAACATACAGCCAGCAAACTAATAGGCAGCAGAGGAAGAGTCTCTGAGCATGCACCGAATGGCTTGTTCAGTCCAAACTAGAAACTGTTTCCCAAAACCCTCCTTTACAGTGACCCTGGGTGCTCCCCACTGGAGAAGGGCTAGCCTTCCTGATCGATGCAGGCCCTCTAGTTCGACTAGCCCTTCTTTCCCAGTGTTATGCCATGGAGTCAGAGACTGCCAGGCTCTTCTTGCTCTCCTTCAAGTCCCCTCCCAGCACTTCCCAGCCCTATCTGTTCCCAGGGTATACATGAACACCTGGGGATGGCAGCCTTGAGGTCAGCTCTCCTTCCTCTGCCATCTCTATGTCCGTAGACAGAGCCAGTGCCATCCTGACGCTAGAAAGCAGGCCAAGAATAGCTTTCATTCCCAAGAAACAGAACTGTAGAAACCGCTTCTATCATCCCAGCAGGTTTCCTTGAAGTGCCTTTGCATGAATTTGTTATCATTCCAAGGAGTTTCAAGAACTAGGCCAAAGTTTCCTGAACTCAGCCAGGATTTTCCAAACTAGCGCGTCCCAGATGTGTTGGACTCTTACTCCTGTTATGCTCAGTCAGCATGGTTTTGGGAGGTAATGGGCACTGTAGTCAGAAACATCTGGAGACAACAGGTGAGGGAGGCATTTTCTCAAGCCTTTTGTAATGGGAGTGGCATAAAAGACTATTCGGGGAAACCCAACATAGCCATGTATGTCTAGCATATGGAAGTGGGGGCCAGAGACGTATAGGAATTCTACAGTAGCATTAACCTTGGTTACTTGGGGTTCTTGTTTAGCAAAGATTGCTTACATAAGCCTTTTCATTCCACTGTATGTAGAGGCTGGGAACAGGATCAGGAAGTGCATGAATAGCAGTGTGGGGCAAGTAGGCAGAATCCAGTTTCCCCCATCACATTTTGGATATGTACAGCAGGGGCTTGGAGCACCCTTCAAATGAAGGAGTTAAGGAAGTGAGTCAGAGAGAGAAGTGAATAGGATTATGTTACCAGGGAGGAATTATTGTGGATCTGGATTAGCTAGTCCTAGGAAGGAGTTATAGTTGCACATAGCTTGGGAACAAACTAAACAAACACTAAGCATGCAGGACTGTAGTAGAGTCAGTGCGGAACATGTCAGGGAGAGACCAGGTGCTTCATAGCTCCCTTGGGTGAGCAGAGGAAGGAATATTCCACTAGTGTAGGCATAATGTTTAAGTATGGTTAAGCATTCGGAGTGACTCCCAATTAAAAATTGGCTTGTACACCAATGACGAGAAGAGCAGGAAACCCTGGATTGCATTAGCCGTCCCTAAGCATGGCAACTCCCATCAAAGACCCCATGCTTGGAGCTGCTTCCCTGCCTTGACAGCCCCTCTGGCTGCAAGCAGTTCTCCCTGTACGTGCCTATCAGTTGTTTAGGGTTGTTATGTGGTTTAAGGGAAGAAAACACACTTAAGAATATGATCTGCTTTGGACCAAAGCCTCTGGAATGATGGTCCTTCTACCTTGTAATCAAATGTCTCCCCCACCATTTTTTTCTTTTCCAGATAACAGACATGTCTAAGGAAGTTACCAAATTAAAGGAAGCACTGAACAGTCTTTCCCAGCTTTCTTACTCAACTGGTACTCCCAAAAGGCAAAGCCAGCAACTGGAGCTGCTACAACAACAAGTCAAGCAGCTACAAAACCAGTTGGCTGTAAGTTTATAGGTTACTTGACTGTGCAGATATGTAGCTGCAGGTATCTTGTAGTTGGAGGCTGAGGTCTTCTGAATAAGGAAAATGGGCATAGAAGAATCCGTTTTTGGGTCAGTTTTCCTGCACTGTGTATGGAGAAGCCTGGCTTCATATCAACAGTATTGCATACCCATGTTACAAAGGGACCTTTCTGTCTTTTGCTTTCATGTGAAATTAGTTTTAGAGCTTGCATGTAGAGTTTTTGCATTTCCAGAGTTCTGAGATGACAGAAAGCTTACAGCAGGCTTGGTTGGATTGGAACAATGCAACATATGAGAGGCTACCTTTGAAAATGGTTCAGGTACATCCATTAGCCCAAAATAGAGCTTCTAGGCTGCTGCTCACAACTGGCTGATATGATCCTCCAACTCCAGTGCATCATCGGCTGCACTGGCTGCTGAGGTGTTCCTGGATCCAATTTAAATTGCTTGTGTTGACCTTTAAATCCCTAAATTCCTTTGTGACAGAGCACCTAAAGAAATTACTTACTCCATATATATCCTCCCAAATACTTAGATCATCTCTGGAGGTCCTCTTCAAGGTGCCTCCACCAAATAGGTAGCTACAAGAAAGGTACTTCTCAGTTATGGCTTCCCACTTAGAATTCCCTTTACAGGCAGGGTAATCTGCTGTTCTCTTTCTTATCTTTGTGCCACTAGGAAAACACATTTATTTTAAGTTTGATAGTTTGGTTTTGCCCATATTGTACTGGGATGGCTGGTCTAAATATTTAATATTACATTTTTGTGTCAATTGTTCTTGGTTCAGTTGTGCACTATTTTATTCTTATATAAGGTAACCCACCGAGGGAATTTTTGTTACTGGACTTGAGTGCTAATCCATATTGTATCCAGGTTGCTATAATTTCAGTAGAATGTGGTGTCCTTGCACAGCAAACGGTGATCTCTGGAGTATTCTAAGGCTGTGTGAGTTAGCAGCTTTAGGACTAAGGTCCTAAACCAGATTTCTCAAATGCAAGAGTCACAAAAGAAGTGTTTACTGCTCTGACACTTTGGCCTCTTTCCCTACTCCACCGCCTCCCTACCTGCTCTCCAATTTGATAAAGACCAAACTCACATCAAAGTGAGGGCTGCCTATATACTAAAGCATGTTCTAGAGATGCAGTGTGATGTAGTGGTTAGAGTGTTGGGCCAAGACTTGGAAGATCCAGATTCAAATCCCCCACTCAGTGGTGAAGGTCAGATGTTGATGCTGAGCCAAACACTCTTTTTGTCAACCTACCTTACTTCATAGAGTTGTCGGGAAGGCAAAAAGGGGCCAGGGAGTGAACCTTGTAGAGCACTTTGAACTTCTGGGCAGAAAGGTGGCATATAAATACAACAGAGTGGAACTGACCGTGCTCCGTAGTACAGGGGACATTTTGCATGAGCAGAGGGGCAGAAGGAGCTGTTTTATAGCTACTGTGTAACTTGACTTTCGCTCATAGTATTTGTGACTTTGACCATGGTTGACACCACCAAGTTGAACTATGTAGATCCTGAAGTGTGAATCAAAGTTTCATGCTGGATTGCAGCAGCTAGATTATGTGTATGTTCTGACTAGCCATTTCTTTTATTTAGGAATCCAAGAAGCAACACCAGGATATTGTGTCTGTTTACAGGACACATCTGCTCTATGCTGTGCAGGTAAGAACACATCTCCATAAATGTTCCTTGTATTGGTTTTAGGACTGTCACAACTTGAAGACAGACACAGTTAGATTAGTAGTTTCAAATCTTGTGTCTGTGGACTTTGGCACTAGAAATGCATTAAACTTCTGGCTCAGTGGGTTGCAAATGCCCAATTTGAACCTGCAGCTGCGTGCTATGTAGAGATCCTGCAACAGATACAGACAGGGTACAAATGGTTTCAATACATAAATAAAATGCCTTGTTTTCCCTCAATTACAGATACAGTGGTGAATCATACTTGGAGTCTAGCATATAGGAAGGAGATTTTATCTTTTTCCCCATAATCAGAATTCATCTCCCCCCATCCTACCTCAGCTTGGCTAAGAGGCTTAGATCAGCGTCCACCAAGCAGCTGCCCTCCAGATGGGTTGGACTGCAACTCCTAAAACATTCCCAACCAACATGACAGAGGCCATGCTGGTTGGAAATTATGGGTGCTGTAGTCCAATACATCTGGGGCTAACTAGGTTGAGGA
Organism: Varanus komodoensis; assembly: GCF_004798865.1. Taxonomy (NCBI): domain Eukaryota; kingdom Metazoa; phylum Chordata; class Lepidosauria; order Squamata; family Varanidae; genus Varanus; species Varanus komodoensis. The sequence continues at coordinate 14,491,637 of NW_025335606.1, forward strand.
CGGCTGACTTAGATAAAAAGCCTCACGGGCTTTGGTTGGGAATGACTCTTCTAAGATACCAGTAATTTTGAAAAGTACCTTTTAAAATTAAAAATAATCAGTTGGTCTTAGCTCTAATTAAGTGTTGCCTAACTGTTTTGGAATGCTTCTCTAGTTGATTGAAAATGCTTTTAATCCATTAAAAGTAAATGTTAAAGTTTTAATCCCTTACCTGTTTATGTGCTAATGAAAGGGAGCATTTTGGCAAACACAGCAATGAGAATAGTATTTAAATTACATTTTGGGAAATGGGGTACTACTTTTAAAGGTAAAACTGCGCTTCAAAAGGTCTAAGTGGCATAACTAATATTTGGTCCCTCCTCCATTTTTTTCCTAGGGTCAGATGGATGAAGATGTCCAGAAAGTGCTTAAACAGATTTTAACAATGTGCAAAAGTCAGTCACAGAAAAAAAGTGAAACCCTTTTTGTTGATCCCTGATGGTGCTGCTGTGGAGTGTGCAACTCGCCTTAAATACGAGATTTGATTGGCAACCTCCCACATAGGAAATTGTCTCAAGTCTCTGCCACATTTTTTCATTTCTATGACTTATGAGCTAATGCTTCCCTTGTCCCCAAGTGCTGTTTTTGTGTCTTGGACACAAATGCACAATGCTCCAGAAATTGCAATTTAAATCATGGGTGGCCTAGGTGTAACCTTCAGTATTAGAAAGGGATTCAGTGCTTCCTTTGGTTATAATGAGATGGCACAACCCATGAAATCCATTGCTGCGTTTTGTATTTGAATAGCTGCACCATTTGGAGGTGGGAGCAGAGATGAATAATTCCGTTCCTAATTATTAATGAGGGGAAAGCAAACTTTCATATATTTTAAGTCACTCAGATGTCAGGTATTACAGTAGATGCAATGTTTGATTCTAACACTTTTTGGCCTTGTTAACTGAAAGGAGATAAAAGCCAACGTCATGAGGCAAGGCCACTGGGTGGCTAAAGCCAGCTGCAGTATGTGTGTGGATTTTTAAATATGGACTACAAGAACACCAGACCAGTGATATGTACTAACTAGATAACAAAGCGTAGCCATGTACTAATGCAGGTCAATGGATTCTGAACACAGCTAACTCTACTACAACCTCAGTTTCTTTATAAAGCAGTAGGTCAAGCTTTCTATGCAAATCCTTGCAGTGCTATTGGCCATGGAGCTCAGGAGGAAGAAACCCTGTGTTCGGAATGAAAAACAAGGGATACGAAAGAACTCGCGATGTTTACAGTGAGCATTGTTGTCTCACAGTTCCAAACCTCACTTTTGTAAAAGATCTTCTCTACACTATATTTTTACTGCCCCTCAGATTTGCAAAGTTCTTGTAACTAAAGCCATTTACTATGTAGTACTTCCCTCCCTCCTTCCTTCCCCACATAGACTTAAGTAACAAACTGTTTCAGCTGTTGCCTTTTCCTGTCTTTCTTTTGCTTGGCCCAGGTCTGTTGTTATGAAATTCAGTAAACCCCAATTTTTAAAAGGCAGAATTGAAACGCACCTGTCCGTGTACCGCTGAATAAGAGGGATGGGTAAGAGTGCCGTCCTGTGGATATTCAGGTTAAAAAGAGCCCTGCAACTCACAGCAGTGCCCAGTCGGGCATGGTGGGTTGGGAACATCGGCAGTTGTAGGACCTTTTTCTGCCTAGATATGCATAGGATTGCGCCCTTTATTCTGCTGTTACCTCTTTGCCAAATGTTGTAAAGCTGAAACATGGATAAGCCTTGTGATTTGTGTTGAAGGGCTGTTCGATGCATTAAATTTATGTGATATAGGAGTGAGCCTACACATCACTTTTAAGCCTAGCATTCATTTAGCGGGGACAGCTAATATATGTAACTCCAAATGTGATATGTGCCCAGGTATGGACTAAGTCCCAGGAGATGTTTAGCGATACAACTGTTCCTCTTTTGGGGCTGTGGGAAGAGTAACGTATGATACTCTGCTTCACCTCCTGCTTTTGATAGCAGGTTTACATTCTTCAGTGCTTTTGAAACTACCAATTCAAACTAGTGTAGTTGCTACAGCATCTCTCACAGGAACTGTAGCTTTCAGGGGGAGATGCTAGTTCCTTTGTCGGAAAGCTTCATATAATAAAACTAGAATTTGTGAGATTCCATTGCTGAGGACTGTGATGGTTTTCAAGATTAGTTTAAACTTCTAGCATAGATATAGTGTTTGCAGGAGCAGTCCTCTGTTTCAGGAACCTAATGGGGGAAATTGCTTTTGAGAACTAGGGAGCCTGTCTTACAGCTTTTAGGTAGAATTGGAAATAACCATAAGTGCATGACACCAGCAGTCTGGGTATCAGAAAACTCCAGAAGCCTAACAATTTACACTGTACCTAAAGGGAATAATTATTTGATTGGTATCTGTGTGTGTTCAAAGTATGCCATAGTTTTACTCCTACTGGTGGAGCAACGTCTGCTGCAGGGATTCCCAGAGCTGTGTAATAAGTGAAGTCTAGAGACAGTTAATTTCTCAGTGCCTCGGAGCTACCAAATTCACCATGCATTAAATAGCAGCCATCTTCTTACAGTTGCCAAACTTAGAGAATAGGAGCATACAGTCTCCTGACCTTGGGCTTTTGTTTTGTTTACTAATACCAATTAATTTTGGACAATGTTTCATAATTCAGTACTTCCTTTTTAAATGCTCCAAAGAAATGTGAAAACTTTGCTGCCGCACTTATGGAAAACAAACAAAAATAACAAACCTAAAGTATGCCAATAAATGCTGCCAAGAATAAAACTTGAGGAACCATTTTGTAGGTTGCCTGGCAAAAAAAACTCAGCTTTTTACCTTGTTTTGTTACGTGTATTTATTACAATTATCATTGTGAAACATTGGAAATTGTACACTATAGCATAGTGATTGTCTTTGTATGTAATTTTACAAAAAGTTTCCTCATTCAGCAAATAAACTTTTTTTTAATCTGCCTTCTTATGTTTTGTGTTGTTTGACTAATATGTTTGTTTTGGGGACAGTACAAAATCCAGAGGGGAAAATCCATTAAAGGATATGAATCTGCTCAGATCCTGACGTGATTCCCAGAGACAGTTCTTGGGGTCTTTCTAGCACCGTCTCTTTAGAAATAGTTTGGTACCAGCCCCTGGCATACTTGGTAGGTACTGAGGGCCAGTGCCAGGCTGCTGCTGCTGTTGATGGGAACTGGGGAGCGTTGGTCCTGCCAGGGGCACCAAGTAAAGCTCCCGGCGCATAGCAGCATGTCCTGACTATTTAGCATGACCATCTTCCTTGCTCATGTCCTGTTCCAATATCAAGGGAGGCATAATTAAGGTAACAGTACAGGTAAATCCAGCCAAACAGGACTGATCTCCATGCTACTGCTAGGCCACCACTGGTGGTGTTTCTGAGCTGCACATATTTATTCATTTGATTTCTATCCTGCTTTTAACTCAAAGCAGCTTACATCATTCTCCTGTTTGCAATCTTACTCTCACCACAACAACCCTGTGAGGTAGGTTGTGCTTCAGGCCCACATACCTGGACATGCCAGAAGAACCATCTTATGTCTTATTTCTTTATTACCCAAACGCCGGAACTCCAGTAATTTTTCAGGAGCGCATGAAATAAAACGAGCAATGTAAAAGTACAGATAATGGTAAAAACACAATAAAAATATGCGACCAAGTTTAAAGCTGACCTTAAATAGCTACAGTAGCTAACACAAATCATAAGACCTGGTAGTCGGCATAACACCTCAATAGTATAGCTATTAAATACACTGTTGGGATAATCTTAAACTGGATCTGAAAGGATAGTAGAGTTTGGGCCAGGGAGGCCTAAATGGGAAGCTTGTTTCATAAATTGGAAGACACCACCAAGAAGGCCCTCCTCGTTGCCCCCAACCATGCATCCCTTGGAGGTGGCAGGAGGAAGTCCCCAGATCTTGACTGCAGTGTTCAGGTAGATTGCAGTTGGGAGAGGAGTTCCATCTAGCACAGTGGTCCCAAGCCATATAGGCCTCCCCAGAAATAGAGCCAGGCCTGTTAGTTTGATGAGTGGCCACCTGAAATGAGTCTTCTCCAGTGTTTGGTATCCCTCGCCTAAAATGCAACCCCAAAGGAGGGTGTTTGGCATTTTCTATTTTTGGTCTTTTTATTTAGGCATTTAGGACACTGTTAACGTGCCTCAACACACTTTGGCTACTTGCTTTTATTATACAGATGCACTTTTCATTCCTGCTATCTTTCAAGTCCTTTGAAGGGCCTCTGGGCAAAAGGACAGGTTAGTACATGCCCAAGAATGATACATGCAAAGCAGGGGGAATGAATAGTTTGATCCACTGAAGCCAAAGTGTTTGGTCACCTTGCCAAGTTGAGCAAATTAATCCAGCCAAGGAAGGAAGGATAGATGGAATCCATGTCTTCAAGGGGAATGCATTAATCTAGTGCTTGAAACTGCAATATGAATCACTGAATTTTTAAAAATGAACACTTTTATTCTTTTTGTCCTTTTAAAAAACAGTTCCCTTCTGAACCACTCAAGTGCAGTGGTGCAGATAGCTCTTTTGTGTGAAGGAAAAAGGCTAGACTACACCACTTTCCACTCTCCTTGTTGGGAATGTGCCATTTTGTGGGCTATCATTTTCCCCTTCCCTTTGTTGCTGAAAGACCTTTCCCAGGAGTGCTATTCTTAATTAAAAGCACACACGCGCAAACCACTGTTTCATTTGTTCCCACATCCTATAGATCGTGTGGAGCAGAGGGGAGAGGAGGTGGTGTCGGATGCTGTGGAAAGGAAGCCTGAACACTAACGTACCATTGTGAGCACCAAGAAAGAAAGCCACTTCCTGCAACGCAAATGAAGGCAGCATCATATTTGGTTTTGTAGCATGGCAGTCTCCCAGTTACTCTTCTTTTAAAAACAGTTTTGACAAGTAACAGATGTATCAAGAGGGGCAGGGAGCACCAGGGAAGGTGTCCTTGGTGCACCTGGTTAGACACCTCAGGGTTAGTGTGTCAGGTGAGGACTGCATGGTTCTTGGTCAGCCAAAAGCTCGCTGGTTTGTTCTGGGCCTGCCTCTCTCTCTGTGCCTAGCACATCTTGTTGCCCAAATTGGGCCCATGTCCTGCTGTGCAAAATGCCCAACATTCACAAAAGGAAAGTTTTCTTTTTAAAGATTTATTCTCAAGAAGAACCAGCTGCCAACAAATGTTCCAAATGGCGCGCCTGAGCAGTCCTATCTGGCCCTTCTATGCATTGATCATGAAAGGGTTACACATAACACAGTTAACTCTTTCCAATAGGTTGCAGAAGTAAAAGGTGTGATCTTTCCTGCCTTTCCTAAAGCAGAAAGAAGCTGCTCCAAGGACAGCAAGGGGAGGGTGGGGTGGGGTGGGGTGAAATATCCTTTGTCCAGTAGCTGCTAACTGTCAAGTGTCAACTAGCCCACTCTGGAACGGCGCCTGCTTAGTGTCGGCTGCATTTCAGGGATGCACAAATGCTGATTTCTAGAAAAGGCTGATTTCCTCTGGCCCAGCTATGTGTTAATGTTTGCATGGTTTCATCAATGACAGCTGCATCTATTAACTCGTTCATCAGTCTCACAACGATTCTTCTAAGGAAAATTCTGCGCTGGGTTTGGGGTGCAGGGCTTTGTGTTTCCTTCAAAGCCCCAGGGAGGAAAGGGAGAATAAAATGGAGAATAAGATCTCTCAAATAGTTTTTTGCTCACTTATCCCCTGGTCTCAGGACCAGCTCCATCCCTAGGACTTCCAGTTCTGGTTAACAGGAGAAATGGCCTCAAAGCGCCAGGAGAGTTTTTGTCTCCAGGGCAACTATAGAGATGCACTGTAACCAAGGCTACAGCTTGGAGGCAGAGCCTTGACTGGAAAGCAAAGCAAATACACCTCGAAACCGTCCACTATGGGCAAGGAGTTGGAGTCTCCAGACAACGGAGCAACCAGGCGCCTCTTGCAGTCCTCGTACCTGGGGTTAAGTTCAACCTGCACACGAGGGGGAAAGCCCTTTCAGTTGAGTTTCTTGCTCTTGTGCTGAGGTAGGAGATGAGATGGCTCTTGGAAATCCATTTAATTGCCGTCGTATACCAGTAATGATTTTAGATTCATGTATTTTTCCTTTGATGGGTCTTGAGAAGGTATACATTTGCAAGGCCAGCGTTTTGTATGTAAGCGAGGTGAGAGCCAGTGTGGTGTAGTGGTTAAGAGCATGGGACTGGAACTCAGGCGATCTGGGTTTAGTCCCCGCTCGGCCATGGAGCCAACTGGGTGACTTTGGGCCAGTCACAGACTCTCAGCCCAACCTACCTCACAGGGTTGTTGTTGTGGGGATAAGCTGGAGGAGGAGAATGATGTAAGCTGCCATGAGCCCTTTGTAGGAAAAAGGCAGGATATAAATCACTATATATATATATAATATTTGCAGAAAGGAGAGAAAAGCAGAGAATGGAACCTATGCAAAGCTGCCAAGGGAAAAGGCAGGTGTTTGGGGGGCAGACTGGCTGGGATGAGTTCTATCCTTCCAACAGGCTGCCTGCCAGGTGGCTGTTTTTAACTTTACCTTAGCTAACTCCACATAACAACCATTTCTCAAAGTGTAATTCCATGAAGTCCAATTCACATGGCAAGTCATCAGTTCAGGGAAGCAGTGGGAATGTGTGGCAATTCCATTCATCCCACACTATTGGCTGTGTTGGCTAGGGCTGATGGGAATTGCAGTCCAACAACATCTGGAGAGGTCCCCAATTCCTGCTTTCCAGTAAACAGCTCTAGCAATTTTTCCCCACGGCTACAAAGGAAGAGGGCAGCGTGGAAAAAGGTTGTGCAGCTTCCATTGAGAACAGGAGAGGCGCTGTGTGGACAAGATGAGAAGGTGGTAGAAAAAAGGGTTTGGCTCAATTTTCTGCCACAAATTTATCAATATGAGCAACTGGGCAAGAGGGAAAAAGGCTCGCTTGCGGCTGGATACAGGTTTAAAGTAATTTAACGGTCATGCCCTCCCCTCAAGTGTCTTGGGAACTGGAGATCTCTTGCACAGCTGTCAGATCCATTTGGTTGTTGTTCCATGCTGTCAAGTTGTCCCTGACTTATGGCAACCCTATCTATGAATGCCCTCCAAAATTTCTTACCCTTGACAGCCCTGCTTAGCTCTTGCAAAAGACAACAACTAGAATTCTTTGGGAAGGCTGTTGCAATTCAAGTGGCGTGCATTCATAATGTGGCTAAAATGTAATAAAGTCTTTCTTTCCTTGAGGGTGGAAAGGCATGTCTGTATGGCAGGTTTGCATGTAGATCCCTTTGCCGATTCTGGATCCATGCATACAGTGGGATGCTGTCTATGTGAATCACCCTGGGAGAAATTCTGCATCTAGCAAAAGTTGGGGCTGGACAAAAAGTTCCTATTCACTGAGTATAACCTGTGCTGTATCTAAGATAGTATTGTCAGTATCTAAGATAGTGCTGACAATTGCAGCTTATGTTGACCTCTTGTTTGTTTCTCACCTGGGCACTGATGACTCCTCTTGGGGCAAGTGATCAGATTGCTCCCTACAACAGTGCTAGGGAAAATGTAACGAAAGAGGTCCTGCCTCAGACCACAGTGTAACTACTCCACTCCACTTTCTTTCATTAGACCTATGCCTCTGCAAGCAACTGACTAGGGGCTGGAGCCAGATTTGCGATGGATCAACTGTGTTTCTCCACTCCCCCTTCCCGTGGCAGGCCCTCCACTACCTGCAATTCCTACAGAGTTAGGGGACCCTGCTGAGTGGGGTGAACTGGATGTATGGGGGAAGAATCCTCAAGAACTAGGCAGAAGGATGTTTGATGGGTAGAATTTGTGGACGGAAGACTTGATAGGTGTACATCATGAAGCTATAACACACCTACATATTAGTCCTGCTGTCTCCAGGGTGGAATTCTACTGGTACCAGTGTGCCTGCAGGCACCTCTCTTGTGCCTTCCTAATCCTCTGGGGTTTTATGTTATTTTTACGGTTTGTTTAACTATTATGTCTTTTAAAAATAATGGGAGGCTGGCATCCAACAAAGTAAAATGCTATCCCCAGCACCCTATTTGGTTTTGAAAGAGGGGTTTTGTGTTTTGGAGTTCCATCTCCACCTTTGCTTTATACCTAAATTCTTAGTTAAGATCTTTTTTTTCTACCTAGCATTCTGGTGCTGAACGTGGCTGAAGGTAAAATAGCAGGGATTATAATCTATCGAGAAGAAAGACAGCCTTTGCCGATAGGTTTGCAATCTAGAAAAACATGGCACACAAGGAGAAGGATGAGAAAGGAAGAGGAAAGGCCTACATAGATTCAGGCCCTATCAACTCCTAGAGAAACAGTAGAACTGAAGGGGGCCCTGATGTTCCCTTTGCCTTGCCAGTTTGCCTTCTGGGAAATGAGCCATTTCTGACCCACTGTGCTCCCCATGGTAGCCTTTTATGAACTGATGAGCCTTCCCTCACCCTGCCATGGTAGTCATTTTGTTAGTGACAAGGGTGGATAAAACACTCTTTGTTTTAACGCCCAGTTCCCAATCCAGGCAATACTGGCAGTTTATTCAGACATGTGTGTGAGATTTAAAACCCCTTGAGACAGGATTCGAGTAGGTACAAGCAGTTTATTCCATACAAAAAGAGTTTGCAAAGGCTGGCTCAGTGCCTCAGTAGTCTGAGAAACAAAGAGCAATCTTTTACTGTTTACAAGAGATTTTATACATTCCTTCCCCCATGCTCAACACTATCCCCACTTCGCCATTGGCTGGTTACTAAGAAGCCACAATCTTCCCCATCTGCCTATATCATACTACTCCTTAATATGTTCCCCCCTCCCGCTCGTACATCCCATGTTCATGCTAATGGGCCTATTAGCTATGAGAGGTGTGTCATTTACTATTCATAAACTTATTACGCTTGTGCAGTACCTTCTAAGAGGTCAACAGGCCGAAGTGGCCTTGAAAATTCTTACCTGACGTCAAAATGTTTCTTAAATCTTGTGGGGAGGATGAGATAATGAGAACAGGCCTTTCTCCAGGCTCGTTATCGCCAGTTGTAAAGTAATCCATTGTCTGCTCTCCTCCACTGAAGGTGACAGTTTTACCACTGTCCCCCAATTTTACCCCTTCTGGTATTTTTCAGAACTTTTTATATAAGAAACCTTATTACTCTTAGAACAACCATTTACATGTTTTGATTGTCAGGCTTTTTTTGCCTTAAGAGACTTCAATGATCCTGTCCTATTCCTGTTTTTCACCCTTCACACTTAGTAACATTTCATTTCTCACATATGGGAAATACATGCAGCATGCAGGCAGCCCCTGAACCCATATTATGGCAAAGCTTTTGCTCATTTGTCCTGACATTAGAATAGTTATAACATTCTCTCCAAATTTCAGATGGCCCAGGAAGGTTGGGGATCCTAGTGTTAGGCCATTACATCTTTATATACACAAAGCTTCCTTAATATACCTGTCTTTGATCTATTGGACCCAAGTGCCATGAACTCTGCTTTGTAGCAGTTCCCGAAGATCTCAGGCAGGAGTTTATCCTAGCATGCTACCAGCCTGAGTTTAGAAATAAATGTTTAAAAACTCTGGAATTTCCAAAAATGGAACCTCAGGAATGTTTAAATGCAAAGTGCATCCTTTACCCCCTCATCTCTGGCTCAACTCCTCATCCAGGGGCAAACTCCTACCCTTCTTAATCCACAATGCCTATTAGTAAATGCTAACAGAATGATCATTCTAGATCTCAAGCAAGCCAGCCAAGCCAACGCTCGCAGGAAAAGGCATAAAACTGGCAAATTCAGTGCCCAAATCTGCCTTGGGAATTCTCAGTAGGAATTATCCCCAATCCAAAATACAACATGAAGGCATGCTCTTGGATACTGGGAGAGCAGCTACACCAGCGTGCTATCCATAAGGAAATGCTACTGGGTGCAACACTGTGGTGGAAATAGCAGTTCATACTGTCAGTTGAGGTTTGACTGCAATCCGTGAGCTAATTTCAAAAGCTCTTGGCAAAGGATAAGTTCAGACCTCAAGCTGCCCCTCCCTCAGGAGATTGCTGGGTGGGGAGAGATGTGGGGCAGTGCTGGCAGAAAGAAAAAGGGATGGTTCCACACAGTTCAGTTGTTCCCACTCAGTTTGGCTCTGGCCTTGCCTCCCACTGGTGCAAAAATCCTAGCAGACTTCTCTCTGGGATTGTGGCCTTCCCACTCCAGCTTCCATGCCAGCTAAGGAAGCAGTCTTATCTCCTGGCCTGGCTCAGCAGCTGGTTTTGCTGGGGTGAAGTGACAGTGTATAGGGCAGGATAAGGCCCAGGTCCCCACTACTGACCTATGGGGAAGAGGACTAACTCTCGTACCTGACAGCCTCTCCAGGCAGATTCATCTGATTCTGCAGAGGAGGCAGAGGGCTTTGCAGTGTCAAGGTTACCTAGTGAAGATTCTCAGGTAGTGTGGGAACCAGCACACCTTGGAAGAAGAGGGACAGATTTCACGGCTGTGTGGGACGCAATAGAAAGGGAATTCCATGGCCCAGTCAGGAGACAGCAGGCAACCTGAGTAGACCCATGGCATGTAGTCCTCAAGCCCTGAGGGTGGAGGCAGGAGCTTTCCTGAAAGGGACAGAAGAAGTTTCGGTTTGGTTTTAGCTCTTCACGTGGACGGATGTCTCTCCCGCATCTCAAGCAGAATGAATGCTACTTTGATTTGTACTGTTCTGCAACCTCTGCTCAGTTTAATAAAATCAACTGTGCTTTTAAGGTTTCATCAGAGTCCAGTGGAGAGCGAAAGAGAGACCTGCTCGCAACCGGACCTATTAATAAACCCCATTACTGCAGCCATTTTCCTTTTGCCTCTGGGGTAGTGACCACAGGCTAGGCTGTGTCTCCACAGGGACCTAGATTTGGCCCACCAGCTGCCAGTCACTGACTCATATGCCATGACGTTTAGGACTTCAAGGACAAGCTTTGACTGGGTCCATGGAAGAAGAAAAGAGCAACAGTGAAGGTGAAGAAATGAGAGCCAAGCTGTTTATGACACCAGCAGCTAAGTTAATACAAGCAAAGGAAAGAGCAGAAAGTTTTGCTAAAAATAAAGAGGTAATGTTTGCTTCCTTACACCCTGCACAGGGGTGGACGTAAATGAACTCATATAGTTTTAAGGATGATAGAGCAGTGCAGTTATAGATGCTTTTTGCAATCTGTTCTAAGAAGACTATCAGTAAAGTCTATCAGAGATTTTGCATAATCCCTGCTCAAGTCTGCATTCTGCCATTTGCCCTGAATTTAAAACCTGCTCTGCCATATGTCTCACTGGATGACCTTGGGCCAGTCATGATCATTCTATCAAAAGATAAAAGTTAAGGGTAGGAGAGTCATATGTATGACTCTGAGCTTGTTGGAGGAAGGATGGGGGAAAATACAATGAAACAATGCGAGGACATTGATCCTGTTGCAAAAGACACACAGTTGAGTAACATTGCTTCATATCTGTTTCTTAAAGAAGCAGAAAAAAATCTGAAATACAAGTGGTCATCCTATTTGTTCATCAGGCCTAGAACTGCATATTAGTGTTAGTATTCTTAGTATTGTTCTATGATGTCCTTTTTCACAAATAAAACAATAGAATCTTAAAAGAGTCAAAACCTTAAGACAGTAGCACACATGCCTAGCTATAAAAGATGTGATGTAACACCATGCCTGAAAGTCAAAGAGTTTTTTAAAAAAGCAGTTATAATTCTGGGCAGCCCCAACCCCAACCCTCACCCCAACCCTTTGCCTGCCAAATGGGTCTCTGCAGACATTGGAGGCAGACATTCTGTGGCAGATCTTGATAACCTGACAGGCTGCAAACAAGATCCTGGGCAGCCAGGCCCTAAGCCAGGGCTGTTGAACCACTGTCAACCCAAGCGCTGAAAACAGTCAAGGACTGCAATCTACTGCTAAAGCGGGTTGGAGGCAAAATGGCAGGGATCACAATCTATCCTTAAAAAGACAGTCCTTGCCCGTGGGTTTACAGTCTGGAAAGACATGACACACAGGGGAAAGAGAGGGGGAAGACACAGGCAGAAAGAAAGCAGACTGTCAGCAGGGCTAGAGGAATAGCACCGCTTCCCTTCTCATCACTGCGAGAAGGTACAGTCCAACTGGAGCAGCCGCCTTGTTTCCTTGGCCGTCCCTGGCTCCCTTATTCTTTCTGCGTCGGCTAGAATGTTTGGTGAATCTCTGCCTCTCCCCGCCTTCCCCGAGAAAATGTGAGGATGTGTCACCACGGGGGTGGCAGGCAGCACTGCTGAGGCACCGCATGGGTTTCATGCATCAGCTGCGCCTCTGCTACTGTCGGAGTTACTCTGACCCAAAGATTCGCCCTGGTGCAGCTCTGACTTTGGTCTCAGTGTGCAGTCAGAAAGGAATGCCATTGTCTTGATACAGATGCTGGGAAAATAAGCAGGGCAGATGCAGTCTGTGTTCCAACTCGTGATTCTCCCTGCCCTGAAATCTGGCTGCTGGTGCTGGGGAAAGAGGCAGGAAGCAGCCGGCCACATCGTTCCCTTTTCACAACACATCTGCCATGTGTGTTTTTTCTGTCCAGGCACACAACGCCTGCAGGGAATTGATCCGATCCGTAGCCCTCACTAGGATTATCTATGGAGATGGACACTGGCGGCTGGCAGAGGCACTCGCCAATCTCGCTCACAGCTACGTGATGCTGCAAGGTGAGGTTTTCTCCATGGTCTCTCAGGGCCAAGGAAACTGGAAGCTAACCTGGTGCTGCTGAGGAGCGCAGCCATAGCAACGTGATGGGCTATTTGGCTACTTCTGCCACTGCTGACATGGTAGCCAAGTGCCCTCTTTTGCAACCGATTGTCCTCTATTTGAAAAGCTGCCAGAAATAGATCCTTTACTTTTTGGTGACGGTTGTCCCCTTTTTTTGGCACTTTATAAGCAGTCACACCATGATGTCCTGTGAACCCGCTGATGGTAGTGTTGCCACTTTTTTTTTGCTCCCGGCAGGCCTTCAGTGTCTTTAACAGACAGAAATGGTTAGCTAATGCTTGTAGCAACAGAATCTTGAAATGGTGATGGTGGGAATTTATTTATTTATGAAAAGCTTTTGTTTGCTGTCCTACCATACCAGATCTCAGGATGGCTTACAATATTTAAAAAGACAATTAAAACAACAATTTCAATAAATAATGAAACAGAACAAAACAATAAATCACAAAACAATCATAGCGACTAAACTTAAAAGCTATTAAATTTTAAAATACTGTTTAGATAAAAAGGTTGTGGCCTGGCGCCGAAAAGAGTATAAACTTGGTGCCAGGTGTACGTTCCAGAATGCACCTGTTGAATTTCTATCTGCAATCGAGTGGTTAATGACAGGGCCTTCTTTATAGTGGTGGTGGACAGAACCACAGCAGGATCACGAAATACCTCCAAAGTCTGTTCTTACTGTGGTAATAGCAGCTGGGAAGAGATGTGAAAAGAACATTGATTTTCACATTTCCCCACATGAGGCTTGTGTCTTCAAAGGCGTGCTCTCTCCATGTAAGACGTTGTAATCCACCTTAGTTTTTAGCTGGGCGAGAATAATGTAGGAAAGACCTAACCATACTTTTAAGAATGAAATTTTAAAAATCACAGGGGTCACATAGCACTGGGAAAGAAGATTAGGGATATGCTGCCATCTAGTGGCTGTTTCATGTATTTATAATGGACTGCAGAAAGAATTCCTGTGTTGGTTGGCTCCAGAAAAAGCAGCGGAGAGACTTGGAACTCCTTACAGACCAGGGGCAGAATCCTACAGCTGCTAGATCCTTCTAGATGACTGCAGAAGACCTCAGATTTCCAGCTCTGGCCAAGATCAGAGCTGGGACTCCGAAGTCAGATGCCTTCCCTCCATACCAGCTGCAACGCTACTGTCACAAGAGCGACTGCAGAGAAGCTATTTGGAGAGCATTCCAAGGGGCCAGATGGGAGGAAACAGGCTCTGCCAGCCCAGCAAATATCCTGTTGACCATCTCAGCCACCCCTTCTCTCACCCTGGGGCAAAATGGCCAACTGCATATTTTGCAGAACGGGAGGAATGTGGTAGCAACTATAGCCTCCATCCTCCTTCCACCCTCCATAGGAGGCCCATTATCTTCCAAGCTTGCTGTTTCACAATGAAGTACAAATCTGTAGCTAGAGGAGCTTATCATGCTATCATGCTTCTCAAAGCCTAATTTGTTTTTAGAGGAGGAACCTGGCACTGCACAGAGATGAAACCTATTTTAAACAAATAAGAGATGACCGGTTTAAAAACCAGAAGCAACATAAACAATTAAAAAAAACAATTAAAAATCAAACTGAGAGCAACATCTCAATTAGAAGCAAATCGAAATAAGTGGGATTTCAAGGCCTATTTAAAGGACAATACAGGTTCACTGCTCCAATTTTTTTTAAAGATGCAAAGCAGTTTGTAATGGTTGTAAACAAAATAAAGACAAAAAGGAGGCCACAAATACAGGGCTACCACAGAGAAGGCCCTGCCTCATATGCCCACTGATCTATTGACCATGATTCTCAGCCCATAAGCCAAGCCTCTGAGAAGGATTTTGAAACTGGGGCAGCTTCATGTGGGTGCTAGCAGTCCTTCAAATAACCTGATCCCAAACCCTTGAGGACTTTAAAGGTTAATACTTGTTATATCAGCTGAACAGTTTAGGGATAATTTTCTTACTCAGAGCCCATTAATTTTTTTACTGCAGGGGTGCAAATACTCAGGCCTCCTTGCATCCCTCCCAGCCATACCACTTGCGTTAGCCTCACCCCTTTCCCCCACCTGATTTCCCAGCTTTTGTAGTTTCCCTACACTCTAAAAGGTTGAAATGCTTCTCCCAAGGCTTAGTTACTGGAGGAAGAGATTTAAGCTGAATATGCCCATATTTTGCCCCATCCCTATTATTTGCCTTTTGCTCTGTTCATTGTTCCAATGTGACCCTGGAAGGTTTTCTGGAATAGAATTCAGCCTGGGGCTGAAAGAAGTTCCACAAGAACATTTGGTGGAAAGGCGAGGAGAGAACTAATGTAGGCTAGCACACACTTTCTTCTGTATTTTTAAAGTAACCTGTCTTTCTAAAGTGTTCTTATTAATTTTCCCAGGTCTTCCTGTTCAAGCTATGCACCATGCAAACTCAGCCAAGAATATCATCTTCATGGGAAAAGCTTACCCATCAGCATCTGCAGATGACAGGGGAAATATTTTGAGTGTCCTGGTGACCATCTACTATACTCTGGGCATAGCGAATCTGATGCAGAAAAAATATCCTTGCATTGCAATGGCCAGAGCGGCTGATTTGGGTGCATAACCCCAAGCAAACCTTGTACTCAGCTATACAGCTCACTGGGGGACAGGGGAAGTCCTTTGGACAGTTGGTCTACCTCACAAGTTTGCTGTGAGACTAAACTGCTTCTGTAAGTTCTTGGAGAAAAGTGACTTGCAGTTTGGAAAATTAATTAGGATCTCACAAAAACATGAATGTTACACTGGGGATCTCGTCTTGAAGAAGTTGTACACCAGCCATGCCTTCCAAAGGTGCTGGACTACAACTCTCATCACCCAGGCAGAATGGCACTTTGCTGCGCTGTCTGAGATGATGGGAAACATAGCCCATCACAGCTGATCAGCACCAAGAGGAGGAAGGCTCTTGCAAGGCACTGCCCAACCAGCAAGGGGGTGCTGTGTATGGATGCAGACATCCAGGCTAGGATAATGGGGTGTTATCCCAATCCACGCATGCGACAGGGGCTGGCAGTTGCCTCAGAAAGCAGACACTGGAAGGTGGCAGCACTGTGTTGGTGGAGAGAACATGTAGGGATGTACTGATGTTGTAAAATGTATTCTGTCTACATGTCATGGATTGTCAGGCCATGGAAACATTTGTTCCATTGTCCTCTCATTGGCAGAATCAGATACTATGAAAATGTGTTCTTACAAGAGTCCACTAGGCCTAATCCAATGCACAAGCATTTAAAGGAGCAATTATGTGAGTGTTTAGGCAGAAAAAAGGCCTACAATTCCCAGCATGCCGCAGGCAACCATGCTTAAAGATTGTTCTTTAAGACTAGGCAAAATAATTGGTGCTTCAAGGTCGGTTGGGGGGTGTTTATGCGTGTGGTTGTTTGTTGTTTAAACACAATCTGTTAGCACGATTGGGTTTTCCCTGACATTTCAACTGGCAAAGAATCCTACCACAATTTGCAGAAGTCTGAAAAGTTTGTGAAAGAACTGCAGGGGTCTGATTTCAGAGGGATTCCTGAACTTAAAGTATCTGAGAAAGACCTTCTTGCAGCATTGGGCAGGTAAACTGAAGACCTATAGCCTGATTCTGAGCTGGCCAGGTTCCCGAACTATATATGCAAAGTGTAAAGTGCTTGGATATGTATTTGCAATCCTATAATTACTTACCAGACAACACCCATCATTGAGTTTGGTGGCTGGGTTCAGACATATCTTTTAAAACACGAACAACCCATGGGGGTTAACCATGAACAACCCATGAAGAAAACTGACAAGTTTGTTGTCAGATTATAAACTGTGAGTTGTTGACCAAGGTGCATTATCTCAGCTGGGTTCAGACAATACAATAACCCACACTTCTGCCCAACAACCTACATACAACCATTGAGTCAGGTTGTCTGAACCTGAATCATTGTTGTCTGAACTTACTCACTGAGACTTAATTCTGAGTAGATATGTATGAGATTAGACAGTTAATGCAGTCCTGAACCCTGAGAGATCTCAAGAACCTGGGACTTTCCCATATTTCCTGACTTCATTATAAGGATGAAGATTTGCTGCTGATAATGAGGGCTATGCAAATCGCAGTGCATATAGCCTTTCGAAATCAAACCATGCAGCAGCACCTGTTAACATCTAAGACTGTTATTCATTTATCGGCAGCTACTTTGACTTTTTCCTGCTTTTATTGGGAGCAGGGGTTCTTCCCAATTTTAATTTGTTATACATGCTCTGATATCTCTTTATGTGGAATGGTTTATCAATTCTATTATAAATACGTAGGAGCTGAAAATCTGACTGCAACAGTTCTTTTCTTCTAGGGCCAGTCTACAGAAAAATATGCTAGATTTGCCAGCAAAGCATTTTGAGAAAGCAATTGATATTATAATTACATCTGAAGGAAAGAGCGCTCCGGAATTGATCGATCTTTATTTGGACATGGCCCGAAGTGAGCAAGTGAAGAAAAATCATGAGAAATCCATAGGATATTTATTACAGGTAAAGAACCTCATAATAAATATGGGCACAGCAGCATGAGAACTGAATTTATGACTTCAACTTCATAGAGCTGCTAGTTGTCCTGTGTGTTAATCTGACTAGGAAGCAACCTTCAACGAGCTGCCTAAGGAAAAAGCCCCATTAAATTTAATGTGGCTTCTTTTGAGACTAGACATGGATTTGACTGCACTTTAAAAATTACAATTGCATCTACCTTGTTATATAAGTATAATGAGAAAGCAAGCTTCCTGACCTTGAAGCTGCAAAAATATGGAAAGTATCCAGTCAAAAGCTATGAAGTAATGGTTGGGTGGGGTAAAACAGAAATCAAAGAACCCTTCTATCCAAGGCATCTGTTGTGCATGTGTGATTCCTCATTCATGGTAGCTTGCAATCCTTTCTATGATGTTGTCACCCTTCAGGGCCTCTTCCATTCTTTGCAACCATTTCTGCAGGGTTTTTTTTTTTTTTTAGATGAATGAAACTCTCCTTTATTTGCATAGCTCTGCTGTGCATGTTGCTACCTGTTGGCTTTGTAAAGGAAAGAAATAACCCCCCCTTCTGGGGGAGGGAAACACATTAAGGAACAGATTTTAATCCTGCAGAGAATCTGGAAGCAGATGCCTTGGTAAAGTGACAGTCCTGTAGAAAAGTCCAAGGTTCTCAGTGATCATGGAGTTGGGCTTTAGTGGCCCATGAATCTTTCCCTCCACAAGCACCAAGAGGCATACACTGTGCAAGATCAGCAACTGTGTGTGGATGACCATGGATTGCATAACTTGTGCAAGGTGAATAATTCAGCTTTTCTTGGTGCAGAGTTCAGATTGCTTTATTTTAGCAATGAGTGTAAATCCTGGCCACAGAATGCTTTTATTTATGCACAGAATTGCTTTCTTAAGGCCTTGAAAAATGAATGAAAAGGTAGTTCATTGCAGTGATACTGTCTTTACCTCCTCTGCACTGTATTATGTCACTGTAGCTGTATCCAAGCTGCCTTGCCCATTTTTGTGAACAGAAGTATCATTTACAGCAGGGGTGAGCAATTAATTTTCCTATGGGGCCACCTGAAAAACTTTGACAGTTGTTAAGGGCCGGACCAATACACTTACAGCTCTGCTCAATATGTATCTCTATAAAAACAGTAAATGAAACATTACAATGATACAATGAAAATGTGGAGCACAGAACAACACTATTTAATGAATATTCACAAAAACATTAACATTAAAATTACATGAAAAGCAATAAATTCAATTCAATTTAGCAGATCCTTCAAAATAAAAGCAGTGCAGTTGTATTGCTTGCATCTGTATTACGACGATATATATTTGCATTGACTTTTAATTTGCCAGTGACCTTCTGCGGGCCAGTCAGGGTCAGCCATCGGGCCGGATGTGGCCCGCGGGCCGTACAATGCCCAGGTCTGATTTACAGGGTGATCTGATACACATGTATTCAGAAACAAGTCTCACTTGGTTTCTTCATGTAAGTGCACATGGGACTGCAGCCTTAACATAAATAAACCATCCTTCTCCAACCTGTTGGTCTCCAGATGCTTGGATGTGCTGCAACTCCCAAAGGCCATGCTGGACGGGAGTTTCAGCTCAACTCATCTGGAGGGTACCAGCTTATGGAAAACTGAAACACAGAATAGAGCCTTGTC
The DNA here is from genome assembly GCF_004798865.1 of Varanus komodoensis. Lineage (NCBI taxonomy): Eukaryota > Metazoa > Chordata > Lepidosauria > Squamata > Varanidae > Varanus > Varanus komodoensis. Next base: position 14,510,612 of record NW_025335606.1, read on the forward strand.
AGTAAAATAAATGGAGGCCACAGACATACGTTTCTTAGAGCAGAGGATCTGCCTGGGAAGTATCCTTTCTGAGTTAAGATGCCCCTCTTTCTCTCCACATTCCTCTTCCTCTCTGTGTTTAAGTCTGGGATGGAAGAAACAATTGTGCAAGGTTGAAGCAGCAAGCCTGGTCTTGTTGTTCCCTTACAAGGCACTGACATTCTGAAAATCCTTGGCAATGCCCCCCCCCTGCCCCCACCTCCAGAGCAGTTTTGCACTTCCCCTACCTTTAAAAAAAATGATACATTGATAAATGTAGAGCTCAGCACATGGACTATTCCTACAAAGTTTTTGAAAATGGCAATGAGAACAGGCTGTCTTGAGCAGGGCAGGAGAGAATGGCTGATGGCTAAACTAATGTATGAATTTCTGTTTGTCTGTCCTTTCAGCTGTAAAGGCGGGAGAAAGCCCAGCTCATCCCATTGTGGAGGCATGTGCTGTGTGGTCTCTCTCCCTCTATCACCTGTGTCATCTTTACCTGTATTTTCTAGTCCTCTTGGCTTCAGGAGCTTAAAATGTGGATGCCTTTATACTATAAGCAGCCACCGTAACTGTGATGGTCAAGGAAGGAGAATGCTTTCTCTCGCAGTGGCTGTAGCCCAGCTCCCGTATCCTAGGCAAGATGCCTGGGAAGACCAGCTGCTGGGGGCACGGAGCAAGGGCGCTGGGCACTTGTGCCCTGCCTGTGGGATCCTGCGGGCAGCTGGTTGACCGCTGTGTGAACAGAATGCTGGAAAAACGAGCCCTTCTCCTAATCCAAGGTGGCTGTTGTTGTTCTTAAGGCACACATGATTTGTTTGATCATTTTTCCTTCTCTCGACATGGAATAGTTCTCCCACTGAGATTAATGATGGCTGTGTTTCTTCTGTTCTGCTTAGGTTTTTTTTTAAATTTTGGCTGCTTTATTATCCAGCTGAACAGCAACTGAGTATTTGCCATGTCTAGATGTATGAATGGCTGCTGTACTGGGGAATGCTATCATGGGCCTTTCCCTCCTTTGGTCTGGGAGACAGCAGTAAACTGCCAATAAATTCATCTTGCCAAAATTTGTAAATGACCCGAGTCACAACTTGACATTTCTGACTTCTGGGCACCCCAAGAAGTTGTTTTCCAGGGTAGGATTTTCAAAATGTGCTGGTTGCTCTGTTTGCTTTGCAGTAAATAGCACACCACTTCCATCTAACTTGCTTTTCTCTGTGCAGCTGCACACTGTGGGAGAGCTTATTATGCTCCGCTGCCCTAGCTTTGCTTCGGGAAGAGACAGAGATTATGGTCTGGAAGTGGGTTCTAATCTCTGGGCTATCAGCAGGACTATGTTTTGTGGGGAATAGACTGCCAGCTATTTTGAGGCGCTACTGAGAACTATCAGGCTGACAGAAGACCTGTACAATGTTATGAACCAACAAGGCCTGCTCTTCCCAACAGGCCCATTCCCTTTCAGTGGCTCTGCATACGAAATTCAGTGCTGGAGCTGCATCAACAGCACTGGCACTGGGTAAAGCATATGCTGCAACTGGAGAAGAAAAGTATGCAGGTAAGTAGGTAGGAAGGCATGGTGGCTAATATTGTATTGCCTTCTTTGCAACATATTACTGGACTGGATAAGTGTATTTTATCCTGGGGGCCGCTCACTTCAATATTTCTGCCACTGAGAAATATTGAGTTGATGTGACGGAGGCAGAGTCCAAGGCTCAGCTCTCTCTCCTTACACACATGTGCATGAAGCCCCTTAGGGCAGCCTTCTTCAACATAAATGTGGGGGGCGTAAACCAACCCAGTGCCCTCCAGTTGGACAACTTGCGTTACTCTACGGCCATGGCTCAGGATGATAAGCACCACAGTTCAGCACTTAGGGCGAGAGAAAACTGAAGAAGGCTGACCTAAGCCCCCTCCCTTGCATTTGTGTGTTAAACAAGGACCGGTGGTCCTGCTCTAAGTCTGAATCTGCCATGGGTCCTGAATCAGTGACATCAGGGTAGGACTTCAGAGCCGATATCCAAGATCCCATTCAAGGGAAGGAGCATGAAGGCCTGCTCCATCTCCAGCAGGGCAGGCTTGCTGCCTGTGGAAGTTCCACACGGCCCAGTCTGAAGTGAGGGAGGGTATTCACCCATTACATCCACGGTGTGTCACTGGCTCTGTCTTGTCCAGAACTGCCACTTCTCTGACTGGTCAGGCCTCCCTAAACTGGGTCCCTAATGCAGTGCCAAAGGAGCTACCCCGGCACCCATAAAGCTCTTCACTCCCAGCTCCTTTCCAAAAATACTGTAAAAATATTAAGATACCAGAGCTTCTTCCTGTTCTTAAACTTGCCACTGATCGGCTGTTCGGTGAGAAGAATGAGAAAGCACGGCAAGGGGGTAGAGGGAGAGAAAAATCAAGGCTAGAGGTGAGGAGAATGGAAAGGTAAAGAAGTGGTGAGGAAAAGAAGAACAAGGTCAGATGCTAGGAGTGGAAGGGAGAAGGCCAGGCAGAAGGTGTGCAAGGCTACAGGGGGAGTGGTGAGATACAGCAAGGCAAACATTGTGTGTTTGTGTGTGTGAGAGAGAGAGATGCTAGGAACTAGGGAGGGAGGGAAAGTAGAGGACAAAGGAGGGGGCAAGGAGAGAAAGGGCAAAACTGGGAGACGGAGCAGAGAACAAGAGGGAAAAGTCTTTGTGGGAAGAAGACAACTGGGCAGGCCAGGAAGTAGCTCTCTCCATGTCTTCTTCCTTTCCACTCACATCTTCCCTGGGATGTATTTTGTGGTAGTGCCCCACACGATTTCCTCCAATTCCCAAATGTGCCCACAAGTTCAAAAGGTGAGGGGAGAGACCTTGCCCTACCCTACCACTTGAACTCCTCTTACAGGGCTGCTAGGAATTGAACCTGGTGCCTTTGACATGCAAAGACACCTGTGTCTCTACTTGTGAGCTGTTTTACAGTTGTTAAATGGGTGTACATGGAGCTAAGATTTGGCTTTATTTATTTATTTAGAAAATTTCTAGGCCGCCCCATTCGCCGAAGCCTCGGGGCGGCTTACAAATAAATAAATTAAAATACACAAATAACAATATAAAATACACATAACTGTATAAAATAAGTTGCCCTGGCCAAAAAAACTTTAAAATAAAAATAACATTAACAATTAAAATGACGCTTGAATAAAAAGGTCTTCGCCTGGTGCCGAAAAACAAATAACAACGGCACCAGGCGGACCTCTCTGGGGAGCGCAGTCCATAGATTGGGCGCCACCGCAGAGAAAGCCCTCCTCCGAGTACTCACCCTCCTAATATCCTTCACGGAGGGTTCCCGGAGAAGGGCCTCTCTTTTTGCTGTTCTGGAATGAGAAATGATGCAATAAATTTCTGAGCTGGCTCTTAAATGGGTTTATTCTTCCAGATGGATGACTTAGGCTGATGCAAATTATAGATTTAATTAAAAAATGCATTGCACTCATTTTCTAGAGGCTGCTGAACTGTATCTTGGTGAAAGTCTGATGTCCTATAAAGCGGCTCTGGGAATGGATCATCCTAAGGCAATTCATGCCCTGGAATACTTCAGTAAATGGCTTGGACGAGTGGGGAAAAGGAAGGTAACAGCAGCTCCAGCAGAATGTGGCCACGCAAAAGGGTGCAGAAGCCAGAGGCCACACCGCTGCTCAATTTGCAGGAGACGGGTGGCACTGGGAAGCATTCTCAACATCTGACTCCAACATGAGGTCCGTTTGGGGCAGGGGAGAGTAAAGTCCCCCTTCCTCACATGCTGTGACTCCTCCTAAAATCAGCTTCTGTATAGGAGGTCCCTTTTGGTTCTAGCCCCACGGAGCTCCCAGTATGCCCTGGCATGCCTGGCTTTTGTAGGAGTTTTTCAGTCTAGACACGCATAGGATTATACCCATATTAAATTACTAACTCAGAGAGCTGGCAGTATCTAAATCAGTGGCAATCCCTTTATGTTCCTGCAAAAATAGCTATCTATTATCAGAGAGAAAACAAAGACCATCACATAATAAAGCATTCTGATGGTTTATTTTATTTTTGTTTTGATTTCTTGAAACTCACAAATAATTAAGGAAAAAAGGGAGAACAAAGACAGTTTGTCTTAAAAGGAAAAAAAAAATCCCAGCATGAATGCAAGCACAAAATGCTGCCATATGGTCCAGTGTTTGTAGTTAGCAGAACATCACTCACATAGAAGCACACTTCCTTACTGCACTAGGTAAGCTAATATATTTCAATTATTTTTTCTTCTTCTTTTGCAGCAAGCCTATGATTTACTCAAAGAGTCATTTAAATCTCAGCAAGATCCCTGTAGTGATTTTAATAAACTGGCAGTTGAAAGATTATATATTATGGGCTGCATCTGCCTAGCAGAGGAGAAGATAGAGGAAGCATATCAACTGCTCAGTAAGGTAATTGGGTGAAAACCTTGAAAATTTAAATGAAAACGGCTCTTTTTAAGCATTTTTTCCCCCACAGAATCCATATTTTTAAGGTATAGGACCCATTTGAGCTGAGCAGTTTAAATGATCTACTAAGCCCTTAGGTGGGGATTGCTTCTGAGAGCTGAGAGATTTTGGCTAAGTCAACTGAAGAGAGGTTCCTTGTACCTCCAGCACCAGAGATTTTAGGTCAGGTAAGAGGATCCAGTGGATCCTTCAACTAAACTTTTGGTTTTGAGCTGTGTTTGGTTCCCCTCTTAAAACATTTGCCAAGGGCAGGAGGACCTTGAAGCAATGGCTGGAAATGGCAGGGAAGTGACATGAGGAGAAACTTTTTAACAGTGTGGGCTGTTCAGCAGTGGAGTGGGCCACCTCAAAAGGTGGTGGGTGCTTCTTTAGTGGGGGTATTTCAGCAGAGACTGGCTGCCCAGCTGCCAAAGAAGCTGCAGTGGTACCCTGTAGTGCAGTCCTTGCACTGAGCATGTTATACCAGATGATCTGCAATCCCCCTTCCAATTCTGTGAACCTAAAATCTGTTAAGGAGTGTTTGGAAACTCTCTAGATGTTGCTGAATGACAACTCCTATCATCCTTTACCATTGGTCAGGTTAGCTAAGGCTGATGGGAACTGGAAACCAACGGACACCCACAATGTCACAGATTCCACATTCCTGCCGTGAAGTTGCAGGATCTAGTCCTAGAATTGATCTAAAACTCACCTCATGAGCCACCAACTTACCATCATCCAAAGGGGAAGCGACTGAAAGACCAAGGTGCATGCATAATGGCCGAGTTCCCACTTCACGGCCACACCCCTGCATGGTTTCCACAGCATATAGATTTTTGCCAAATTTACCAGTCAGGTGATCATGTGATTCCCACAGCGATACCGTTTCCCTGCTCAGGCCTCCCATTTATACCTTGTGTCCTGTAGCCCTGCAAGCAAAATGTCCTTCCTTACGCTATTGCTCCCTATGGGCCTCAGCAGCCTCTTCCTTCTCTCCCACCCAGTGGAAGGTAGTAGAAAACAGGTGGCTAAGCAGCCACTTCTGTGGACTTTCTTTCCATGGGACTATATGGTATTTCCATACCAACAACGGTAAAATGCAGATTCTTGGTCTGGACAACTTGTGAAATGTGACAACACTGTTGATTTCATTTCAGCTCATTGATTCTCACCATGGTTTTGGGCAAACTAAAGGTACCAAGGCTGAGTCTTTACTACATGCAAAACCTACCAGTTAAACACCCTCTTAACCATAGTAGATAAATTCTTAGGATGGATTTTTCCCTCTCTGAATACAAGGAGACAGAATAACCTTTATGTTGGGAAGTGTAAAATTATCCTCTCTTCCATTCTACATCTATGCAGTGTATGCAGATCCAGAGTGCTATTTATGGACCCTGTCATAAGAAATGTAAGAAGGTGCAAGAGCTCCTGGATATGCTGAAGATGTAAGTTTCATCATTAAAAAACATTAGGAGAAGAGTAAAGCCGCAGGCAATAGGATGTTCCATGCCGAGATGCCTGCCCTGTCAGCCAGCAGGACCCTCTGGGAACCTGTCTAAGTCTAGAAGGCTCAATATCAACCAAACTAACCCTTTCCCAGATCTTCCAGAATGGCTGATCAGAGAAGCAGCATGTTCAGCCGATTCGTATCCCAACCCAAGTCCTTATATGCACATGGCCTTCTGTGCAAATCCCCCTCTAGGGGATCCACGCACAATGTATTGCCAAAGCATAACGGATGTGGTAAATCACACCTACCTGTGACAACCCATTGTGTTGTCTTTCCTGTTGTATTGCACATTCTCTTTTGATGCAAGAGGACGTCTGTGCCCATTGTAATCAACACCAAAGCAAGCAGATACAGCAAGAGTGCACTAATTGGTACATCTGTGAATACTATAATTCACATACATAGTAATTGGATAGCATGGATTGCTTGTTTTTCCACAGTGAAATCATTGTGGAAGTAGTTGCTAACCATTTTGCTGTTTAAAGTTGGAATTTTGAGGAATGCATTCCCTTCACTGTGTTTACCTGATCAAGTAAGAGTCTTACAATATACACACAACAGCTTCTAGTTAGAGCTCAACAAACTGAGTGAAGCTGCAGCATTATGGTTCTGTGTAAAAATAACTAATTTACTCCAGCTTAGCCAGTACAGCTCACACTTTGAGGAACATTATATTGCTAGTCAAGAATGCAAATCTGAGCCTGACTGTTTATTGCTTGGTAACACTTCCTTAAGAACAAGCAAAACAGAAATATAATTTAAACAGTTGAGGGCACAATCCCCTGCAACACAGACAAAGGCCAACAACTCTCACCATGCCCAAGCCAGCTATAAACATATATATAGTTATGTGGCACCTTAAATAACTGACTACTGTTTTATTTAATGTGGTGTTGCTGCTCCACATGAAGGAACTTATAAAAACTGTTGGGTAAAACCTTTGTTTCCTCTCCTGCAGGATTCCTGCTCTCCATGAAGGGACCAGATATACAAAGCAAAAGACAGAGACAATGCTAAATTGGTCAATCCCAGAACTCTAGGCCAATGGTCACCTAGTCACTGGAACAAGAAAGGCAGACCTGTAACATCTTCTCTGGATCCCTGTTCAGCAAAGTACTTCTAGCACTGGCTTCTACTGCATTTTTTATTTCACATGTGAACTGGAGATTATCAAACATGCAAATACAAAGGCAGAGGATTGGGAAATTGGCTGCTGTCCCAGGGACCCATAATTATGCAAGGTTATGCTTTTCTTGATTGCTTCCTTATATCAAAGAAACATTTGGGAGCCTTTACCTCCGAAAAAAATCACAGCTCTTCCCCCCTCCCACCCCCCCACACACAGAGGGGTCCAGCCTCTCTATACTCCATCTGCTACCCACAGCAATGAAGCAGGTGGTCAGCAGATGCCTGGAGGGGCAGAGATACTATTTTGCAGGTATTCAAATTAGAGGTTACAATGTCTAATTTGCTAAAACTCACCAGTCATGGATTATATTAGTCATATATTGGTTACTGAAATAAATTATACAACAATACAAAATTGAGTTGTTTTCTGCCATTCACAAACCTGTAAGTCATCTAATTTACGTTAAATGTTATATTGGTCAAGGTCCTTGGCTCCCACTTTAGTTCCAGCCCTATATTGTGATGAGACATTAGAAGCTTTGACAGAAACATTGTCCCTTCCTCCTACCCTTTTTCTAGCATTGTGTGACCAGGCGGAGGCATTCTCCCCACCACCACACCTAGCTAGCTTACATCCAAGTATGTGGCAATGAAGGTCAGACAGACCGCCCTCGTAATGTCAAACCTGGCCAAGACGATTCTCCAGCCACCACAACCCCACCAAGGAGCCAGCCACACAGAGGCGCTTCATCCATCTGCACCAGAAGTGGTTGACTCATAGCCCTCCACATATTTCGGCTGACAGTTCCCATCCTACCTCAGCATGGACAATCTTGATGACAGCTCATGGGAGCTATAGGCCAAAACTCAAGCAGAGCCACACATTCCCACTTGTGAGGCATTGTTCTTCCAGAGAAAGACATTTCTAGTTGAAAAGGATGCTTGCCAGCCTGGGCAAAATTGAGTTCTCTGTCCTAACAGACTTTGCTTCCATTGGACTTTCATCCTTTACGTAAGGAAGACTAGAGTATTATTCTGTTTCTCCTGCCCTGCTCTTTCCCAACTGATCTTCTGGGCAATTACTCTGAATACTTTCATTTTTAATTGAATATCCCAATTTTGAATAATTTTAGTGAACGGAGAAAGAAAAAGAACTCGGCATGACAGTTATATTTCTGCTGCAGTAATGTCCTCATCGGGGGAACAGTAGTATTCCACAAAACAGATCTGTCCATCTTCATTTCTGATCATGTATTGCAATGAGAGAAAGCCTCTGTTATCTGTTCGAATAGACACTTTGCATGATAAAGCCAGTGCTTTTGTAGATGGCTTGAGTAATGATATCTTGTATCTGAAAAGCAAATATGGCCTGTTATAATAAGTTATATATAACCATAGCTATAAGTTCAGCTTATTGCCAATTGTTAGATTCAAACAGATTAACAAAATGACCTACAAAAAGAATATTATACAAATATTTGGAACGTCGTATTTTCCTTTTACGTTGCATTATCAGTTCAGTGATCCCTTCCATCCATGGGACTGGAAGAACAAATGCCAAATATTATCAGCAAGCTCAGAAGACAATGGCAGTCAAGTTAGTATAAGAAGAGATATCCTTATTGAAACTTCCCCATAAAACATCCAGCATAGCCTCCAGTGAACAATACAGATCACACTTCCAGCAAAGCACATGCGGCTGAGTTAATGCAAATGAGCCACCACCAAACAAGAGCAATTTGAACTCAAATTATGAGCATAAGACCAGTGAGATCAAATGGGTGTTGTGTGACTATGGATTTATATAATTTGCTTCAGTTTACCTGTTCGTCTGGGTTTCATTGCAGTGAAAAGCTTCAATTAGATCTGAATCTTTAGGGTAGTCCAGATGTGCACTTCCAGCATTCCCAAAAGTAGATAATCTAAGAAAGAGAGAAATGCACAAGATTAGCACAAAGATAGCTTTTTACAGTGGTGGCAAAACAAATTGAAGTAGTTACTGTGGCAAAAGTGACTGAACCTTAACTATGTTCTATTTCAGATGAACGACTTCTTCTTGAGTATTTTGAGGCTTATTACATCCTGGATCTGCTACTAGTCCTGTCACTGGACTATGTTGCTTAGTATCAAAGTGAATGAGGGTTTGTGGGCATCTGTTGTTGCACCTGCATGATGCCAGCAACAAAAAAGTATCATGACTTGAAAAACTAGACCAATCTGATCCACTTATTTCAGAAGCAAGTCCTGCTTTGCTCAACTCTCTGATGATTAATAGGGAATTGTCCTGAGGAAATACGTATAGACTTATACTCTAAAAGCACCACCTTAAGCAGAATTATTAGACAAGGAATCCCACTGAATTCACTGGAATTACTTTTAGATAATGTCATGGGTAGGGCATTTTGGAGGGCCTTCATTCATAGGTCACCAAGATGACTTAACAGCCCCTAACAACAATTTCTAGGCACCCTTGTTTATGCTGCACAAATGTTTTTGCCATTGTATTATTCATGCATTCTCAGTGGATTTTAGTGTTGCTTACTCCAAAAGGATGTGTGATTATTTTTAATGGATAAAAGATGCATGGACAAGACTTCAATATGTAGTTACTACATCTTTGGTAAGCATGCAATATATATAATGTGGATGCTGATGTCTGTTATCTGTTGAACAGAAGAATCCTGCTCAAGCAATTAAATTTGATGGCACTAGCCCTTTTTGATGAACTCTGCGGAGCCAAGGTATTAAATATACAGGAAGACATCATCTCCTCAGAAGCAGGGTATCAATCATAATTCACACACGCTCTTCCTATTATTCACACTGAGAGGAACATGCAAAGCATAATATACATGAGAAATAGTGACCCATTCACAGCTGTCAGTGTAATGTCTGCAGTTCTTGTATGACCACCCTCTGAGCCACACATTCCGAAGCCATCCTGCAGACACCAGCAGAACTGATCGACTTCAAAAGTAGTAAGGAAGGTGGCTAGAAGGGGAAGGGCCTTCTCAGCTATGGCACCCCAATCATGGAACCAGTACTTCAGGGAGGTGCGCCTGGCACTGACTCCTCATATGTTTCACCACCAGGTCAAAACCTTTTTATTTTCCTGACATTTTAATTGCTGAATGGAAGATTCTGGTTTTATACTGCTTTTTATTCATACAATGATTGGTTGCTGTGGATCAGTTATTATGTTGTGTATTATTATCACTTATTGCTTAATTGGTGTTCATTTTGCTTGAATATTTGCATACCCTGTATATGTTGTGGCCTTATGTTTGATGCAATTTTAAATAACTGTACACTGTTCTAGGAGTGTTTACTATAGAACAGTATATAAAAATTTAAAAATACACTGTAAGAGGCTATCCTCACACAGCAAAGTTCATGGTGGATGTCAGACCTGAACACAGGTCTCCTTGATTAAAGTCCAATTCTCTATTCATAAGATCATCCATGGATTTCACAAGGACATAAGAAGGGTCATGCTGGATCAGGCCAAATACCCTCTCTAGTTCAGCACTCATGACCAACAAGATACCCATCACATACCAAATGCAACATGTATAAAATATGTTTTGTCTATTTTGTCTATTTTGATTGCAAAAGTAACAGCTCTTCTCCTTTCCTTTTAGGTTGAAATCCTATAAACCCTTATCAGGAATTAAGTCCCACTACATTCAATGAAATTTACATGCAAGCAGATAAGGAGAGGAGTGCTCTGTTAGATGACAGGGACTCAGCTCAGGGCATTGTGCATGTAAGGAATATGTTTTGTCACTGAACTATGACCCATGCCCAAGATGGATGTATTTATGCCAGTATGCAGCTTGAACTATGTTTGAAATGATGGATACAGTATTTCTAGTCATTACTACCAAGCTAGATAATTTTTTGTACCTGAAATATGGCTTGTCTGGAGACATTATAATTTGCAGCACATCACTGGTCATATCCAGTTCAGAAAATGCCTCTCGAAGCCCCTCCGACTGCAAGATAATTTTGTTTACAACATTTGTGCTGCAGAAATCGAAGTCAAGGAGCTCTTCAGGTTCTTGAGTGCGGATTTTACACACAGTTAACACACCTCCTTCTTCCAAGAAAAGTGTCAGAGGATATCCATAACCCTGATAGCACAACCGAAGAGCAGTCTGAGTTCCTGAAGTGAGAAGAGAGAGGAGCCTTCGGTATCCTAGAAGAAGCACTTACGTTAGTCCTACAACTCCTATTCTGAATATAAACGGACTTCTGCGAAAGGAGTGTGCTGCCAAACTGCCAAGGGTTTGATCAACCTGTTTAGCATATGCACCATCTGTTTAGTATCAAGCATCTTAATTTAGAATGTAGCTAGGAGTGTATGGGGAAGCTGTGCAACTGTGTTCAACAGAGAGCTACATCTAGCCTATGACGCATCAGAACATGCACGCTGCCATACCTGGTGAAGAACTTGCCCCAAAGATGGTCAAACAGTCTAAAAGGATGGAAAGGTTGATTTTGAACATGACAGATTCTTCTTGTACTACAAATTCTTGGAAAATCCCTGCCTGTAAATTAGAGAGAGAGAGAGAAAATGTGAAGGCAAAAAGGTGAAAAAACGGCATCCTCACAGAACAGCACTCCCCATCTTTAAGTGATATTCCTGTGGCAATTAAATTGACAATGGGCATGTTCTTGGAATGCAACTCCCTTTCACAAGGCAAAGATCAAGGAAGAGAACAGAGCTTTACAAAATGAGGATCAGACAGAGGATGTCAACTTCTAACAAAAGAGAACTAAGCTCTAGAAATAAGCTTTTAAATTTCTTCCTATTCTTATTTTTATTTCATTTGGGACATTGAGTTGGATTAAGATTTACTTGCAAAAGACCAACAAAATTCAATAGGACAAGTCTGTCCTGACTTAAGTCGTGATTCCAATCTAGCCTACCTCATAGGGATGCTATGAGCATAAACTGCAGGCGAGAGAGAAGAGAATAAATATATTCAGGCTTGAGCTCCTTGTAGGAACAGTGGGATAGAAAAGTACAAAATAATACATAAAATACCATATATAGGATTTAAACCTGAATTGAACCCATTAACTTGACTAGCAACGGTTTAAAAGCAAGAAAAAGGATGCAATAAAATGAACAGAGTGTATTAGTGCCAGACCACATTAAATTAGCAGCCTAAACCTAAAGATATGCTATCAAAAAAAGATATGCTACAATAAAATAGCACAGCAGAGAACTGCACTGACATTAGATGTTAGCATCATTTAGATGGAAGATATGTATGCCCTAAATTCCTCCCCTCCCCATATACAAATTGCAAACTAGGGCAACTGCCTATATATTTCCAAAATATTTTTTCTCTTTTGTGCATGCTGCACAGAGAGAACTATCTCTTAGTCATGTTAAGTATAACATTTGCCACAGCTGGAAGTACAATATAACAGCTTGGGACAATGCAGTTGTAGTGCTCATTTAAATGTTCTTTGTATTGTGGAAAGCAAGACCTGCTGAGAAGCTACAGAAGGATCCTTTTAGTTTGCCAGAATTCTGCTTTCCTTCCTTCAGCTGAACCCAAATCTCTGTTATGATTAAAAGAAGTAAAATAATGCCAGCTAACCTGAATAAAAGCATTAGCCTGCAAGCACTTTGCATTTTCCACTGTGACCTTGAGTCCATTTGTAGTAGCAAAGCAGGTAGCATGATCTTTGAAATGAATGGCCTTCAGGATATTAGAGAGGTTTCGGACATTGTCAAGTGTTGCTACCAAAATATTCTGATCCTCGCCTGTTTCAGGCTGGGTTGAGAGGGACATGGCCTTGATCTATTACCCCACACTCTCTTTCGCAGGAGCAAAAACAAGATCTCCAGAAATTTTCAGTGAAAACCTGTAGAAGTCAAATTACATTTCAGTTAACTGGAACAATGATAAATTAATGCAACATAAGTATCATTAATTATATTAATGATTATATCAATGTAATCACAGAATATATTGTTATATTAATTTTTAAATGAGGAGTCACAGAATGCATTTGACGAACTCCCTTTGCAAAAGACAAACAACCTTGCCAAGATAATTTGCTTCATAGTTGCTACAGCATAACAAGGATAAATTGGCTTACAGTTGGAACCCTGGCTGCTGCCCTAGCAGAAAAACACAAGTGACAATTTCTGGGTTGCAAAACCATGCTTCTCTGCCAAATACAACACTTTTCTCTACTCTGCCCATGTATATGGCCAGTGCTCAGTTGCACTGTGTATGTGCCATCAGGACAACCTTCTGATTTATGGCAACCCTTTGAATGAAAGACCTCCAAAATATCCTCTCCATGACAGCCCCATTCAGCTCTCCCAAGTTCAAGGCTGTGGCTTCCTTTACGGATTCAATCCATCTCCTATTTGGTCTTCTGCCTTTGATTTTCCCTAACAGACTTGTCTTCTCCAGGGAGTCTTGCTTTCTCTCGATGTGTCCGACGTATGACAGCCTCAGTTGCGCTCGCTGTTAAAAGTCATTGCTGGCCCTTAGGATGGGAGAATTAGCATGACCTAAAGCATCATTAGGGGTCCTCCCCACCCCGCAGCCCAAAGTCACTACGCTCATCCACCCTGAGAGCACGTGCTTTTAAGAGAACGGTGACAGTTAGAAAATCAACAGGAGCAGCTTTACCTATACTTTCTTCACAGAAATCAGCAAACACCTGCTGAATTTCCACTCTGTTATTCAATTGCCAAAGGCACACGACTCTCACCAGAGGAACTCAAATGGACAGCGTGGAGAATGCCTCAGACTGAGAAACAGTCTCAGCCCATCAGAAAAATGCAGCCAACTTTCGGAAAATACCGAAGACCATCCCGCTTTACGATACGTCGTAACAGCCCGCTCAATCTACAAGGGATACGACTGCAAGAGTAAGATCGAACTTCTGGTACAAATGGAACCCGCAATCCACCATATTTTATTCTACAATTAACATCTCTGTAGGCACCGCCATTTTTTCATTGGTAGAGCAAAGAGCTAGGATTTGGGCATTCCCATAGAGGTCTCCCTTCAGTAGAAAGGTTCCAACCTTTATGGTTCTGTAGATCCTCATTTATTTTCTCTGCCCTGTACGGGATAGAGGGCTTCCCACAGAAACAAACGGAAAAGTCCAGAATCGTGATCCAATTAGAAACAAAACGCAATAGAAATCCTGAGCGGAGTTCGTGGTCTTTCTAACTCAGGTCTAAATTCCTGTGAAACATGTTTTAATTCTTATTAAACGATTAAAAAAACTTGTCAAGAACCATGTCTGAATTCGCTATTAATATTGCAGGGTAGAGGCGATACCAAGCCTAGTTTGAATTTCCAGTCACAAATCTACTTTCACAAAAGAGCACAAGCGCTGCAGCATGTTTTAACTGGAAAACTATCCTACAGCTCCCCAGCTGAGGAATGTTGGGAACTGTAGGTCTTATTTTCTGACTAAACATGCATGGGATTGTAGCCCAAATTGCCTTTTCAGTCTCCCTCTAGACACAGTTCCAAGCTTGAGACCTGAAACGTTGCACACCATAAACTTAAAATTGTAAAGTGTACCTTCCATTTTTAAAGAACCAATTCTACGCATGTTTAGGCAGAAAAAATGGCCTACAACTCTTATCCAGGCTGGGATTGTAAAATATATTTTTTCTAATTATGTATCCTAAATGTTCAAACACGGAAAAAGACGAAAACTACCCCAGATGAACACTTGAAAAAAAACCCCACAGAATAAAGCCTGATTTTAAAAGAGCAAAAACTCCCTACTTGACTTTTAACTTTTGCTTCTAAATGGATACTCTGCTATCCTGTCACACTTATGATAAAATCCTAAATGTCGCCGTTGTTTTCTGTGGGAAGTCTTCACTTACTTTCCAGAGAAAGGTCAATAATAATTTGCAAAAGGATAGCCATATTAACCTTCTGTAGCAAAAACAAGAGAGTATCGCGAAAAAGACAAATATATTTTTTCGAATTGCAGAATCTACACTACACCAGGAACTAAACACACTTCCACTAATACCAGCACAGGAAGCGTGTGTCTATAAGCCCGTGGAGAGGCGCCCGGTAAGTCCTAGAGAGGCCCGATTAGTGAGCGACTTCCGTTTGCAGAGGTGGGCGGAGCTTGAAGGGGCAGCAATGGCGGCGGCGAAGAGGCAGCGTGGGCCCGGCAAGAGAGCCCTGGGGGGCCCGAAGAGAAAACGCGCGAAGAAAAGTTCGGGGGAAAAGGAGGAGAAGGAAGACTCGGTTCCTGCGAGCCAAGATGAGTATCATGTACCACCCCCCGTGTCGCAGGTAGGCTTCCTGGGGGCTTGGGCGCGTCGATGTCTCCGTGCATGTGCAAAGTGGTTCTTGGAATACAGAGTCATACAACGGATGTCGCTCTTGCGGCCCAGTGTTAAGAATGTTTACCTGTAACGAACCGTATTCTGTTCGCTGGGGATTATTCCATGGGTTGGTGTAGATTGGAGTTGTCGGCTAGATCCGGGGAGACCCAGGTTCAAGTTCCGACTCAGCCGCAAAGCTTTCTGAATGGCTTTGGTCAGTCGCTAACTCTTAGCCTAGTCTGCTTCCGAAGATCGTTAGGAGGCTGAAATAGAGAAAACTATCATGTGCACTACGTTATGCTCCTTGGGTGAAAGGCAAGCTAGGACTATACCAGATAAATACACCGGTTATAAACTGTAATTTCCAGTCAGGGCTGGTTCGAGATATTTTGTAGTCTGGGGCAAAAGACATAAAAGGGCATCACCTCCCCTCATTCAGAAGCACACTGGATTGCTACTGAATGTGCATTCAACATGGCTTACAAGACAGTGTCTTTTGCCACTCTTATGGCAGTAGCCCTGTTTTGGGGGTGTAGCACAGCCTTGTTCTCCAACAGAGGGAAAGAGTTAGGGAGCTTAAGGATCACCTGGGAGCTGCTGCCTGAGCTGATTGCCTCATGGTCTAATAAGTGGTGCTCCCTCTGCCTACAATCACTGTTTTTCTTGGTCAAAGTTTGATATGGGATTTGCCCCTCATTTAATTTCTAGTTGAGATATACTGGCATTTAAAATGCCATGAGAATTTTTTGTCTACCATGCTTGGTCATGCTGTGTTTTCCTTGTGTAATAAAAGAGATGTAGCTAATTTAAAAAATGTTCTGGAGCACCTGGCTTTCTGTTGTTTTCTGAGTCATTGGACTGAAAGAAGTGGTCTTTGACAGGTGGGCTGCAGTAATTTGGCAATGAGAGAAAAATGTGCATATGGTCAAAGGCATGACTCTGTTGTGTGTGGGGGGGGGAGCGGGGAGGGTTTTGAACTGAGTAGGTCCTGTTGCTGGATACATTGTCCATTTGTCTAATACATGGGCATTTTTATGGGAAAAAATGCAAAGCTTAGTTTTCTGTTTGAAACTGGTTTCTTGTTGAAATATTTGTCCCATTGCTCCCATTTTATTGGTTAATATCAGAGGCCAAGATACATCCTGGGTATGAAGTTATCTGGTTCTTTTCCCCATTTCACCACAACCCTTCTGTCTTGCAGGGGAAATGGAAAAACAAAGAGCGAGTACTCATTTTTTCTTCCAGGGGAATAAATTTTAGGACAAGACATCTGATGAAAGACTTGCGAACATTAATGCCCCATTCTAAAGCAGGTATTTGCTGATTATTGTTGTTTAAATCCTTTTTTCTAGTTGGGCATCTGTGAATATAATAATGAACTATGTAAAAATGACTGATTTTATAAAAATATGTTGATATATAGAACAAAGCCAAATTGAATTAATTATTGTGAAATTAGGCACATTACTGTCTTCTGTTTGTGAAAAGTGTCTTACCTTTTGCTGCAAGACAGAAAAAATATAGTAAATATTGTACTGGCACAGTCTCTGTTTCACTTGTGTAAGTGCACAGATTTTCCCAGTCTGTGTATCCAAGGCCACTTATAAAACAGCATTTTTAAAGCACTAACTGCGTTTGACTGGAATGCATAATACTGTACCCTCTCTGTACCACAATTTGTGGTGGGGGTGTTACAGAAATTTATAGCTGTGCAGAGTGTCAAAATCAAGTTTACTTGAATTTAGTGTTACGGCGCTTCTTTTTCTAGTGCCTTGCAGATTGTTGCCCCCACAGAGGATTATGGGGATGGGGAACAAAACTGACTCCTGGGCCAAGCACAGTTGCCCAACCTTTCATTAGAAATCTACTGACATGCAAGACTAGTGCTTGGTAAAAGGAGCTCTCTCTCCTGGCAATGGAGTGATCCAAGGGGCCTCGGCTTGCCCAGCTGTTAGCAGTTCATGCTGTTACTGTCCAAGGCCAGCAGTTCTTAGCTAGATTTCCTTGAAACCACCTTTAGTTATAAGCTGGGAGCCCAGATCACTCCCTCATCCCTGACAGTTGAACTTTCAGGAAACTGCCTAAATTTAGGTTAACCCTTCACTGCCTCCCCAAGACTTTCACTGCCATAACCCTGTATTATACTAATCAAATAATTGGTTAATGTATGTTTTCATTTGTGTTCTAGACACCAAAATGGACAGAAAGGATAAGCTGTTTGTCGTTAATGAGGTATGTTGCAATTCTCTATTTTGTCTGTGGTTGCTCAGCTTACTGTTTTAGCTGAGTGAAAATGTGAATCCAGCTCTTCTCCATCCAATCCACTGACTTTCCATTGTATGCTGAAATGGCTGCTTCCTGAAAATGTAGTAAATAAAGCATTAAGAGCATGTGTGAACTGCATCACCCTTGTTGAGTCTCATGATGCTTAGAAGATTAAGAAAAACTGTTTCTTCTGAGTAAATCTGAGTGGTTCAGATTCAGTAACTTTGTCTTCCTTGTTTATACAGGTCTGTGAAATGAAAAACACCAATAAATGTATATTTTTTGAAGCAAAGAAGAAGCAGGATCTGTACATGTGGTGAGAATAATGCTAACATTAGAGGATTTTTTTCCATTCTAATTTCTAACATCCTTGTGGATAAATATAAAGGGTAAGGCAGGAATGGGGAATATCCTAGTCATTTGTCAGGCATCTAGTTATTCCAGGTTGCCATTCTTGAATGCTGATAATAGTAAAGGTGGGAGATAAGGAGGAAAAATACAGCAAGTCAGAAGGAATCGGCTACCGGGCCACATTTACCCCCACTACTCTCAGTTCTCTCAAGTCTATGCAAGAGGTTAGATCCAATCTTCCCCAAGCCTAATGCCCTCCAGATGGCTTGGACTTAAACTCCCATCTACCCCAGCATGAACAGTGGGTGGGAATGCTGGGAATTGAAGTCTGAAACATCCAGAGGGCACTAAGTTGGGGAACCAAATTAAATGTTCAAAGAGCTGCTTTTTAACTGGCAGGGGGCTGTCAGAAGCAGAAATTAGGTTCCTAGGCAGCTTTTAGAGTTGGGATTGGTTCCTGAAAGCAACTCCCAAGACTTCTTTTCTTGGAGGGGCAGCAGGGGAGAGGGAAGAATATCCAGCAGGCAGTTTTCACAGCACAGCAAGCCCTGACTTCAGAGGTCTGAGTCCTGAAGACAATGCATGTGGGGCTGCAGGGGATTCTGGCCAGCATCCAGAATATGGCTTTGAGGAGCCATAAAACAAGGAGCCAAAAGCTTGCAAAGACAAGCATTTCCATCAGCCAGGCAGGGGCTTATTTGCATCACTTTCAGGCCATTCTTGGAGAAAAATCCATTTCATGTGATTTCCCATAGTTTAACATGACTCATACGACTTAACATATGGGCCAATTAGTAACTGCAAGAAAAAGATGAACGTTTCTCCTAATAATCTTTCTTACCTGTTTCAGGCTTTCAAATGTACCCAATGGGCCATCAGCCAAGTTTTTAGTACAGAATAGTAAGTTTATATGTCTGACCAAATGACTTTTATTGCTGTCAGTTATTTTCAATTAAGTGTTTGAACAACAATGCAATAACATACTATGTTACTGTTACCAAGTATAATTAGCTGCTACACTGCTGTGTGTGTTGCAGTATTTTAAAAGTTTTTTGGTGCTCTAATTGACTAAGTAAGAAACTAAGCAACTAACATTGCATAACTGCTTAATACTGTTGCAGTTCACACACTGGCTGAGCTGAAGATGACTGGAAATTGTTTGAAAGGGTCGAGACCACTGCTGTCTTTTGACTCTGTGAGTATTGATTTGCAAGTTACTGGGCTGTTTTCCATTACTTTATTATTAGTAATATTGATCTTTTTCTTGCAGGCTTTTGACCAGGGGCCACATTATGCTTTGCTGAAGGAGCTGTTTATTCAGGTCAGTATCTGGCTGCTCATGTAACAGAAAAGTTCATCTTTAACAAATCCTGATTGCTGTTGCTTTTGCTAAGGACAGCACATTGGTGAGGGCATTTTCTCGGGTCCACAAATCAGAGGGTGTTTGTTTATTTATGTATTCCATTTTTATAGTGCCCAACAGGCTAAGCACAAATATACCTGGAAAATCTACAGTCTCACCTCTTGAACCTCCATGCATTTCTTTGCTAGTGCCAAGTTCAAGAGGTTGAAGTTGGAGTCTCTGTGTGAAGACTGTGCTTTGTTCCAAGAATAAGGATGGTGGGGTCAAGCAGTTGATACGGCTCAATGTGCATGCGCTCTGCAAGCCTCAGGGCTACTCTGAGCAGAAAGCAGCCAAAAAAATAAAAAAAATTGGTGTGCTTTCTTTTATTAAATCCTCTCTGCAAAAAAATGCTATGCTACCATATTGGCAGCCCTGAGGTGGTTGTATATAATGAAAGGCACTACTCCATATGTTGGATAAACCTAAATTCCTGGTTCTGCCAAGGCCTTATATTTATGCTGCAAGCTTTACTACATGCAAAACAATACTCATATTTGCAGGATTGGGTCCTTAACTGATTATAGTAACAGAACGATGGAGGCTTGAAACTTGAAAAACCTGGTTGATCGTTCCACGTCCTCTTCTACTGTCAAAAGCTTCCAGTTTTATTGTGTGCTGCAGCTGATGCCTGGACGTGTCCTTTCAGCTCCACTTCACTGTGATATGAGCATGCTGGTAGAAGGGATAAAGCCACGTTGTGGCAGAAACTAAGAATGACCAGGCTATCAGTTACATTGCACTTTCAGTCTAGAAACTGCAGAGATGTACTGTTTTTTGATAGCAGGGAGTATTAACAGCCTAACCATATGGTAAACTACTTAACAGCCATTAACAGAATAGGAAAAGGGAATACATGGGTTAAGCACTGCTAAATCTTGTAATTCCCTTGATGCTCAAAAAAGTTTTCATGTTTCCCCCACCAGATTTTTAGTACTCCACGGTATCATCCTAAAAGCCAGCCTTTTGTAGATCATGTCTTCACATTCTCCATAACAGACCACAGGATTTGGTTTCGAAACTACCAGGTTAGTTGCTTTGCTTGTGAGAGGTAGGCGAGAACTGTGGCTTGCACCTCCTGGCATCCATGCACAGCATTTCAAACTGGAGATCGCCGCGTGAATATTGGCATAAGCTGATTTTGTCCGGCACAAAGTAGCCTTTGGACTTAGTTCAAAAACTCAGAATTCCTCCCGGGGTAAATCTGATGAACTGATAGAACCCCCAGTCTGCACACACCTGTTCATTGTTCTTAGTTTATTCTTAACAAGTTGAAAGGCCTGCAAACAAAGACCCACATTTCAAAACACGGGGAATAGCACTTTCATTGATCTAGTGGCATAGCCAGCCATTTTAATGGCAGTTAGGAATTCAGAAGAGCTCCATAACAGACTTGAATGAGCTCAGCTTTCTGTGAATTCAGTCCACAATTGCCTTAGTTGTGTGAATTACATGGATTTGGGGACTGTTTTTTACTTCGCATAATTTCACCCAAAGGAAAAATACAAAAAAGCCCCGCTCCGATTTGTAAATGTGCATCCCCTATTAATAAAACATGAAAATGTTTTTGAGGAGAATTTGTGTATTTTGGAGAGCTGCACAGATTGGGTAGTGCAAACACATTTGCATGAAGTCCAGTTCTGTAAATGGGCAGACAGTAGAAAAACATGCACCTGAAAATCTGCAAAATTCAGAAGAGATGTAACAAGTCCATATATACCTAGTGGGAGCTTCCCAGGATAAAGGAGACTTTTGACTTACCACTAATGCAGGGGTGGGCAATTAATTTTCCTATGGGGCCACATGAGAAACTTTGACAGTTGTTAAGGGCCGGACCAATACACTTACAGCTCTGCTCAATATATATCTCTATAAAAGTAGTAAATGAAACATTACAATGAAAATGTGGAGCACAGAACAACACTATTTAATGAATATTCACAAAAACATTACAGTACATGAAAAGCAATAAATTCAATTCAATTTTACTTATATAGCGCAAATTTACAACATATGTAATCTCCCAGCGCTTAACATACGAATTAGAACAGAATAGAGCAACAGAAAACTTAACAATCCAAGTTGCCTTTGGATTCCTTGTAAATGCATCCAGCTTTGTTTGTTTGCATTACCTCAGTTTTTTTTTTTTTTTTTTTGTTCAGTGAGAGGAATCTAGTCTGTTTTGGACTTGAACGATGATATATATTTGCATTGACTTAATTTGCCAGTGACCACCTGCGGGCCAGTCAGGGTTAGCCATCGGGCGGATGTGGCCCGCGGGCCGTACGGTGCCCAGGTCTGCACTAATGGAATCCATCTTCTTGCTCCTTGTTCCTATCTGGGGCCTGACTGGGAGGGTTGGAGCCACTGAGGTCAAAAGCTGTCAAAATGCCATTTCCAGAGGGAAACTTGAACTTGTGTCAAGTACATTAAGGCAGCTCTTAGATGCTTCGGCACTTGTATGGTAAAAAAAAACCCCCAAAAAACTGTTGAATGAATACAAATGTTCAAGGTCCTATTTGGTGGGATATGCAGACCTCTGTATTAAATATCCCAAATATTTTTCACTGAAATAGCAAATAATGTTTTAACTCTCTCACAGATCATAGAAGAAGATGCAGCCCTTGTAGAAATTGGGCCCCGCTTTGTTTTAAACCTTATCAAGATATTCCAGGGCAGCTTTGGAGGACAAACGCTGTATCAAAATCCTCATTACCAATCTCCAAATATGGTAATTATTTCTCTTTAACATATGCATTAGATTGGCTGATACCTGTGACTTGGCTGTGGACCCAATGTTTTCCCCCATATACCAATTTAACTCACCCCCAGAGGAAAAAATAAAATATAGCCCATGGCTCTAACATTTCCAGAAATGTGTCATTACTCCATAAGAGGTATAAGGAACGGGGCAGTGAAGTTGCAGACGTGCAAGCCAGTTGGGCAGCGCAGTCTGTGTTGCTGCACTTCTGTAAAATCCCATGATGCTTCACTGTAGCAAGGATCCCAGTGGCAGGTCCTGTCCTCCCTTGCCTTGGATAGCAGGCCATAGCATACACTATGAAGTTGTACAAGTGGCTTGTAGATAATGTACTCCACAGCTTGGGAGTGCGCCTTGACCCAGAGCTGTCACTGGAGTTCCAGGTGGCAAGGAGTGCTTTCCTACAACTTCGACTGATCCATCAGCTGTGTCCTTACCTGGATGAGCACTCCCTAGCAACACTGATACATGCTCTGGTGACTTCCCGCTTGGATTACTGCAACGCGCTCTACATGGGGCTGCCCTTGAAAACGGTCCGGATACTGCAACCAGTACAGAATAGAGCTGCCACATAACGCCGGTCCTCTACCAGCTCCACTGGCTTCCAGTTGAAGTCCGGGCCCAATTGAAGATGCTGGTTTTGTCCTATAAAGCCCTAAACAGCTTGGGACCAGGATACCTGAAGGAACATCTCCTTCCTTATATGCCCTCACGCCCCTTAAGATCTATGGGAGCAGCCCTGCTCTGGGAACCCTGAGAGAGGTTAAAAGGTCATCAACTTGGAGTAGGGCCTTCTCTGCTGTGGCGCCCAGATTCTGGAATGTACTTCCCAGAGAGATACATCTGGCATCAAGTTTATACTCTTTTCGGTGCCAGACCAAAACCTTTTTAATAGTATTTTAAAATTTAACAGCTTTTTAGTCCCTCTGGTGAGATACTGTTTTGTTCTATTATTTATTGAAATTGTTGCTTTGTTTTTAAATATTGCAAGCCGTCCTAAGATCTTGTATAATAGGATGGCATACAAAAGCTTTTAATAATTAAAGTGACCTGCAAAGCTGAGATTTGCTTTTAGTTGACCAATGCTAGCACAGTAACTGAATTGGCGAGGAGGAGATATGCTCTGTCACTGAGTAACAAACTGGTCTGTGCAGGTTTTGTGTCCTGGGGTCAGTCTGTGGTACACTCAGATAGCTTCTCTGAGCTCTACTCGAAACACTGAAGAACCACCAGACTGTAAACACAATGCTGATGTCTTGATTCTGTGACATGATACAGGCAGGCTCCCAATAGTGCTTGTTCTTCAGCTGTGACAGAAGGAATGTGCATTTCTGTGAACTAATTTATTAACTCATTTTATCTTTCCGGTTTCAGCATCGGCGGGCAATACGGTTGGCCACTGCTGCTAAATTCAGAGAAAAGCAGCAAATGAAAGAGCTACAGAAACTGAAGAAAAAGGAAGAGAGGCCACTTATTCCTGAAGATCCCACAGAGCAAGTTTTTGCAACACCAGCTGAAGAAAAGCCAGTGGAGGTACAACTGGTGAAACCGGAGCCAAAAATTAATTTGAAAAAGAAAAATAAACCACACCAGCGTGAAAGGAAGCTGAAGAAAAAGCTTGGTGGAATTAGAGCATAGACTATTGAAAGGGGGCTGAAATTCCAACCATGACTTGACAATGTGGATGTTTAATGGGTTTTTACTCTACCTTTTTTGATAAACTAATTTGTGCATAGTTTTTAAACT
Source organism: Varanus komodoensis (assembly GCF_004798865.1). Classification (NCBI taxonomy): domain Eukaryota; kingdom Metazoa; phylum Chordata; class Lepidosauria; order Squamata; family Varanidae; genus Varanus; species Varanus komodoensis. Next base: position 14,534,590 of record NW_025335606.1, read on the forward strand.
GTTACATGTTGTCAGCTGATTTTGTAATATTTGCCAAATATTTCCAGTAGTACCCTTCAGTAAATTTATTAACATGGCTTCCAAAATGCTTATTGGCTTCAAAAATGAATTAGTGTTACATATAAAGTGGCTTTAGATAAGGCCAGTTGTTGAACTAGTGCAGAAATATAGCTACTACAGAAACAGCCCACTGGAATAAATCAATAATCCGTTGGACCAGCCATGATACCACCGGGAAGAAACAGAAAAGGACAAAGTGGAAGAACTTTTAACAATGATTAAGAAAATGTAGGCTAGAGCTGTTTACGTTTTTGCTCACATGATTTTTTAAAGCTGCAGTTAGAAAATAAGTGCTGGTAGAGTAGGTAAAAGTCTCTCTTGTATTTTCCCTGTTGCTGTCCTGATTGTCCTGGTGCAGCTCTTACCGGATGCTGTGTGTTCCATCCCATGCTGCTGGTGCCCTTTATTTTTGCATAACTGGTTTTAAGGTAGGGTGTGCACCCACATGCTCCAAGTGAAATTCTGCAGCAAGTGAAGACTGTCTAAATTAAAATGTGTATTTGCCTACTTTTGGATTCCATTTGCACCCTTTCAAACACACACAAACATGAAGCTGAATTATGCAGAAGCTTAAAGCAGGGATTGTCCTGCTCAAGTTTCTTGTACCAGGGCATGAGGTTGTTTCCCGTTAGACTTAGCAGCAAGACTAAAGCATGACCACGCCCCCGTACTCGTCACTGTCTCTTTAATATGGTTCTCACGCACAATTTTACAGTCGAGAAGCCCCACGGGCGGCTTCGTTTTTCCATTCTTAACACACTCGACGTTGACACAGTGCCGAAGCCGCGTCCTTCCACGCCTCCCCCCGCCCCGACGTCTCGCGGGTCGGCTCCGAGCATGCCCGCGTCCACGGCGATGCGCAAGCCCCGGCCCAGTGCCTCGGAACGGTCACGTCTCCCATGTTCTCAACCATCAAAGCGCCCACCCCGCCCTTGTGAATGTTCGCCACGGCGAAACACAGGTACCCCCCCGCGCTCCCGCTTGCGAGGTTCGCACTCCGACCGTCTGGGCCATGGCTAGATCCCCCCACCTACAACTGCGGGGGGTTCGCACCCGTCGGTCTGAGCCGTCGAAGCCGCCTCCACCCGCGCTGCTTCGGAGACTTCCCGCCTCGGGCCGCCCCGCGCTGGGCCGCCGCAGAGCCCGCGGCCCCCGCTGCTCCGGAACGTTCGTGCCCAGGCGTTCTAAGCCGTCCAGCTCGGCCCGCCGCGCCCGAAGGCGAAAGGGGCCTCCCCGCGGCCTCGGAAAGCTCGCGCCCCGACGTTCCGGGCCGCCCAAGGCAGGGCTCCTCGCCGGGCCCGTCCTTGGCTCCTGCAGCCCCGCCCGCTCCTCCGCCCGGCACCACTCGGATTGCTGCTCCCGCTCGCTCCGCCCCCCGATCCGGCGGAGGGAAGCGGCTCGGCCTCCCCTATGGCTCCTCGGCCCCTTCCGGCCCCTCCCACGCTTTCGCCGGGTGCCGCTGCAGTCGTCCGGCGCACGCGGGGGGCGGTGGTGGCGGAGGTGCCGCTGGCTGGCGAGGAGGGCTGGGAGCGGCGCTGAGTGCCGGGAGCTCCGCGGAGGATGAAGTGCCACTACGAAGTGCTCGGCGTCAAGCGCGACGCGTCCGACGAGGAGCTGAAGCGAGCCTACCGGAGGCTGGCGCTGCGCTGGCATCCAGGTACGTCCAGCCGGGCCTGACGCGCCTTCCGTGCGGCTGAGGATTTTTTTCCCCCGCACCTTCCGGTGAGATTTGCCTAGTCCCTGGCGTAGCCCTTTTCCATCTGCTGCCCTCCAGGCGTGTTGGTCTGGGATGCTGGGAGTCGTAGTCCAACACGCCTGGAGGGCACCAGGTCGGGGAAGGCTTCTGTGGAGACTTGCCCCAAGAAAAGTGCCTGGAGTTGCCTTCCTCATTCCTGAGGCTTCTTTTCCTTGCTTTCTCTTTCTCCCTTTTCCCTCCTTCCTTCGATGTGCCGCCCTGTGTAAGTTTAGCCAGAAAAAATGGCCTACAACTCCCAGCGAGCTGCTGTCTGGCTAGCGATGACCCCAATCGTGTAAGTTATATAAAGATTGTGTCCACAGTTCAGTTTGATCCTATGGACTCTTACTGAGCTCCGTTGAATGCAAAAGGCTTACTTTTTAATAGGTGCTATAGGATTGTACTCAAAAGTAAGTGTGTACTTGATAACCATTTAGTTTTTCTACTAATATAACAATGAAGGTTACTACAATTTTGAAAAAGCAAACATCAGCTAATACAGTATAAAATTTAACCCTATGATGATAAATTTGGTGTAACATGAACAATAATATATATGTACAAACAGCAGCCACAATCATGGACTCTTTACCCTTCACCTAGTAACTCAATGTTTTTCCTTATTTTGTTAATATGTGGTGTTTTCCAATGTTATTATAATTGTTATTACTTTAACATAATGTAGCTTGAATTTTCTCATGGAAAAGTGATTTATACATTCTGGTAATCAAGAAGTAATATAAATTGAGATCTCTTTTTCCTACATTTCCTTGGGTCAAGAGGAAAGTACATGAAGAAATGTTTTAGGACATAACTGGCTTAATTTCCAGGTGTATAAGAAAGAAAAGGCAGTCAGAAATGAATTACTTGATAGTCTAAGCATCCAAATAGTCATAGCACTCTGTACAATTTATACTGCAGTTCTAAGCATATTTGCTCAGAAGTAATTAATAAATGCTATAGAATTTATTCCCAGAAAAATGTATATATAGGATTACAGCCTAAGTACAGTTTGTTTCTACCTGAAGTATGGTAATCAACTGACTGTGGATGAGACTGAGTTAAGAGCATTTGGTGCCCAGATATCATGGATGATGTGTGTATAATGTTCAACTAGATTTCTCAAAATTCTTGGCATTCATTTAGAAAAACCTCTTTGTTTGGTTCAACCTCTCTGAGTTGAAACCCAAAACATCTGGCGGAAACTAGAATTGGCAAACCTGGCTTACAATGGAAAATAAAAACCATCAGATACATTTCTACATATCTGTGGCAATCCATCACAGCAAAAACAGAATCCTGACTCATTTTTAAAATTAATAAATTCATTATGGAATTAGTCTACAAAGTTATGCCAGGATAAATGTGCTTTACAGAGGTCACAATTGTTCATAGTCTCTCTTGTTTTAGACACAAAGCAAGAGAGATACTTTTGTCAAGTATTTTGCTATCCAAATTCCAGAAGCATGTCTATATACTTTAGGAATGAATTAGTTTAATGATCTGGCAGCAAAGGGCACATTACAATGTTAGAGCCTCATTAAAATAATTGGCATGAGCAACCTCATTGACCTTCTGGGAGTGCAATCCTGAACGTGTCTACTCAATGAAATACCCATTACATCCAGTAGAGCTTACTTCCAAATTAGTGAGTGTAGGATTATAACCTGCTGCATTGTTCTTGTTGATGTTAAACCAAGTATAATATGTTAGTGTTGTGATGTATTTGATGATGTGTGTGCGTGTTTATTTTAATTGTATGCATTTTGACTATTACCTTAATAGAAAATCCAGATAAAGTTTTCAAATAAACCAGCAGTGCAATCCTGCCCATGCTTAAAAGTAATAGAGCAGTGATTGGATATGTTCCTTAATATCACAATTAGAAACATAGAAACAGAGCGAGTCAGAAGGGGTCTCCCGGGCCATCTAGTCTGACCCCCAGCTCCAGCCGGCTCCACTCACGACATGCCCACCATGTGCATGTCCAGCCTATCCTTGAACACCCTCACTGATGGGGCCTCAACCACCTCCCATGGAAGCCCATTCCACACCCTCGGGGTCCTGTCAGGAATTACTCTGTTGATGTTCATTTTTCTTTTATCACACTATTTTATGATAAAATATTTATGTTGTGCCTGTCAATATACCTGGTGCCATGCAAAATTTACAGGCCTGGCCTTGCTACAGTTTTAAAAATGAAGCAAGTTGGCAATTCTCCCACCACTCAGTTTCTATATGTGCCCCTTTTTGTGAAATTATTGAGTAAACCACCCAATGCAGGTGATGAACAGGAATCTATAATTTTGTGTGGGCAAGTCTCTGCCTTTCAAGATCATCAGCGGAAGATTTACCTGAATTTGAGAAAATGTGTTTTCTTGGTTTTTTTTTTGAAGGTAGCTCATTGTGTTCTAAGTACTAGGGATGGTCCAGAGGTCCATTACCCCCTCCCCCAAACTCCCTGCAACAGCACCTGTAAAAAATAATAGCACTCCCGGACTGGCTGTGGATCAGCAAAATGGTCTTGTTTGCAAACTGATTTTTCTCCTTAGCTGGTCCAGACGGCTTTTTGGGGATAGGGAATGTTTTGTAACAAATGTGAGTATGGAAGAGAGTTTTGGGGGCTACTTTTGGCCCATCGCTCCTGCATATTAATTGGGAACTCAGCTGGAGCCTATGGATGCTTCCGCAGCCAAACAGTACTGCCTGCTCTCACAAGAGGAAGGTTTTAGTAAGCTTAGGAGAGCCACCCCCAAAACAGCAGCACAGTGAGGACCGAATATGTTCAGGTGCCAGAGAATTCCAACTAATTAATGAAAGAGGAAGAAGCAAAACTGTGGTAGGGTAGTGGTTGTAATGGAGAGAATGGAATAAGCAAGGAGATATCTTGGGTGGATGTGAGAACATGAGCACTCTAAACTAACAGTTTGCTGCAGGTTCAGCGTGCCATTTTCATGTTTGTGGTCTCTGCATTCTTTCTTGTGAGAGCATTCAGGGAATCAGTTCCACAGGGCTTATTTCCAAAGGCACACAATTGCGATCAAAGTCAAATTTTCTTCCACTGCTATTTTTCCAGACAAGAACCTAGAAAATGCTGATGAGGCTGCAGAACAGTTCAAGCTGATCCAAGCTGCATATGATGTACTAAGTGATCCTCAAGAAAGGGCATGGTAAGTTTTGCTTTCTCCTCTAAACAGCTGACAGACCTCTTGTCCTTTCTGAGTAAAGCTGGACTCCCTTTGAGTGGAAGAGCTTAGGATTTATATAGCACTTTAGAGCATTCAAAGTTCTGCTGATAGATAGTCTCTGTGGTCTTTTCACAACACTCCTGTGAGGTAGATCAGAGTTGTTGGGGCTGCAGCTACAAAATGTTGCTTACCTAGGCCACTGGGAAGATCATGGCTGAGACAGGGGACTTCCTGGCTTAGGGTGCTATGCCACCAAAGCGACGTGGACACACACCCCAGAAATGGCTTTTCTGGCTTAGCTTTGACCCTGGAATCAGAATAGCAAAGTCCTGGAGGAGAAGGTGACTCTTTATGATGCCTGAATATTCCCTCCAGGATCAGAGGCTGAACAATTCGCTGGGAACATGCGCCATGCTACTGTCCGCATGTCCTGTTCATGGGCTTCCCACGGGGGCACCTGGTTGGCTAGTGAGCAAACCAAATGCAGACCGAACAAAGCCTTTGGCCAGGTTCAGCATGGCTGCTCTTACATTGTATTCCTCTTTGCTTTCTCATGGAAAAAGTGTCAGGGTCTCAAACTTCTTTTGAAGGTACGACAATCACCGGGAAGCTCTGCTGAAAGGAGGGGTCGATGGGGAATATCAGGATGACAGTCTGGATGTGCTCCACTACTTCACAGTGACCTGTTACTCTGGCTATGGAGATGATGAAAAGGTAATTCAGAGTTATACTTCTCCCCTCAAAAAAGAAGAGGATAGCAGAAGCTGTGGAATCTGCAACAAAATGTTGCAGGGTGGAAGATGTATGATCAGGATGTCAGCCAGCTATTATCTTTTGCAGAATACTCCATTTCGTTTCCTTCCTTCTCTTTCCGTGTTTCTCTTTTGCTCCAACAGCCAGCTAGCATCTGGCACCCACTGGACATGTGTAGCTTTCACTGAGCTGTTTTGCTTCCACCCTTCCCACTTTAGCTTTTTTTATTAAGGGACAGGAGTATTTCTGGTTACCCTAGGTTCCCCAAAACCCCCACTGGTACCTTCCTTTTATGCACAAATGGTCTTGTTTGGGTTACATGAGTAATCATGCCCAGAGAATCAGTTCACTATCAATACATAGGATAGAACTGGCAAGGAGAAGAGACCAAACGGACATCCTGAAACAGCAACTTACCTAGGGCAAGTAAAAGTTGCTCATGGGTGATCAATCCGGAAAACACCTTTGAACAGGAAGGGGGTTGATTGGTTTGTTTGTTTTCTTTTCAGTTGCCAATATTTTCCTAGATGTCTTTCTTCTATTTTTATTTCATGAACTTTACTTCCAACTTTGTGGGAGCTAATGTGGTGAAGCGGTTAGGGTGTTGGACAGGGTCACAGGAACCCCGGGTTCTAGTCCTTGAGCCAATAAATGACTCTCAGTTTAAGCTGTCACAGGGTTATTGTGTAGATAAATGAAGAGCTGGATCGTGTAAGCCACCTTGGTTTCCACACAAGAGGAAAAATAGAAGAATATAAATGCAATAAAAAATACAATCTGGGTGTGTTTTTGTTGGCTGCCGTGAGCTCTATATTTAGAAAGCAGGTTGGATATACATTTTTATCAATAAAGAACATTGTAGAATTAGAGAACACTGCCTGTATTTCTTTTGGTGAAAGGAAGTCAGTTTGTTTGCTGAAACATATGCAGTAGCTCTTAATGCTTCCTAGAGGAGAATAAAAAGTGTGGCAAGAAGACACTGTGCCCATCTGGAGGAAACTCTTTTTTTACTTTACTTATTATTTATGCTGTTTACATGCTACCCTCGAGGAAAGAGTTCTCATGGTGACCCTGAAATAAGCAGGTTAAAACCAGGCTGAACTAACAATGATAAGTAATATAGTAAATATTTTGAAAGCCGTAGAAAACTTAAGTCATACATTTAAATTTGCAGTGCTTTGTGGCCTGGTAGGAAAAAGATAATGGTGTTAAGGTCAATCCTATGCATGTTCAGACAGAAAAAAAGCCCACGACTCTCAGCATGCCCCAACCAGCAGGGTACACTGGGAGTTACAGGTCTTTTTTTTCTGTCTAAACATAGGATTCTGCCCTTAGGCAAGCAGCTACAGTATTCTGTCCGAATCTCCAACACACAAGCCAAGGTGTTGCTTCACTGTTCTGACTTCTTTTATTGACATGGTTATATCGTGGGCCCTGATTTCTCTCAGAATGATCCTGTTGTCTATTTCAGGGGTTCTATGCAGTGTATCGACATGTTTTTGAGATGATTGCAAAGGAAGAAATGGAAGCCATGCCAGAAGAGGATGGTGAAGAATTTCCAACATTTGGAGACTCTCAGAGTGACTACGGCACTGTAAGCAACTGGTGTACAGTTCACATTTGCAGAATTGGGGGCTGGCTCAATCTCTTACTGGAAGTATTTCGTTTAAACTGGGATTGGTAGCTCTGTATAAGGAGCTGAGTGGGAAAGCAGGGCAGTCTTCCTGCTCAGTGAAAACAATTCATTTCTTCCCCTTTTCCCACCATGCCTTATTCCTTGTGTGTTGTGTCTTTATAGATTGTAAGCCCAAGAGTAGGGGCTGCACTGATTATGTAAGCCACTCTGAGAGCCTTTTTGAAAGCCACTCTGAGAGCCTTGATTTTAAAATCAATAAATATGCATGCATTAGTGAATTAAAATCATTAACAGTCTGGTACAAGGATACATCTGTATGGATCATTGGGAGATGCAGCCATGTTCAATGAATATCTACCCAGAAAGAAAGTCTACAAAGTTCAGCGAAACTCACCTCTCCATCAGTGAATGCCTTAGGTTTGCAGGCTAAGTGGGGTAAGCATGGAACCTGTGGGAAGCTGATTGTGCATTTGATCACACTGAGCCAAGCAATTATGCAGGGCACTATTGCATTTGGAGTAGGGGGAAATTTCATTCCAAATCCCTATTTAGCCTTGAAGGTTACTGGGTAATCTCAGAATATCCCTCCTTGCAGGATGCTTTGGTTGTAAAAAGTAAAATTCCATGTGGTTGACCTCCTGGATTCCTGCAGGTAAGACAGGAAACAAATGTGGTGGATTTCAGAAATAAAGAGAATAAACATTCAGAGTTCTTCTGCTGCACAATTTCCGCAGCTGTGGGCTGTCTGAAGTCACCGCCTCAACTTGTTGTGGTGTGGCACTTCAGGCTGTGTGTTGCCACAAAAGAGAAGGCATCACTGTGTCAGAGAAATGGGCATCATAATCCGTTTGGTGAATGGTGACTGGCTACTGCTCTCTCTTCAGTGTGTGTTCCAGGTGGGGGGGGGTGTTTGCTTCTGTGTCCCACTGCCTGCTTCGGGGGGTCGTGGGCCCTCCCTTGAGATTGGTCCATGTGCTGATGCCACTTGAGGAGCATCCTCGTGAAGTGGCCTCTTACAGTTTCCTTCTGAGCAGCACTTTCTTTCCATCAATCGGCAAGGAGAAAATTGGTCACTTGTGGTTGGGGTGCAGCTTCAGAAAAGTTCTTGGAAGCAGCATCCCAGCAGAGGGTTGGGTGGAAGGCAGGAGAGGGATGGGCGACCAACCTATCAACAAAACTCTTGTTCCTAGTAACTAAGTCTTAGAAGAGACAGTTTTCTTAAAGAATTGAGGGAGGGGCTGTGCAAACCTGTAAACGACCAATGATTGGTGCCCAGGGAAATAATGTAATAATTGGTGGTCAGGTCTCATAATGTAGAATTGCCTTTGAACTATATTTGAAAATAAGTAAATAAATTGTTTGTGTTTGCGTTACGAGTTTCTTCAGAATTTCTGTACTTGTTGATATTTCCTCTTACATGCTCTTCTCTGTTCCCAATTAGGTAGTACATTGCTTTTACGCTTACTGGCAGAGTTTCTGTACACGGAAGAATTTTGCATGGAAAGAGGAATATGACACAAGGCAGGCCTCAAACCGGTGGGAGAAGCGGGCAATGGAAAAGGAGAATAAGAAAACCCGGGACAAAGCGAGGAAGGAGCGGAATGAGCTGGTCCGCGAGTTGGTGGCTTTTGTTCGGAAAAGGGACAAGCGCGTGCAAGCCCATCGGAAACTTTTGGAAGAACAGAATGCTGAGAAAGCAAAGAAGGTGGAGGAGCTCCGGAGACAGCAAAAACTGAAACAAGCCAAGTATGAAAATCCTAGGAGCTGCCTGGTGCTTCATTCTGCCACTTGTGATCATCTAACAAAACAAAGTTCTTCTTTCTTTCTTTCTGCTTCCTAATGCCTGTATTGTTGTGAGCCGCTGCATGCAAACAGTAGCTTGTAAGTTACAGCACGAAGGGTGGTGAGGTCCCGACAGAGGCGCAAAGCTGGCGCTGTCCATGTGGTGTTCACCCATATACCTCCTGCAGTGACTGAAAGCTGCCTTCATTCTTCCTGTGCTAAAAGCTACCTCTGCACAGCAGGCTTTCTCAGAGGATTTGTCCATGGTGTTTGCTTCCTGGCACAAATTGGGGCGGGGGGGTGGTTGTAATAGTCCACAGTGGCACAGTTTTGGCTCCTGGTCTTGACCTTTTCAGCGCTGCATGGGAACAGGGAGCTTCTTAGCAACCAAACCACTGAACTGCAGAGCCCTTAGTGAAAGCCAAACCTTATTGTTTGTGGTTCATTTTGAAGGCTGGCCGAACAGTACAAGGAGCAGAGCTGGATCACCATGTCTGATCTGGAACGAGAGTTGCAGCAGATGGAAGCACAGTACCAAAAGGAGTTTGGTGATGGATCTGATGACGGGGATGAAGTGGAGGAGCAAGAGGAGAAGGAAAGGCCAGATGGTAAGGGGGAAATTTAACTTGGTTTTTCTCCCAATTAATCATGTGTAGGATTGCAAGCTAAGCCTGCAATGCTGAGCATGGTTATTTGGGAATAAGCCCCACGAGGATTGCACAGTCGGACTTAACTCTAGGGGAACAAGCATGGGATGAAGTAGTCGGTATCATGACAAGCATAATTGCAGACTCCACCATTTTTTGGTCTTTTTCAGATAAATTAAGTGAAGAGGGTGGCGATGCTGAATTTTATGATGAACTGTATTGCCCTGCTTGTGATAAGTCCTTTAAGACTGAGAAAGCGTGAGTTCTTTCCCCCTTTGGCTTAAAGAAAACTAGTCTGCTGGTGGATGTTCAGTGGTTGTCTTGGGTGTACTCACTGGGAGTAAACAAGTCCCACTGACCTCAGGGGACTCCTGCCCAAGTGAGCATGTGCAAGGTGCAGCCTCAGTTTTAATAAAATGCAGCCGTGTGCCACTTCAGTTTGCTCTCAGTAATGTCTGTTGGGCCGCTCTCCGCAGCATGAAGAACCATGAAAAATCCAAGAAGCACCGAGAAATGGTCGCCTTGTTGCGGCAACAGCTAGAGGAGGAAGAGGAGGAATTTTCTCTTGCTGCAGCTGATGAGAATGGATTGGACAGTAAAGAGGAAGAAGAGACCGAAGACATTCCCAAACAAAAGTACTTACTACCCTGTGAAACATTCTTGTTACAACATGATCATGGTTTGTTATTTGACCCACACCACTGCTAGTAGGCCTTGCAATGAACGGTAGCCGTGGAGTGGTGCCACCCAGGCCGCCAGCCAGCCATGCCTGTTCCAGGCTGCTCCATTCCATTGCCCCGTCCCCAGCCCTGAAGCAGTCTGCTGGCACTCCATGGACACTGAGCATGCTCAGTCCTTGTCAGATGTATTTCGTCCCATTTCCACTGCACGTGCACACCCCTTCTGCAAATGTTGAGGTTTTTCTAATCCCACGCAGGCATGCTGCCATTTTGGCCATGTACTGATCCACACTCGGGGAGTGAGTGAGTTTAGAGTTTGCAAGATGGAAGGCCGCTTTGCCTAACTTTTCAGAGCAACTCGGTAGGTGGGCAGTGTTTCATGGGTGAGTGCAGCACATGTGGACTGCAAAAACAGAGAGATTCTGCTAGTTTATCTGAGATGCATGTGTTGTGCAGCCTTTGAGATCCTCTCGCATTGTCTGTTGGCTTCTGTTGGTTGAAATGAAAGCTTTTTGGCCGTCGAGTCAACTGCTTGGATGTTATGGAATGTCAATTAACACTCCGGCTTTCACCTCTGTTGGAGCATGACGTCCAGAGTTGATGCAGGGCTGTGTGTTGAGGACTAGAGGTGATTCAGCAGCTAGGAGAGTAGACCAGAGAGCTGTACCTTTTAGGGGCAGAGGGCACATTCAGAATTCTGGAAGGGTGTGGCAGGCACTCTTGCGAAACGGCTGCTGGGCGGTAGGACTTCCCCATTCATAACCTGGGCTGCGTGGTGGGCATGGGCAGGCCCAAAGCACTCATTTGCCAGCAGCCAAATTAGGGAGGCTACTGGAAAAGCAACGTGCACAAGGCCGAGGGGGGTTCTGAGTGCCAGAAAGCCAAAGCATCTTGTGTGCAGTGATGGTGCAGCAGCGTGCCAGCCTCTGCTTAGAATATTGTTTTTTTCTAAAAAAGCTCGAGAAAGAAAAGCATCTGGTGCCTGATGCATGCCAGGCAAGGTGCCTGTGGGCACCATTGGTATCGCCAAGCACTGCATTGGTGGCTCTGCATGTAGGCCAGGTTGGGACTCCAGGTGGGCCAAACTGGGGCAGTGGATCTGAAGTTCACCCGCCTTGGTATTGCAGGAGAGTCAGCCCCAAGTTAACTCTGAGCATTTCACGTGGTCAGAAAATGGTTGAAGGAAGACAGCTGACTGTTCAATCTCATTTTTGTTGCACAGGCTCTCCAAGAAACAGAAGAGGAAACAGAAGCCAGTGGTGGTAGGTTTTTATTGCAAATTCCCTCTTGCCTCCCTTTGGGCCAACTCTGTGTGAGGTTAGACAGCTTTTTGGGCTGTCTTGCATTGGATGGGTTTGGACTTTAAAAGTTCTATTCTGCCGAAGCAATCCCTCTCCCAGCCACAGCCAACAGTTGAACTGGCCCTGGAAGTGGAGTGGAGAGACTATGTGCCATCTCACCCAGCACGACTTCAGCAGCTTCCCTCCTGGCTCATATCCTGGAATGGACAAGATGGTGACAGTGGGGGCTGGGCATTTTTTAGGCCAGCCAGCTCTGGGCCTCTCCTTGGCCAAAGAAAATACCAAGGGGGTTCCCTGTTTTTCCCAGAGTACCTAATCTCAGGGTCGAACATCACACCATGCCAAATGCTTAATGTGTAGCTTATCCTAACTTTTATTTTGTTTTAGTGTGTGTGAGGGACCTAATCTGCACTGGGACCAGAACACGGGGGGTGTCGCATTTCCTGCCCAGCAGCTTTCTCCCTGACTCCCATAACTAACAAAAGAAAAAACCTCCATTGGCACCAGTGGTTCTGTCTGTCTGTCTGTCTTTTGCATCCTCCCTTTGTGGACAGTAGGGTGAATTTAGGCAAAGGTTTAACACATCCCTGCCTGCTACCAGTGCGTGGTGGTCGCATGGAAGAATGGGGCCCTGCAAACTTACACAGACGTTTAAAACTAAGTTAGAATCAGCTGCATGTCGTGCATTTAATGCAGCTCCTGGTTCAGCCCTAAGGCAAGAAGTCTTAATGCAAAAGGGGGTTGCTGCTGTTGCACTTGCACCAGTTTCCAAGTACGAGGCAGACCAGGAATGGACAAACTGAGCAAACCCTCTGCATCTGGAATAAAGGATCCATAGTTACTTCCCTCCTGGGTCAAAGTCTTTCCTTTCTAACTGCTATGAGTGATGTCCAAAGAAGGTAGGCTTACACTTGCTTGCATGCCCAGATTCTGAATTTTGGGCCCCTTGGCTTCCTGACTGGTTTGGGCAATTGCTAAGGTTGTCCCCACTGCCCAGGTGAGGAGAATAGAGGCTCAGAAAGGGGTTACTCACTTAGCTTTGGAGGGAAGAAGGCAGCTGGTAAGGAGCACAACTCTAGCAGTACCCCTTTACAATGGTTTCCTGCAGAAAATCCTGCAAAGTATACTATGGGAGGTGCTGCGAATTCCCTGAGACTTCCCAAGTGACTGCTAAACCACTTTAAGTAACGGGATAGCAGCTGACTAGACCCAATAGGAAATATCTGAAGGGTGGTGGGTTGGGGAAGGTTGCTCTAGGTCTTGCAAATTTGAGTTTTCAGGCCTTTTGTAAGCTATTGATTCTCACAGATCCCATAAATGAGCTATTAATCCTTCATACAGGTGCAAGAAGACCCTTTCCAAGATGAAATGACAGAGCAACAAGTTGATGAGACAAGACAGGCTTGCAATGACAAGCACGATGGTGAGACAGAAGTATCAGAAAATATCAGTAAAAGCTACAGTACAGAAGATGCAAGTGCTGGAGAAACTGTAGAATCCACAGTGGAATCCAAAACAGAGGTGAAAAGGTAAACATGTGATTTGGACACCAGCAACTGTTCATGCAGTTTAAGCCCTTTATGTGATACAATCATTTCTGATAACATAGTTCTGCACATGATTCTTTAAAATGTAGCTGTTTCTCGGTAGATCTTTTTCCCCTCATTAATCTTGGGGCTGTCCAGGTTACCCTGCTGCAGGATAAACTTCACACTGGATTGCTGGCAACTGTCTTATCCATAACAAATGTGGGCATGCTCTCACTTGTGTGCATGAACAGTATAATAGGGAGACGGGGTCCTGGAGGGGAACCTCGGCTTGGAATCAACAAACTTGGTCTATCCATAGATTGAATTACATTCACAGTATATTGAAAATGGTGACCTTTTGCACAGTATCCAATGCGGTACTTGTATCCCTGGCAGTTCTTTTGTGCAGGCAGCCCCATAACATGCAGAATTACCACTTCCATGGGAAAACCCAAAATGAGTGGAGAGGTTTTTTTCAGTGGAGCTCACATAAGGCAGGTCCACAAGCCTCTCCCAATCCAGAAACAAACGTTCCTGTTCCTTTCAGGGCATCTTGAATGAAGTGCAACACCTCTGTTGTGTAAGTGGTAGGCGGATCTTGCTTGTGCAAGAGTGTGGGATCCACTGCTTGTGGAAGGGAGCTGGTGAGGGGCAAAGACTCAGCAGGGGATGCTGCCCATAGCAGCCTGTGAAATTATGAAGTTATTTTTGCAGCTTCTGAGCTTCCTGAAAAATGAATAAGCCATCTAGGCCCAATCTGGTCAGTGTGAACTGCTTTTGAACCATATTAATTTTACTTCGATTTCTTCCACTAAAATCAATGGGGTTTAAAGAAGGGTTTGTCCCTCTGTCTGCAGAACATACAGTAGCTGCTCCAGGTTAGAGGGGCAGATGAACAAGGCTTTCTTTTTCTTTTTAGCAATCCTAAAGCAAGAGGGAAGAAAGCGAAAGAGACAAAGAAAACTTCTGCAAAGAGTTCTTCAGAGCATCAAGCAGTGGTATGTAAAAAGGATTTGGATGGCAAACATTTTGACTATACTGAAAGAGCATTAATGCGTTTAGCATCCCATTTTTTCAGTATTTTTCAGTGTTGTAAGTTTGCTCTAGTTCCCCCAGAGGCTCCTCAGAGTTCCTTCCCTTTAAAATCAGATTGGGCTGAATCTAGATTTAAGCACGTTCAACTGATCTGTTTGAAACTGGGCCTCTCAACTAGGGATGTACAAATATTGAGAAATCCTTTTTATCAATATTTTGCAAATTGTCAGGATGCTTTTCTTCTGCCATCGGTTCATTGACAGGATGAGATTTTGTGAAAATCTCTGCACAAGCAAATCCTTGAAAATACGCAATTTTTCCCGCACTATGTAAATCTCTGAAAATGCCTATTTCACAGTTTAGCTATGGGGGATTGTATCTTTTATTTTTCATATCTTCAGCAACTAAACTTGCATAATGTTATGGAAAAAGTAAAAAAAATGGTATAGAACTCCATGGAATTAGAACAACTTGGGAAAAGCCTGCCATATGTGGAATCTATCGGTCAGATTCTTAGAAATTTGAACTCGTGTGTCTGTTGCAGAATTCTGCAACATCTCTCTCTGCTCCCAGCCCTTCCTTCCCACAGAAGACCAACCAGTCCCTGAAAATACCACATGGAGAGTTAGGGGACCCTGCTAAATGGGTTGAACTGTGGGGTGGGGTGACGAGCCCCCTAAACTCAGGGAAGGGACTCTTAGCAGAACTCTTACTCCTGTGAAAGGCCAATTCCAGATTTCACCCAAGGTCTGCAGTTCCCAGTTTGTCCTCTGGTGCATATAAGGGTAGAGAATGGCCAGGCGTGACTTCTTGTTGAGCGCAGCTGGTAGGGCTAGGCCCGGTTTTTGCCCTGCGTGAACTGCAGTGTGCAGCAGTTTTGCGCAGACCAATGGGGGTTGGAAATGCTCCCTCAAAGTAGGACAGGGACTTTTTCTGGGGTGGCAGGCTGTAATAGATGATAGAGATTGCAGTAATGCTGACAAAATGTATTTTTCTTTCTTCCTTTTTTTACTCTGTTTCGCACGGCCAGCGAGATGCCCCCCTCCAGTGTGTCACCTGTCATTGTGAATTTCAGTCCCGGAATAAGCTGTTTGAACACTTGAAGGCTACGGGTCATGCCAAGGCAGTGCAAGCACCAGCTGTTAATGGACCCTTGAGCAGCAGCAGAAGTAAAAAAGAAAAACGGAGGAACAGATAGACCATCAAGAGCACTGCTGGTTCCTTGGACTTCTGCAACTCAGAAAGGCCCCTTGATCATCCAAAGAGACATGGGATTCCTACCATGAATTGAAAGTGGGCCAGGAACTCCTCAGTCCAACAAGAATACCTGTTGTGGCACATGTTTTAAAATGGCATCCCACCTGGTACACATTTGTGTATGCACTTTTTAAAGAGAAACTGGCCTCTCCCTAATGGCCACATAGTAGCTGCTCACATCTCTGGCGCAAAATTTGGCAGTTCTCCCCCACCTCCCAAAAGCACAGGTTTCTTCTAAGAATGTTCTTCCCCCTTAAACTTAAACTTAAACTTGTAAAGACAAACATGTATAGGAAGAAGAAATAAATTATTTTGCTGTACACTGCAGTTTTATTTTTAGAGCTTGCTGCATGTTATGCAAGTAGGGCCTGGTTTGATTTCAATTTTTTAATCTGCCTTTTAATGCACATGGCGCCCTCATGAAGCAACTTGCAATAGTGGAAAAACATCAAGTTATACATTAGAATTAAACAGACTCATACACAGCAGCGGTGACTTGTAAGCATGAAATGCAATCTGGAACAAATTAATTGGCACATGTTTGAAAGGCAATGGTAATAAAGTGGTTGTACATATCTCCTTTGTGAGAGAATTCCAGGGGAATGGAGCCAACACTGAGAAGACTGTGTCATTGTCCCTGTCATCCCAGCGCCCTTGCTGCTGGGTCAGGGTAGAGCAACCTTAATGAAGTCAGTCCTTCAGATAGCATTGGTCAGGTATGCTCATCACATGCCGTTGTGCATGGGCAACACACTTCTGGCTACACGTGCAATGACGTGTTCAGGCAGAGTGCCTAAACGTCGGAAATGGAGGGTGTGCTACTTGAAAGATGGCACTGGCTCTTTCCTGCTCACAGAATAGGTGAGGCAGGCAAGGCGGTATGGTCATCGCTTCCCTGCCTTGTTTACAAAAGTTAAATCCTGTTTGGTGGGAAAGGGAGGGCTCTTCCATATCCCCAACCAAAGCTGTTTACTGGCTTTGTAAAAATGGCAACAAGCTGTGGGCTCAGAAACCACACAGGCATCCTATGTTCTGATAGACAATTCTTAGCCAGCAAGGGAAACCGGTGCCCAAGGACTGTTTCCATTTATAGCTGCCTGGTGCTAGATAGGAAGTCGAAATGGGCATGTGCCAATTAGTTTCTAGCTGCACAGAGGGGAGCAGTGCCCCATATGGTGGCTGCATTCCCAGTGGTGTTTCTCACAGTAAACCTGTCAAAACACTTCTCATTTGTCAGCTGCAGAGTTTTAATTACAGGAATAGATAACTTCTAGCACGAAGTTAGTAGGCATCCAGCAGAGCACTTGCGAAATGCTAATTTGCAGCTGCTCTTCTTTCTTTATGTCTTGTTAAGGCTGCATGAAAAACTTCCAGAAAAAAATCCGCATCTTCCTTAGTGATGCACATTGGAGGTTTAATTCTAATGGTCTGCAGAGATGGAGAGAAAGAAGTTTACAAAAACACTGCAGGTTAGTCCTGCTTTACCTCCTGCCCTCCGATTAGGAGCAGATCTTTATGTGCGAGGGTTGTGAGCTCCATTCAGTTCCGGCACTCTAAACAAACTCCTCAGCTCAGAACTTTTTGGCCGCACCAGGGTTTGAATGATGAATCTTGATGCGGGTGGAGTGAAGGCGGGAATGGGTGCTAATAAAAACGAACTACCGTGGTGCCTCATACTTTGAACCACTATAGCTTTGAACCATCCAGAGTTCGAATGTTAGAATCAAGATAAAATTGCTCTGCGGTTTGAACAACGCTTCTAAGTTCGAACTGCAAGCAAAGTGAAAAAAATGCAGCAGCAAAAATGCCATCAGTTGTGTGTCCAAGTTTGGGAAAAAAAATAATACAGTAAAAGACATACTGCCATTAATCCCCCTCAAAATACTCCCCCTCGCTTCGAGCACACCCCATTGTCCTTGGCACTTTGTGAAGCAGTTCTGGAAGTCCTTTTTTGTGAGTGTCTTTAGTTGCACCATCGTAGCTGCCTTGATGTCCAGAATTGATTCAAAAATTGCCAGAAGTGTGTGTTTTGAATCAGAGGTTGCTGGAAGTGTGCGTTTTGAAATGGAAGTCGCTGGAAGTTGTGTGTTTTGAATCAGAGGTCGCTGGAAGTGTGCGTTTTGAAACGGAAGTCGCTGGAAGTGTGCGTTTTGAATCGATTCAGAACATTGAAGTAGCCACAACAGCGAACTAAAGACACTCACAAAAGAGGACTTCCAGAACAGCTTCAGAAAGTGGCAAGAACGATGCGGTGAGTGTGTTTGAAGCGAGGGGGAGTATTTTGAGAGGGATTAATGGCAATGTGTCTTTTACTGTGATTTTTTAATTTAAACATTCACCATATTTTTGATCACACTTCGTATATAACCTTGAACTTAATTCATTTCAGGATTTGCTGTTTTGAGTTTATCAAAATGGGAATTTTAGGGTCTGGGAACGGATTAATTCATTATTATATTAATTTCTATTATTTCTAATGGGGAAAATTGATTTGGACTTCAAGCAATTCCGAGTTCAAACGGCCTTCTGAAATGAATTAAGTTCGAAGTACGAGGCCCCCCCGTATATCTGGAAGGCCTTCTGTGCTGAAGCCATGCAAGTCCTGCTACTAGAAAAGTTGAATCAATGTAAAATGAACAGTGAAATGCTTTTTTGTATGTTCATCTGAGTCATCACACTGTCCATAAAATCCCAAGAGCCTGTCCTGGTTAGCTACCACCAACTTAGACCCTATCAGCATATCTGCAATGTCATGGTTCCTTGCCCATGATGCATCGCTTTAGATTCACTTCCATGAAAGCATCCTTGCAATTTAATCTCTCGTTCACCCATTTTGGAGATGATCATCAGCAAACTTGACCATCTTACTGCTTATTCTCTAACTTAGGATCCTATGTGAACAAGTTAAGCCATTGGTAGAAGTTCAAATCCTTGAGGGAAATCACTCAAGGATTTGAAGCTCTCCATTCCTCTACTGTGAGAACTGCCCCCATATTCTCACTCTGCTTCTATCCTTTAATAAGTTGAGCCAAAAGTAGCTCCTCTTCCCTTTTAAATACTGTAGCTCCTCTTCCCTTTTAAATAAAGAATCATAAATTTGTAGAGTTGCAAAGGGCCAGAATGCCACCGGGTCCAACTCTGCTCAGCACATGAAACCAAGTTAAGTCATCCCTTGCTCAATTGTCTTTGCTAAGGGCTTTATCAAAAGCTGTTGCTTAGTAAATGTCACTAAACAAGCTACCAGCCCACCTAGAGCTTGTTGATACTCTCAAAGAACAGTACAAATTTAGTTAGACAAGGACTTACCTTGGCTAATCTTGCCCTATATCAAGCATGGGCAACTTGCAGCCCTCCAGATGTTTTGCTCTTCAGCATCCATCAGCCATCACCACTGGCTGCACTGATGGGAGTTGTAGGTCAAAAACATCTGGTAGCCCACAAGGCATTCAGCCCAGTTCTATGTGATTAATAATAGGCTGATGTTGCCACTGAATGTGTGTGTGTGTGAGTTTCACATGTCTAACAAGAATATACGATACCTGGAAATGTATTCCTCCTTTCCCAATTAGCACTCCCATATCTTTGCAGTCCTCCATGATCTCATTCACTTCTTCAGCTGGAAGAGGCTGGCGAGTTTCCTACAAAGAACGACTAAGCTTTAATTTCCTCTTCTTGATTATTTTTATTCAAGCCCATGAGAAATGACTACAGTGCAGACAGAAAGCAAGCCGTGGTTCGCCACTGCTCTAGTTACTAGACAGGGAACCTGCATAAATGCATATTCACACGCCCAAGTCAACAATGCAGTGTGTTGGTCCAGAAAACCACAGCATGGGCACAATCCGGTGTTCCCGTGCAACCTGCTCCAGCTCAGCAGCAGCTCCTCTGCTTTGTCACAGAAGGCTCTGCGAGGACTGGCTAATCACCAGCCCAGTAACAACATGCAGAAAGAAGTACCAGCTTCATCCCTGGTTTCTGGGAAGCAAGTGCTCAGACATGCAGGATGGACAGACTCCACTCATGTAAGATGCAATACAAAAATTCAAGACCCACACAGCATGTTCCTGACCTTATTCTTGACCATCTGTATGCCAATCATAAGCCCTTTTCCACGGACATCTCCAACGATTTCAAATTTATCCCGTAGCTTAGCAAGCTCCAAGAGCAAATGTGTTCCCACATTCTTGCTGTTTTCCTGCAAACCATCTTCTGCTATTATCTGAGCAAACACACATGCACAAAACAGACAGGAAAGCATCAAAGACACTGAATTAGCACCAATCAGGCACATTTAACTCTAAAAGAATAGCAGAACTGTACACCATTACTGCTATTAAATCCTTGTCTCCCAGTCACTATAAGGGAACACTTGGCACAAGGGTGGGAAACTTGCTGCCCTGGCAGTGTTGCTAGACTACAACTCCCATCAGCTCTAGACAGGACAGTAAAAGATGTTTGGAGTTATGACCAAAATCTGGAGGGCCACCTGTTTCCCAGTTCCTGATACAGAGGCAGGTGTGTGTTGGGGTAGGGGGGTTGTACATATGTCAGGGCACCAGCAATGACAGCAGACCGCTGAACTAGTCCAAATCTTTTAGCCATGAGCATAGCATTACAGGGATGAGGCAAGCTTGTTAAAAACATAAAGAAATGGGTTGTCAGTTTCTTACATCCAGAACAGCAGAACTAGCCACACAGGCCACTGGGTTCCCTCCAAATGTGTTGAAATGGATGGTTTGCGCCAAGGCATCCATGATCTCTAAAAAGAAAGGTCATTCGTGTTAAAAATTCATGCATTGCATGGGCTCACTGAAGACTGTAGCTGAGACAAGGTCCTAGAGCCTATGGCCAATGCACTGGCGAATTTACGAATGACCAAACAGAAATACAGAAAATGGATTTTTAAAAACCCAGGTCAAACCAAATGGCAGAGTTAGCATGACCAAGTGCCCAACATTTATTTAGCTTATTCTGAAATTAAATTTGACACATTTTGCGCAGCTACAGAGCTCTACAAGAGTCAGATTTGGAGGCAAAGCAAACTAAATCAGACCTTTTTAGTGTTCTGTAGTATGACTGCTGCCATTTTGTTTTTAAAACAACTGGGTTTTTTTTTTCAGACCCCCCTCCCTGTCTGGAGTGTGTAGCAACCCATGATGGGAGGAAGCAGCAGAACAAAAATGCTCCGACCTCTCCCCCGTTACTCACCCTTCCCACCTGAAGTGCCAAAGGAGGCACCGTCATGCAGCAATCAGTGACAGGATCCCCGAGAGGCTCGGCTGTCATGACAACACTCCCAGTCATTGAGGACCATTAATAGGGCAACCCAAAGCATATTCCGTGGTACCTTGGCTCACGCACTCAATCCGTTCCAGGACTCTGGTCGTGACCCAAATTGGTCGTGAGCCAAGTCAAATTTCCCCATAGGGTTCAATGTAAATAAGGTCAATCCATTCTGTAACTATTTTTTTTAATCACAAAATGTGAAGCAGGAGCGCTGTGGTGGGGAGATGGGCGCGATCACGGGCGCGCTTGGGGGTATCTCCCATCTCCCCCCTCCCCAGCGGATCCGCGATCTTCACCTGATGCAGAGTTCACAACCTGAGGCAAATTTTTTCAGAAATTTCTGAAAATTTCTGAAATTTGATCGCTCATCAGCAGCCCTTCAGGACTGGGATGGCTGGACTCGGAGCAGCACTGGAGTATCACCAGGCCCTCAAAAACAAGGAGGATGCAATGTGCCTTCTTCACATGGGAGAAAGAGCTCTGGGCCTGCAGCAGACACATTTGAAGCGTGAAAGCCACTCGCACCTGGCTTCGTGACAACGGCTGCCACTGGAAAGCCGCCACCCATTCCCTTTGCCATGGTAACAATGTCAGGAACCACATCATGTCCTTGAAATCCCCAGAAATGGCTGCCCGTTCGGCCAAATCCAGTCTGGACCTTCAGCAAACAAGGAGAAAAGCGGTTGCTTTTAGATTTCAGGCTTTTTCACACAGGACAGAGTCTATCATCTATCTATCTATCTATCTATCTATATCTATCTATCTATCTATCTATCTATCTATCTATCTATCTATCTATCTATTTATTTAAAGTTTTTATATGGCATCCCCATTGCTACACAGCCTCGGGATGGCTCACAATAAGAAATAAATAAAACAAATAGAATTACAATTACAATTAAAACTTGGAAACACACTGGCTGCATAATTACATCTATAAATATTAAAGATTATTAAAATACTGTTAATCTCTGGGGAGCGCATTCCACAGATGGGGCGCCACCGCAGAGAAAGCCCTCCTCCGGGTACTTTGCTTCCTGATATCTCTTACGGAAGGCTCCCGGAGGAGAGCCCCTGCTGCCAATCTGAAGGGGTGGGAGGGCAAATATGGCCGCAGGTGTTCCTCCAGGTATCTGGGTCCCAAGCCATTAAGGGCTTTATAGGTAATAACAAACACCTTGAATTGAGCCCGGCCTTCAATGGGAAGCCAGTGAACCTGGTAGAGGACTGGGGTTATATGAGAATAACGCCCAGTCCCTGTCAGCAACCTGGCTGCTCTATTTTGCACCATCTGAAGTATCCGGACTGTCTTTAAGGGCAGCCCCACGTAGAGCACATTACAAAAATCCAACCGGGAAGTAACCAATGCATGCGTCACTGTTGCTAGGCAGTCGTCCTCCAGGTAGGGACGCAGCTGATGGATCAGCCGAAGCTGATGGAAAGCGCTCCTTGCCACTGCCAACACTTGAGCTTCCAACGTCAGCTCCGGGCCGAGGAGCAATCCCAAGCTGCGGACCTCGTCCTTTAGAGGGAGTGCAACCCCATTCAGGACAAGATCCAAGTCACCTATCCAGGAGTTCGAACCACCTACCAGCAGGACCTCTGTCTTGTCTGGACTGAGCTTCAGTTTATTGGCCCTCATCCAGCCCATTACCTCAGCCAGGCACCGGTTCAGTACAGCCACTGCCTCACCTGGATTGGTTGAAAACGAGAGGTAGAGCTGGGTATCATCAGAGTACTGATGATTCCGCAGCCCACACCTCCGGATGACATCTCCCAGCGGTTTCATGTAGATGTTGAAAAGCAAGGGGGACAGAATAGACCCCTGCGGAACTCCATGGCATAACTGCCATGGCGCAGAGTCATAGTCCCCCAGCACCACCTTCTGGAATCAACCATTGAGATAGGAGCGGAACCACTCCAAAGCAGTGCCTCCGACTCCCAATCCCGCTAGCCTATCCAGAAGGATACCATGGTTGATGGTATCGAAAGCCGCTGAGAGGTCCAGCAGAACCAACAGAGACACACTCCCCCTGTCCCTCTCCCTGCACAGGTCATCATACAGGGCAACCAAGGCAGATTCAGTACCATACCCGGGTTTGAAGCCGGA
This sequence comes from Varanus komodoensis, assembly GCF_004798865.1. Taxonomy (NCBI): domain Eukaryota; kingdom Metazoa; phylum Chordata; class Lepidosauria; order Squamata; family Varanidae; genus Varanus; species Varanus komodoensis. Next base: position 14,557,589 of record NW_025335606.1, read on the forward strand.
CTGAAATGGGTCCAGATAATCATTCTCATCCAAGAGAGCTTGGAGTTGTCCTCCCACCACCTGCTCCAGCACCTTGCCCAAAAACGGGATGTTGACCACCAGTCTATAATTGGTGGCCATCTCTGGATCCAGGGACGCCTTCTTTAGGACTGGCCTGACCACCGCCTTCTTTAGAGGGCCAGGCACCCGGCCGTCCTTCAAAGAGGTGTTGATGACCTCCCAGATCCAGGAACCAATCCAAGAGTCTATAGATAGGCACAAGCCTGGCATCATGGTGTGGCAAGGTCAGGCAGCAGCAGGGGGCCCATAGCCCTCAGAAAGACCCAATTTTGCTGACCCCTAAGACCCTCCTCACACCACCACTGCCACCCCCCGCCCCCTGGAGAGCTGCACTGGCAGGATGGGCTGAATGCCTGGCTCGGAAGCCAGGCAGTGTGAAGGCTGGGGAGTGGCCTGTGCCACAGGGCATCCCCCAGGATGCCTCTCTTCAGTTGCAGCTGACCTAAACTCACCAAGGATGGGGGGCTGCTCTGCACAGGAGGCATTCTGGGAGATCATAGAAGAGCTGGAAGGAGCCATGAAGGCCATCGGGTCTAAGCCCCTGCTGTTGCAAGACACCAATTTACACCATCCCATTCAGATGGCTGCCCTGTTTCGCCTTGAATGTCTCTAGTCTGGGAAAGCCCACCACCTCTCCAGGCAGCTGGTTCCACTGGCATATTGCTCTGACAGTGAGGAAACTTTTCACCCACCACACAGTAAAGCTCTGTGAAAACTCTTGTGCCCCCAGAAGGCTTGGCTCTGAACAAGCAGCCCCTAAGAGGCAGGTGTTTGGCTGTGGCTGGCAGTGAGAGGCCAAGACGAGTGGTAGCAGCACAGGTGAGTGGATGGGGTGACCACGGGGGGAGGAGGGGAGGCAAGTGGGGAAGGTGTGGGGGCAGGAGGGGGAGCCGGGGAGGGTGACGAGGAGGAGGAGGGACCCTTGGTGGCACCGTGCCCAAGCGCATGCAGAAGTGTGGTGGTGGCCCTGGGATAGCCAAGGCTCTCTGGGCGAGTCACAAGGATTAATAGCTAAAACACAACATAATATAAAACCTTTAAATGTCTACAACAAAAGCAAACACAACGTAAACCCCAGCATCCATATTAAGCAGCAGGCTATAGAGCCAAAAACATAATCAAACCTTTAACAAACAAAATTGAAGGACTACAACCTCTGGGGAATTCTTTTTAAGTTATTGGGTGCTCAGACAACTTGCCAGGCCAGTCTGCCTGGGAAGGCATTCCGCAACCAGGGAGCCACCCCCGAAGAGGCCTCTCCGTAGCACCCACCTCACCTCCTCTGAGGGGCTCCCTGAGGCAGCACTCTGCAAGGAGCATGCAAGAGCAATCCTTGTGCTACCTGGCCCCAGGTCGCCCAGGGCTTTGCAAGTTGATACCGGCACTTTGGATTGAGCCCAGAGATTGACTGGAAGCTGGCGCAGTTCACAGATCATGGGCCTAACTTGAATGCCTCGACCAGTCCCTGCAGTCAATCTCAGTGCCCCGCTTTGAATCAGATGAATTTTATGGACCATTTTCAAAGACAGCCCCATGTATAACACATGGCAGGGATCCAAATGAAAGATGGCCAGAGAATGCATAGCTAGGAGAGCTTGGAGCTGTGTGCCCAAGCTGAGGAAAAGGCGCTCTGTGCCTCAAAGTCCACCTGTGCCGCCAGTGACAAGGCCGGATTCACATGCACCTCCAGGCCACACACCTGGTCCTTTAAGGGGACAGCAACCCCTCAGGCATCACTTAGCCAGTCAGAGGAACCTTCATCTTGCCTGGACTGGACTCTCACCCCCCATATTAGTGTGCCCAGCTGCGCATTCCAGCCACCCAGTGCCTTGCCTGGCTTTGATGTAAAGGAGAGCTAGAGCTGGGGGTCATTTGCCTACAGATGTCCCTTCAGCCTCAATCGCCCCAGAACCTTCACCAGCAACGTTACGTAGATGCTGAACAGCTCTGGGGACAGAACAGGGACCTGGGGGTCCTGTAGCATAAGGCACAGAGGAATAATACCTCTTCCCAATCTTCTGGTATCAGCCAGGCCATCCTTCTGCCTTCCAACAAACAGCTCAGGCAGAAGGATGCCAGAGGCAGTGCCAGTGAATCGCCAGGGCTCACTCCTTGCAGCCATCAGTTCTGTGCAGGAAACTATGCACACCTGGTAGGTACGTTCGCACATGTGATGTGTGCCTGCAGGTGTTTCACTCTGCAGTGCAGAAAGGGCAACAATGCTCGTGTGGAAGCTTCTGCGCCTGATGGCCTGCTCCAGTCCCTAAGTGTCCAAAGGGACAGGAAAATATCTGCAGCTTGGAGCGGCCATGGCTCCTGCACTGCAATCTACACACATCGTTCAGCTGGGCAGTTACTCTGATACTCACTTCATCTGCAATGCACACTCCTCCTCTTTCACGGACCAGCTGATAAGCCTCCTTTAGGAATCCCTTGGGATACTGCACAGCTCCATTGACACCCTGGAAAAAGTGTACATAAAGAGGAATTCAGCAGGAAGGGCTGCTGCTTGCACAACCTGGGAACCTGGTTTTTCACTGCTGAATAAGTGCAGTGCATTTTAAGTGCTGCTGGCATATCAGCTCCTCCAGAGGAAAAAAAAGAAAGAGGTAGGCCAGGCCAAAGACAAATTTGTCAACCTTGTAAAAGTGCCCTGCAGTCACCCAACTAAAAACTCCTTACTTGAATAGGCTCAGCAATAAATCCAGCTAATGCCTTTGGAACACAAGTCCTTAACGTGTCTCTGAGTTGCTCTACATACTGGCCCTTTGCATGGCAAGAACCTGCAATGAAAAAAGAAAGCAGCATGTTCAAATGGGATGAAGACCAAGGATGCTAACCTTTGAGAAGCATCTGCCATGATTCTGGAAGACTGGCAGGATGCATGCTTTCCCTGCCATCCATTTCCCCCTCCATTCTTTACCTGCATTATCACAGGGAACGGAAGGGAACTTGCCCCTTCATTTTTCTAAAACCTTTTCCTACATATGGGGTGCAGCATTCCTTGCAGAGTGCGTTTTATGAAGTTCCCTGTACTTGTTCTACCTTCCCACTCAAATTCTGCTGCAATCACAGCAGAACAATGATGAAGCATTGCGAGATTCATGAGGAATCTGTTCCATGGTCAAATAGCTCTGCTTTCTATGATCATCAGGGAGACATTGCAAAGGCGCTGCTGTGCCTGAACATTAAATGCATGTTCATATATGCACAAGGTCATTCACTGCAGTCCTGATGCTGCCTTATGTGCAATGCGCTGCTGTCAAAGGGATGTGCACTGAATGCCAACCCACACTCTGGCCACGTGGGTTGTGCTGTTATTCCTGGGTTATGCTGTTACAGGAGAAGAATGCCCACTGAAAGGGGCCCATCCCTGAAAGTTTTACTTTATGCACAGGAGTAAATGCTGAGTGATGTACTTTAAAAGTAGGAGACGCTAACATTCAAATGCAGAACCCTTTTGTTAAAGGATATTATGCACCAATACTGGGAAAAATCTTGCCAAACAGTTAGATGAACTAGCCCTGTGTGGTACAGGGGGCCTATATAATGTCCACATGCACCAGGCTCTTCCAGTTTACAGCCCTAATCCAGTGTTGGTCACTATTTCCTTTTACCTGTGTATAAAAAAATCTCATTAAACCCACCTGGAGAACAGGTGCATTTTCGAATTGTTTGCACTGGAGAATCTCGACAATAGCTTCCTCCCCAGGGGCCAGAAAAAACATCAGGCAACATGGTCTGAAAAAGAGAGGAAAGATTTTGACATCAGAAGTCTCTGTAACATGGTATATTTAACTTTACATATATAATGTAATATGAGTATTATCAAATATTTTAACTAAATTCACAATGGGATGTCACAACTGGGACAGCAGGATGTGTGGAAATGAGCTCCTGAGCTTCATATGAAAGGACTGAGTTCACCCTATATTTGAAAACATTTTTAAAAACACAGGCACACAGTACAGAAATGGAATAAAGATGGATTGAAGTGATGGTTACTAACCTTGCATAGTTGAAAATATACCCCTGTGCTTTTAAAAACCTGCTTGCAACTGTGGCAGGACTGAGCCAGCCCCCTGCAGAAGGGTTGTTAAATAGCCAATTGTGGGAAAAACAGAAGATAAGCCCAGGGAGATAGGAAAGGAGAGAACCACGATCAAAGAGCAGTCTGCAAGTCATACTGAATGGCGGAAACCAAGAAACAGATGCCGACTTGTATATTCTTGACAGATGTACCAGTCTTTCAACAGACGAGATGATGCTTCTGCTACAAACATCTCTTCTCAAAAAGACCTGATTTTTATCCGATGTATTAACAAATGGTTGGGAAAAACAGGTGCACTTCTAAAATGATTTTTTCTCCTGTTGAACCAACAACAGAAGGAAAATGAATAGACCTCTAACAATAAAAGATGATTTTTATTGATCATTTCCAGGAAAGTAGCCATGCTAGTCTATTGCAATGGAAACAACCAAGAGTCATGTACTACAGTAAAGACCAATGAATTTGCTCTGGCATAAGTCTTCATGGACCCTGTTCATGAAAGTTTATGCCACAGTAAATGTGTTGGTCATTAAGGTGCTACCAGATTCTCCGTATTTATAACCACCCCAACTGTATGACCCAAACTGCACAGTGCAGCAACCCAAAATTTGTTAAATGGTGGATCACACTGAATAAAGTGCTTGTTCTTGATGCCCAACCATTTCTGCACCATTTGTTTACTGTGACATCCAAACACCAAATTGTGAGTTGCCAGAAGAATAACCCAAGCTTGTTAACTGAAGAACAAACCATGGCTTAACAGTTGGTCTATTTCTCCCTCAACAACCCTCTGTTCCAAGTTCAGACATCACCATAAACAACCCAGTGAAGGCATGTCCCTTGGTTGTTTAGCTCAGCGGGAGCAAACAGAATCCAGCACACTTGCCCTGGATAGTGTAATGTACAAGCCAGGCCAGTGTCTTCAGTCAAAAACTGAGCTACATTCTCATTTTGCACACTTGGTGTGACTTAAGCTTGCACATTCCTATATTGACATACCATTGGCATGACACTTAAAAGTACCACTTCCTCACTTACCAAGAACACTGTAAGATGTGTCTAGTCTTTGAATTTAGAAATGTTGGGCAAATAAAATGGTCACTCCACAAATGATATTCCAAAAAGAACACAGTGGTGTAATAGTGGGCTGGGATCCGGGTGATCCGGACTTCAGTCCCTGCTCAGCCATGATGCCCACTGGGTGACTTCAGCCAGTCACTGACTCTTAGCCTAAACTACCTCATACAGAAGTACATGGAGAGGAGGGAGATCAGGGTACCTCCTCGGCCTCCTTGGCAGAAAGGAGGAATATATATGTAAAAGGAAGGAAGCAAGGAAAAGAGAGAGGGAGGGAAGGGGAGGGGAAAGACAAAACTCACCGTTTGGCAGCCGAACCCACTGGGAACGTTATGCTTGTAATTTATAATGTTTGTCAAGCCCATTGTGGTAGGACTACTCCCATGGTAGCTGCCTCTGTGAAAGAACATAATGTTGGATTCTAGTCCTTCCTGTTCATCTCCCTGCTGATGCTTTTACAAATCAGAGCCTTAGGACCTGCATTGGTCCATCACTTAAGAAGAAATTGGAATTGGAGCCCAAAACACCTGGCTGGTCACAGTGCCCATGCCATTGTAATTCAGGAATTGCTGTCATTACTGATAGGCCTTTCCAGTTTGACATGAAGCTCTGTTTGACACGAAGTTTCAGTTTGACTCTTGTCTGGGTTTGCACAATACAACAAGCCAGAGTATGGGCTGAGGCTGTGTTGAGTGGGGGTTGCTGTTGATTAGTGGATCGTTTTTATTTTTTTGGTGAGAACCCAGCCACACTAAGAACTCATGGGTTTTAATCTCAAACAACGGGAGTTGCTGAGCTGTGAGCTGTGGATTGTTCATGGTGAACAAACCATATTTTGTTAGTACAGCTGGGTTCATATAATACAGTAATTCCAGTTCAATGACATGTTTGGATGTATATATGTTCTATCTGTTTCAACAATTCAAGATATGCAAATGACACTACATTACTGGCAGAAAACAGCAGCAAATTAAAGCAACTCCTGGTGAAAGTGAAAGAAGAAAGTGCAAACATAGTCCTGCAGCTAAGCATGAAGAAAACAATAATTATAACTACAGAAAATTATACAATCTGAATGGCATCAGTGGAGAAACTGAGATTGTGAAATGAAATGAAGGAACTAGAACAGACCACCAAGTGTAAGGGTATTTCAGTGGAGACCAAGGCCAAGATCATGAATACTGCTGTATTCCCGACCACTATGTATGGGTATGAAAGCTGGACAGTGAAGAAAACTGACTGGAACGAAACTAATGCTTTCAAAAAGTAACCTGGATTGACAGAAAGATGAACCAGTGGATTCTAGATCAAAGCAAGCCAGAACTTGCCCTGGAGGCAAAAATTATGAAACTGAGGCTGTTGTACCTTGGGCGCATCTTGAGCAGGCAAGACTCACTGGAGAAGGCAAACATGCTAGGAAAACTCAAAGGCAGGCGAAGAGGCAGGGTTGACTTCATAAAGAAAGCCACAGCCTTCAGTGTAGAAGAGTTGAGCTGGGCTGCCAGGGGCAGGACAATTTGGCTGGCACTTATTCATAAGATCAGAAAAGTCAGAGATAACTGGACAGCATGGAACAACAGTATGTGCTGTCAATTGATGGGTTTCTATGCAAGCGGCTTTATACTATGTACAATACTGTATCTCTATGGTTTTTAATCTTGTAAGCCAGCCAGACAACTTTGGCTATTGGTGGTTTAGAAATCTAATGAAATCCACACTCAACCCATGCTCAACCGGTACTCTGAACTCTGACTGTAGCATTAACCAGGTCAAAGGCACATAGTAAGAAAATCTGCATTTTTAATAGGAGGTTCAGAAGGCAGAAAGCTCCTAGCCATTAGTTCCCATTAATAGACAATTCCGGGCTATTAATCAGCAATATACCTAGCAAAGGACTAGTTGGACAGCTGGCCAGCAACATAACAATATGGTCTGAAAATATGCATGGGGATCCAGTCGGGCAGCCTTAGTTTCAGTAGAACGGGAAGACATTTGGCAGACTAGGATACCTGGACATATCGCCAGGCTAGTTACGGAATGTGGGAGGCTGAATAATACGTTTATGGAACATACAACATGGCACTCAGTCAAACAAATCACGATGCCATAGGACAAAATTACCTCAAAGAAATGATGTCAAAGTTGCGTGTAAAAACTCTTGCCATCAACATTGCCAAGTCATTGGCTTCAGAACCACTATTGGTTAAATAAATCACCTGGAACAAAGATTGTAATTGGAATGCGGGATTAGAGAGGAGACTGAAGTTAATCACAAAGCTTATTTTGATGCGCAGTTACCAATCCAACCAAGTGCAAACACAAAGCTCTAAATTAACTAAGACTGCCTTCTAAATGTTAAAATTTGCACTGGAATTCTGTCTTTCATTAACTATTCTAGCTTTCAGATGATTACCACTCAAGCATTTTAAGCTTAAATTCCTGAGGATGTAGCAAACAGCATACCTTTAAGGGTTCTGGAAGCAGCATGGTCAATTTCTCTGCATATTCTTGGATTGCTGGGTGCATATAGATACTGCTGGTGTGCCACAAGCGCCCAAGCTGTTTCTGCACCGCTGTTGTTAACTTCCTGGATGTGTTAGAAAAGGCGATAATTCATCATAAATCCAAGCTAGAGGAATATCACTCCCTCTGTACCAAACTCAAGAATGGAGCTCCAACATAGCCACTGTGAAACCAGAGAAGTTATCAGAATGCTCAGAGTATATTTCCCTCTTGTTCCAAAGAGGTGGGGGAGGGTTAGATGGCAACACAGGCAAAAGCAGAGCCTGTTTCAATTCAGTTAGAATGCAAATGTATTCAAAGTGAGTGCTCACAGTAGCAGCCACTGGAGATGAGGCCATTCTTGCCATCCTTATGTTGCCCCTTGTGATGTCAGGGTTGTGTCCATCCATTCTTTCGCACAGAGACTGGCTTATTAGCCCTCTGTAGAAAACAGAAAGGTGTTGCGGGCAGGCGATGGCACATCACCCGCCAGAAGATGCACAGGACCGCAATCTTGCGATGTTGTGACTGATATTATTATGGACTGTGGGGAAGTTTTCTGATGATGGGAAGCGTTCACAGAGTGGCCAGTTGTCGGAGAAGGACAGAAGAGGGGAGTGATTTATAACCAGAACGTATCAGGGAAGGAGGAGGCATGGGAGGCCGGCCAGGGACATCTGTCTGGTGTTGCTGTCCTGAACTCCAGAGGTGTAAACTGCTGGCAGCTGGAGTAGCAGGGGTGGCACAGGGGACGGGGGCATCCCAAGATTGGCTGCCAGGGCAAGGGGGCTGAAGGACCTGATCCTCTGGTGGGTCTTTTGTCTCCTCTGGACCTAGCTCTGGCTGGGGGTGCTCTTCCCTGACCAACAATTGAGACCTAAGGAGGCCCCATTACATAGATAATGCTGAATCAGGGTTGGATTTCTAGTTGTATTTGAGGTGGAGCATTAAAGAGTCCAGTTCCCTGAAGGATGGGGTTCTAAGTGGGTGGTTGTATTTTTGCACTTGGTCGCTATATTTTGTTTTCTGTTCCCATCCTGTTTTCTGTAACCTACTCTCCATCTCTCTCCTTTCTTAAATTTATTTATTTATTTGATTTATTGAAAACATTTTTATGCTGCCCCCATCGCGACAAAGCCTCGGGGCGGCTCACAACATAAATAAATTTATATTCCACATGTGTGTAGCGTCCAGGCGTGTGGCACTGCTGAATCTGGTGTCTGGACCACAGGGCAGAATCTATGAGTAGGGTGGAGACTGGACAAGAAAAGGGGGCTGAGGCAGGCCTTCAGTCCTCATTACAGGGTCTGTCGTATCGCTGTGCATGGTTGAGGAGATATGGGGGGAAAGCTGGGTATCCCGGCTTCTTTCAAGGTCTGATTGCTGAGTTCAGATTTCTGTTCCCCGACCTGTGAGCAACTTCTTTAGGTTTAGGAGCTGTCTGTCTGCAAAAAATTTAGGGTTTCCCCAAAATAACTGTATTCAGGGAGCCTGAAACAAGACAGAGGAGTCCATCTGGGGTGCCTGATGAAACCTAGGCCAACACAAGGGGATGCCACATTTCTATCTGCCCAGATCCGACTAGCATGGAGATGATTTGCTCCTCATTGGCTGTGCTCATGTCTCGTGGGCACTATGTGACCCCCAGGACACCTCTTGGATGATAACTCGCATGAATAATGGCTATGCGGCTGGGGGCTGATGGGTGTTGTAAGCCAAAATAGCCGGCGGCCACAAGCTACCCACCCCAGGCGAAAGCATTCACATTAGTCGGTGGGATTAACAGCATACTTACGGGTGGCAATGACCCACACTGACGGTGGCAATTCCCGCAAAGAGGTCGAGGTACCTCCGTCCTTCTGAGTCAAACAGCCACTGCATGTGCCCCTGACAAATCAGCAGGGGCTTCTTGTATATGGGGGACAGGGATGGGGAAACATTCTGTTTGTGGATCTGCAGCATACGCTCCAAGGGATAGGACTACAACCAGAAAATGAAAAACTTGATATATTTATGGATTCATTTCCATTCCAATGATGTGTCCCCAACATAGCAACACATTCAGGAGGTATGAGGGACCATGAAATAAAACAGCCCTGACATCTGAGATTTGCCTGCTGTGACAGCCTTCTGTGACTGTTCCTCTAACCCCGCAAGGTAGGACAGGATGCAAAGCATTCATTTGTCTCTGTTTTTCATTCCTTAACAGTATGGTCGGCATACTTGCCAAGCAGCCCAATACAAGCATAAAAGCACTCTCAGGCTGACCAAGGAAAGAAAATCAATTCCTGTTTGCAAGATATGCATTAAAGATGCTGAAAAACAGTCAGCTGATGGTTGACAGTGCTGAACAAATTTCAGTGGTCAGAAGACCACAGTGCATCCCCGGACCTATCCAGGGGCAGCCTCTCTCCAGCTATGCCACTAAATGTGCAGTGAAAAGGTAGAGATTTTCTTGAAAATCTTTGGAAGTAAAAGTTTGCTCCTGTGGCAGAGCAGGAATGCCTGCCTCCATATATCCCTACCAGACCATTCAGATATTCAGTGGAGGCCCTGGAGGCCCTTTTATTTCATATATTATTGAATTTTAATTTTAGATGTTATAGTTTTGATTTGACTATGGTTTTATTCTTCGTTAAAATATTATTTCCAGAAAGGGTGGAGTAGGAAGTGACTGGGTTCAGACATGAGAATCTATATGAACATGGGCTGAGTGCGGGTGATTGTTGAACCATGGATAGTTGCTGAGCTGTGCATTATCATGTCTGAACCCAGCTGTGCTAACAAACCATGGTTTGTTAACTACCAACAACACACAGTTAAGAATTGTATTCCAGAGACAGACACTAGCTTAATGGTAAAGTGAAGGGTAAATTTAATCACTAGCATCTTTAATTTAAAAGACTGGGTATCAGCAGATGTAAAATCTCAGGAAATTTCTGAGAGTTTCTTCCCATTAAAGTAGACAAAGCTTGGCTGGGAGGACAAATAAACAGCAGCTTGTATCACCCACACTCAAGAGCTGAGTGCAGGTTGAGTGTGGATTGTTTTTGAACAGTGAGGGCTGCTGAAAACTGGATTGTTGTGCTGTATGAAGCCAGCTGCAATAACAAAGCATGTTAACTATGAATGACCCATTGTTTCTTCTTGGGTTTTAAACTATGGGTTGTTCACCATGGTTCATTATTTCACTTGGATTCAGGCAACACAATAACCCATGTTCCGCATTAAAGCATGGTCCAACAACAACCCCTGTTCACTCATGCAGGGCGGATGATCACGTTATTTGAGCTCAGTCACTGTCCCATGAATGGCAAACTGCCCTGCCTCAATGAAGGACAGATCCACAGTACAGAAACGCATTGGGTGCATCCAGACTCATTAAGTTACATTCAGTTCCCACTGATTTCAAATAACTTACAGAGCCATCTCTCATATGTATACTCAGAGGTCCTACCGAGTTCAATGGGGCTTATGCCTAAGCAAGAGTGTACAGAGCTGTGGCTTTAGCATGGATCAAAGTTAGTATTTCTGTATATTATGCACAGAGCTTTTTTGAGAACTAGTAACACAGGGAAGTTATGATTGGGCAGCTTATCCTTACAATACAGAACTAGCAACTCACACACGTACCTCATATTTTTCAGGTAAAAAGTCACAAGGAGGCATTTTTGATTGCCAGTTGAAAGAGTTTTTCCGTTCCTGTTGCCTATAGAGCTCTAATGGGGGGGGGGGGGGAATAGCAGAAAGGTAAAAACGTGTAAGTGGATTTTCCAGCCTTCTCGCTAGTATGCAGAGCTTGCACAGATACCAGAAGGACCATTTATGGTCCTCTCATTCCCCACTCCCATTGCTTTTTCCAGCATTTTTTCTGCCTGAAAGTATCTGTTAAGAAGGTCTGGTGGGACAGTGGCACAATGGTCACTTCCAGGGGGAGGTCTCCTCACGCTTACCGTCAGAAGTTACTTTACAGCTGTTCCCTTTTAAAATGGGGTTTCCACAGGAAAGCAAAATGATGAAAGAAGCAATGGGAAGAGGCAGGAGAGCGATGAGGACAAGCCAAAAAGTGTCTGGATCATACATGCCCGCCAGCAAAATTCCATGAACAGGGCAGGGCGACTGCATATGAAGCCTCATATACTCACTGGCTGGTAGCTTTGAGCTGCCCATGTGGAAGCACCATTAGACTCATAAAAGGGTTGCAAACCATCTTTTAGGACTAACCAGGGGCAGGAAACTTCTCCAGTTCTCCTTGATATTTGAAGCACCAGGATTTTGGCTTCCACAGATGGGTCAGTTTGCCCTCCCTCGAACTTCATTGCCTGGGCATGACCTTGGGCACTCATCAGGGCCCATGCAAAGCCACAGGTGGGCCTTCCTGGAACTGGCACCCTGCAGAGGTGCTGAGTTGCAACTCTCAGCATCTTTCTCCAGCCAGCTGGAAATTACAGTCTCAGATTGCAGGCTGCTGTGACTAATTTTGTGTGCATTGCCTCCAGCTAGTTCTGCTTCTTCTGCAGTAGCTACAAATACCCCTCCCCCCCGCCCATCTTGGGAGCAACAAAAGATGGAATCAAAATATGTTGCTGAAAGGAAGCTTTGCAAACACCCCGCACTGCAAGGAAGGATGAACAAATGACAGATAAACTCAAACAGGAGCAAGAGGCTGTTTTCAGTTCCAGAACTGTGCTTATAATTTTTATCACATGCAAATCTACTCCAGGTCTTCCTCAGGCTTCATCATTTTGACACTCTAATTTAGAGTTTTCCGGGGGGGGGGGTTGTTATTACTGCTGTTAAAGAATTCGGATCCCAGCTTACTGCGAATCCCTGGAAGACCTACTGGTAGTTTCAGTTTACCTCCCGCCTACCTACCGCTTGTCTAAGCCAGAAGCCCTGACAGTCCACAGTCCAAGTTGGTTTAAACCTGCACTGAGCCTTCGGCCCTCTTTCAGCTCTGCTGTCCTGTGATTCTATGGTTGCGAAAGGGTGAGATCAGCTAAGGACGCCTCCGTGTGAAGCTCCTTCCGCTTCTGTGTGATGCATGCGCGATTGCGGGCAGCGCACCTTTGCAAGGGTGATGCCCTGGCCAGACCCTGCAACGCAAGCAGGAGCGGCTCGTCGCTACGCTGGACGAAGGAGCCAAAATCCTGGGGCGTGAGCTCTTCCGAGATTCAGGCTCGCAACGTCTGCTAGCGGTCCGCGATCCAACATCCTCCTTTTGCAGACAAAGGAACCGAGAGAGGCGAGGGCAGGATCGGGCCCACTAACCGCTCGCCACGCAGCCTCTCGCTTCGCATTCGGAGATGGTCTGAAAGGGGGCTTGCGATGACGCAGAGTTTGCTGCCGCATTTAAGGAAGGGTTGGGGTTTTCTGGCGAGTTTCCCCATCGCCTTCCCCCATCTCGGCGAAGAGGGCGATGGTGCCACAGCGCCTATCCTTCGTCGTTCGCTCGTCGGGAAAGAAGCGGGGGGAGTGGGGCCCTCCTTAATTTCTAAGAATTTCTTAATTTCATTTGTTTCAGCAAACCTTCCCTTCAATATTTGCCGCGCATGAGCTGGACGCGGCTACTTAGGGAAATGCACTCTGCACATCCTCAGAAGTGCGCCCTTCGCGGTCCCCAGGGTTAATGTTCTCCACCCGTTCCAAATTCCGAGGCTGATCCGCCCAGGGCACCAGCTCTTCCTCCGGGTGGTCGTTCAGGCAGCAGGAAGCCCGTCTGTCTGTCCGCCGCCCCCTTACCTCTCCTAAAGGGAAGCCCCGCCGTGCTGGGTCTGTTCCCGGCCAGGAGCCGGGACAGACGCCGGAGAAAGAGGCCCCCTTCGAGCTGAGCCGCGACCACCATCCCCGCCGTAGTAGCCGCCGCCGCCGCCGCCGCCGCGGAAAGGGACAAGTTTCAGGTGGCACCAAGGGGCACCAAGGGGCACCAATGGCAGCCGAGCTGCAGCCGCCGCCCCCCTCGCCTCGGCCAGCGCGCTTCGCCTCGCTGCGCTGCTTCCACCTCCCCCTCCGCTCCTGCTCCTGCTCCAACCCGGGTTGGATTCCCGATTTTGCCGTGCTTCGGACAGACACATGAAAAGCAATGGGATCTCAGTTAGGGTCCTGAGTTGTGCGTCCCATTCTTTTCAGCTGCTCTTTTGCGCGCATGGGGTTTGCTGTAGCCAATCCAAGGTCTCGCGAAACCCGGATGAGACGCCTGTGGAGATGTGCGTGTCCCGTTACTACATGGCAGGGAGTAAGAAGAGAATTTCTTAGCATGTGCAGAGTGTGCTCCCTTTTCACTTCGGTGCTTTCTTATAATTAAAATATGATTTACACAGAACTCAAGGCTGCCTAGCCAGACCATCATGTCCAATCTGAGAAGTGTGACAGAGGCAATGTGGTGTAGTGGTTAGATTGTTGGAATGGGACTGGGGGGATCCACTAGTCCCCACTGGGTGACGCTGGGCTAATCCGTCTCAGCCTAACCTACTTCACAAGGTTGTTGGAACCATATCAAGAAGAGAATCGTGTTTGCGGCCTTGGGCTTCTTGCAGGAAAAGCAAGATGCAAATATGATTTATTACTTTATTACTGAGCAGCCTCTGACATCTTCTACATCTTGTTCTGTCTTGTCAGTGTGTGTGTGTCCTGAGCATGTACAGGGTGTTTTTCTCTCACACCCAGATAGCAGAGCCCTCCTGTTTCCACTCTCTTAGGGGACTTCCAGCAAGGGAAGACTTCCTCTCCCGTATTTCCCCACCACTGCTTCCATCTTACTGTGGAAAATAAGGAAAGAAAATTGTAGTGCTAGAAGCAGCCTTAGAATTAGCTTGCAAAACTGAATATAAATTATTATTATGAATACAGTTTATAATGCCAACTCTTAGAAAAACAGTGGACTATAAATGCAGTTCCACCCTTACTGCCTCACCTCGTGTTGTCTCCCAGTATCTGCCCTGGTTGTCTGTTGATCTCCACCTGCTCTGTGTTTGAGGACATTTGCCTTTTAACACTGTTTCCCAAATAATGTCCGTGAGAAAGACAAAAAAGGTCCCTCGGGAATTCAGCCGCAATGCTGAGGGGCATCGGAAGTGTTTTGCTGCCTGAGGAGGGACGGTGGTTGGTGGCCCCCGCAAATCAAAGTGCACTGTGCTCGAGGCCACGCAAGTAACTCTGGCACCTGAAGCGGAAAATCCTGCAAGCGGCCACCTCATTCCTTAGCAGCAGAAACGCATCACTATTGAATGCCACGTCAGCCCAGACGCCAGGGGACCTAATTCAGTCTAGCAAGGAGTGCAAAGCCTCAGACCGCCTGGGGTTCCAGCTTGCCCTCTGGGGTTCTCCGGAGGCCACGGCACTGGATTCTTGTGCTCTTTCCCATTTCCAAAGGAGTGGAATGCATCTCCTAAGTATTAGCCCCCTCGTTGTTGTTCAGTTGCTGGACTCTTTGCGACCCCATGGACAACATTTCTCCAGGTTGTCTTGTCCTCCACCATCCCCCGGAGTCCACCCAAGCCCACAACCTCAACCTCTGCCATCCCCTTCTTCTTTTGCCTTGGTTGCGAAAATTTGGATAAATCCTGGCAGAAAGCATTGCTTCTGTGTGCTTTTACGTTATAAAATCAATCCTGCACTCCTTCTCAAAAGTACCAGCTTTCCAAGCTAAGTCACTGTGTAAAATGGCATTCCTCCCCCCTCCTTTCTCTCACTCTCGCTGCTGTAAGCCGGAGTAGACAGGCCATTCAGTCAAGTATACATTATATACCTTCACAATGTCGCAAAATAATCCTTGTAGGAATTCACAGTTGACCAGGAAGTATGTATTTTGCAAGCCCGGAGCGCTCCATGCGCCCTGGCCAATCAGAATGGTCCGGATGCATTACTTAGAGTCTGAGTCTAGATGAGCTTGTGAGTTCATGAATAGTTTCTCAGTAGCCTGAATTTACATGTCTAAGCAGACCTCAAATGAAGTGAATGTTACTCAACTGAAATGTCAATCCACTGCAATTAGAAATATTGCAATCTCATTGTCACTGTATGATTGGCTGATCTTCCTTTATCTGTTCTGTATGTGATGACATCAGAACCTTATTGTAATGCCTGCATTCTGTCATCAATTGCTTTGTACTTGTGTACGTGACCAGGAGGGTATGAAATACCCTGT
Source organism: Varanus komodoensis (assembly GCF_004798865.1). Classification (NCBI taxonomy): domain Eukaryota; kingdom Metazoa; phylum Chordata; class Lepidosauria; order Squamata; family Varanidae; genus Varanus; species Varanus komodoensis. The sequence continues at coordinate 14,573,425 of NW_025335606.1, forward strand.
AGTTGCATTGAAACCTCACAGTGAGTTTACCTCTGCTTGCACAGTAATGCATTGTTGTGAGTTTTACAGCGGGAACCTGGGCTAAACAATAAAGCAACAGATAGTCTTAATGCTTGATCTTTCCCATGAACCTGAATTTTATTTCCTCCTCACAAATTGAAATTCCGGCATTCTGGCACCTCCAATTGTTCCCAGCATCAAGGTCTTTTTCAGTGAGTCCTTCTTTCTCATTAGGTGGCCAGAGTATTTGAGCTTCATCTTCAGTATCTGGCCTTCTAAAGAGCAGTCAGGATTGATCTTTAAGATTGACTAGTTTGATCTCTTTGCAGTCCAAGGGACTCACAGGAGTCTCCTCCAGCACCACAATTCAAAGGCCTCAATTCTTCAGCGCTCAGCCTTCATTATGGTCCAACTTTCACAGCCATACGTTACAACTGAAAAACAATAGTCTTGACTATATGCACTTTTCTCGGCAGGGTGACGTCTCTGCGTTTTAGTATGCTGTCTAGATTTGCCATAGCTTTCCTCCCCAGGAGCAAGTGTCTTTTAATTTCTTGGCTGCAGGCTCCATCTGTGGTGATCTTGGAGCCCAGGAAAATAAAATCTGTCACTACCTCCATTTCTTCCCCATCTATTTGCCAGGAAGTGAGACGACTGGATGCCATGATCTTAGTTTTCTTAATATTTAGTTTCAAGCCAGCTTTTGCTCTCTCCTCCTTCACCCGCATCAAGAGGGTCTTTAGTTCCTATTCACTTTCTGCCATTAGAGTGGTATCATCTGCATATCTGAGGTTGTTGATATTTCTTCCGGCAATCTTAATTCCAGCTTGCGATTCATCTAGCCCGCCTTTCTCATGATATGCTCTGCATATGTTAAATATGAATTTATGTAATTTATATTTATATATAATATATAAATTTCCCAATTTGGAACAAATCAATAGTACAGTTCTCACTGTTGCTTCTTGACCAGCATACAGGTTTCTCAAGAGACAAATAAGATGGTCTGGTACTCCCATCTCTTTAAGAACTTGCCACAATTCGTTGTGATCCACACAATCAAAGCCTTTAGCATAGTCAATGAAGCAAAAGTAGAAATTTTTCTGGAACTCCCTAGCTTTCTCCATGATCCAGCGTATGTTGGCAATTTGATCTCTAGCTCCTCTGCCTGTTTGAAATCCTGCCTGCAACTCTGGTGGTTCTCAGTCCACATACTGCTGAAGCCTAGCTTGTAGTATTTTGAGCATAACTTTGCTAGCATGTGAAATGAGTGCAACTGTATGGTAGTTTGAACATTCTTTGGCATTGCCCTTCCTTGGGATTGGAATGTAAACTGACCTTTTCCAATCCTGTGGCCACTGTTGAGTTTTCCAAATTTGCTGGCATATTGAGAGTAGCACTTTAACAGCATCGTCTTTTAGGATTTTGAATAGCTCAGCTGGAATACCATCTCCTCTGTTGACTTTGTTGTTGCTAAGACTTCCTAAAGTTCATTTGACTTCACATTCCAGGATTTCTGGCTCGAGGTCAGTGACCACCCCATCGTGGTTATCAGGACGTTAAGCTCTTTCTTGTACAGTTCTTCCGTGCAATTTTGCTACCTTTTCTTAATTTCATCTGCCTCTGTTAGATCCCTGCCATTTTGGTCCTTTATCATGCCCATCTTAGCATGAAACATTCCCTTCATATCTCCAATTTTCTTGAAGAGATCTCTAGTCTTTCCCATTGTATTGTTTTCCTCTATTTCTTTGCACTGTTCACTTAAGAAGGCCTTCTTATCTCTTCTACCTATTATCTGGAATTTTGTATTCAGTTGGCTGTATTTTTCCCTTTCTCTCTTGCCTTTCACTTCCCTCCTTTTCTCAGCTATTTGTAAAGTCTCCTGAGACAGCTATTTTGCTTTCTTGCATTTCTTTTTCTTTGGGACGGTTTTAGTTGCTACCTCTTGTACAATGTTGGAAACCTCCATCCATAGTTCTTCAGGCACTCTGCCTATCAGATCTAGTCTCTTAAATCTATTTGTCACCTCCACTGTACTTTCATAAGGAATATGATTTAGGTCCTGCCTGAGTGGCCTAGTGCCTTTTCCTACTTTCTTCAATTTAAGCCTGAATTTTGCAATAAGAAGCTCTTGATCTGAGCCACAATCAGCTCCAGGTCTTGTTTTTACTGACTGTATAGAGCTTCTCCATCTTTGGTTGCAGAGCACATAGTCAATCTGATTTCTCTGTTGACCGTCTGGTGATGTCCATGTGTAGAGTCGTCTTTTGGGTCGTTGGAAAAGAGTGTTTGCTATGACCATCGTATTCTCTTGACAAAAGTCTACCAGCCTGTGACCTGCTTCATTTTGTACTGCAAGGCCAAACTTGCCTGTTATTCTGGTTATCTTTTGGCTTCCTACTTTAGCATTCCAGTCCCCCATGATGATAAGGACATCGTTTTTGGTGTTAATTCTAGAAGGTGTTGTAGGGCTTCATAGAACCAGTCAACTTCAGCCTCTTCTGCATTGGTGGTTGGGGCAGAGACTTGGACTACTGTGATGTTGAATGGTTTGCTTTGGATTCGAACTGAGATCATTCTGTCATTTTGAAGATTGTATCCCAGTACTGCTTTTTCTACTCTTTTATTGACTATGAAGGCTACTCCATTTCTTCTGACGGATTCTTGCCCACAGTCGTATACCTGATGGTCATCTGAATTAAATTCACCCATTCCTGTCCATTTTAGTTCACTGATTCCTAATACGTCGATGTTCAGTCTTGTCATCTTTAGTTTGACCACGTCCAGCTTGCCTTGATTAATGGATCTTACATTCCAGGTTCCTATGGAGTATAGATCTTTACAGCATTGGACTCTCCTTTCACCACCAGATACATCCGCAACTGTGTGTCCTTTCGGCTTTGACCCAGTTGCTTCATTCTTTCTGGCGCTACTAGTACTAGCCCTCCGCTCTTCCCCAGTAGCATATTGGACACCTTCTGACCTGAGGGGCTCATCTTCCGGCATCGTATCTTTTTGCCTTTTGGTACTGTCCATGGGGTTTTCATGGCAAGGATACTGGCGTGGGTTGCCATTTTCTTCTCCAGTGGATCATGTCTTGTCAGAGCTCTCTGCTATGATCTGTCTGTCTTGGGTGCCCCTGCATGGCATAGCTCACAGCTTCATTGCGGTACACAAGCCCCTTCGCCACGGCAAGGCAATGAACCATGAAGGGGCTGAATTAGATTAGAGACTCCCTAATCTTCAAACCATAATGGTATGTGATACTGGCAGTTTTCTGGTTCCTCTAGAGCAGGGGTGAGCAACTTGTGATCTTACAGATGTTTTGGCCCTCGCGATTGGCTGTGCTGGATAAAGTTGACGGGAATTTAGGCTAAAACAGCTTATAAGGCCATGGCCATTTACCCGCCCTACTCTAGAGGAAACACAACAGCCAAGCATGTTTTCAAGAAATGATTAATTAAAACATTCTGAAATTGGTGTGTGGGATTTGCAGGAATAAGAGAAAGCAAATAGTATACAGTGCCCCCTTGTAATATAATTTATTCAAAAAAAAAAAACTTCCACATCTTGCTGAAGAAAGAGTTTATTACATTTTTGTTGGATGACAACAGTCCCCCCCCCCAATAAAAACACACACACAAAGAAAGAAAGAAAAAAAGAAAGTGAAAACGATGGACACATCTGTGAGAGAAAATTACATGATACAGGAAAGAGACTGATAAGGAAAGCGAAAGCAGTGGTAGACAGTATTTAAATTAGCAATGTCTAAAGCAATGCAGCCTTTTCCTCATTTAGCTTTCAACTGAACAATTTTTTTCCAAACACATTTAATGAACTATGTATTCCTGAGCTTTTAATTGTATACCAGTGTCTTCCAAGCAATATATTAAATACATACACAATATTTTAAACTTCTGCCCTATACCCTTTAGCCCATAAAACTGGGGATACAGGATATTCACAAAAAGAAAACTAAAACCATATGTGATCTGAAAGATTTCTACGTTTGTGAAATAGAAATTAGATTTTTTTAAAGGAAAAATGCCGCAATTAAATTAGCCATTGTAAAACTGAGTAACTTGTCATGTAAGTTTGGCCCAATAGATGGTCAGCATTATGCATCTTTATTCAAATGAATGCATGTCTAAAGTGTGCATGATTCTGTACATTTAAATAGATTAACCCATGTGGTATTTTAAACAATACCTTAATAAGCTATATTTTTATCAGAAACCAACCTTGAGATCAGCGGGAAAGGCCCTTCTCTGGGAACCCTCCATGAAGGAAATTAGGAGGGTAAGTACTCGGAGGAGGGCTTTCTCTGCGGTGGCGCCCAATCTATGGAATGCGCTCCCCAGAGAGGTCCGCCTGGCGCCGTCGTTATTTGTTTTTCGGCACCAGGTGAGGACCTTTTTATTCATATGTTATTTTAATTGTTAATATTATTTATTCATTTTATTCTTTGGCCAGGGCAACTTAATTTATATTGTTTTATTGAATTCTATTTATTTATGGTTGTGAGCCACCCCGAAGCTTCGGCGAATGGGGCGGCATAGAAGTCCTCTAAATAAATAGATAATAAATAAATAAACTGGAGTATTTTTTCCCCAAGAAACTCATAGGAAAATATAGGTCTTTAACTTTCATCCATATTTACTGCTTACTTCATCTAGATAAAGTAAAAGATCCAAAGCTTGCAGTCATATTCCAGATGCACATTACTGGGTATTTCTTAGTAATAAATAACATCACACAAAATTGGTAGGCTTCTGATAACCATAAAAATGCACAATGCATTTTGCAGTGCTGGAAAGCACAGGCTAGCAGGGGAAGGGGAATCAGTTCTAAAATATCATTACTGCCAAACAAATATATTGCATCAATTCTCATGGCTTTCCAGTTCCTACAAATTGATGATAAACTTAATTAAAAGCCATATAAAAGCTTAATTATATGATTTTGAGATTATATAAATTTTAATCCAACAAAGCACCAGGTTGGAGAAGGCTGACAAACAAACTTGGTCTAAACAAGCTTTGATCAACCGATTGATGATGAGATGATGATGATGATGTGAACTCTCCGCAGAACCCAGCTGAAGCTTGCTGGGAATCGGAGGCCTTTAGACAGAAAAGTGCACCCTTACTTCTCTCCTGAAAAAGACCCAAGGCTACTTGGAGTAGAATTATTAAAATATGCAAAGTATAAACTAGCTAAAATGATTTCCATTAAAATTTAAGCATAATAAGGTAGATGTTCAGCAAGATGAATGCCACTTACATGTACTCAGCAGGCTTCAGAATGGACAAAGAAGGGGATTGCCAGTAACTTAAAACCCATGAATACGAAGCTTGTGAACTACTTTCAGCTTGATGGTCACCTGTTCTTCAGGCCTGTAGAAATGCCTGCTGATTAATCTCTTCTTCTCAAGGGCATTATCTGGAAAAGGTCGCTGAGAAGCCTGCTCTCTAGTTTGACTGTTTTCGCATGATAACTAAAAAGTGCACTTGCACATCTAGGGTCCTTTGTGGTCATGTTGTTAAGGCAGGATTAAAATGCAGAAGAGAAATTTGACAATGCATTATAGCAGAATCCTGCTCAGCTTTGGTTGTGGGGAGTCGTAGTTCAGAAGGACAAACACTTCGCATCTCTAGGTAGAGCTGAAAAAACTTGCTTGAAATTCTGGAGAGCTATGCCTTTGTTCATACTGTGGGGCTATATGGATCAACAGCTGGTATAAGGCAGCTTCTTATGTTTCTAACTTGTACTCTACCAAGCTGAGTGGATCCCGGAAGCCACTCATGAAGCCCCCAGTAAGCTTCCACACATGCTGAATGGGCTGTGCTTGGCTTGCGAGGGCCCTGACAGGTTGTTCAGACCTGCTCAGGAAGATTTAAATATTCCCTTCACATTACGGACTGAATTGACTCTCACATGTTAAAACACCTTTGGAGAATGATTGGGTTAGCAGCACCAGGGAACAGGAGGAGAAAAAGCACCCCCTTTTCTAAGAAAGTTATGCAATAGGAGACAAAAATTTTCTGTGAGCTGAGAAGTGATTCCTTGGACAAGTTAAGGCAGCTGAAGTCCTGGAAGTACAGGATGATGATGATGATGATGATTTTGCAGACCAGTCTGAGTCAATTTTGGAGCTAAAAATAATTGTATCATTTTAGATGGAGGCACAGCCATACAAACATCCTCTACAGATCTCAAGGGTTTGATGGGAAACAGGTTTCCTGATGGCAAACAGAAAGCTGCCTGTGCATTTTAATGCAGTCTTTCCCAACATGACACCTTCCTCATGGGTCAGACTACAGCTTCCATTATCCTAAGCCAACCAGGCTAGGGATGATGGGAGTTGTAATTAACCTGACTTGGAGGGTGTCAGGTTGGGGCAGGTGGTTCAAATACTTTACACAGAAGTTAGAAATTCACAATCCCACCCTCACCTCTACACATGCAAATAATGTCCAGTGAGGGTGGCAGACATACATTCAGCTTATCAAGTATACACAGAACACTATTTAAAAGACGCTCCTTGCTATAATACGCCTCTGTCATTCATCCATGTATCAAAGCAATTAGTGAAGGGTTCAGTGTTTTTCTTCAAAATCAATGGCAACTTGACATCAACACATCACTGCCACAATTTTAGAGGGGAAGGAAACATGAGGTAGTCATGATCTGTCTGGAGGAAAAAAAGGCCTCATACCGTCATAAATGTCTCTCTTATTGTAACACAATTTTATGATTTTACAGCAGACGTTTAGTCAGCTGGTTTAGGTTACTTTGGTTTTCTAGCCTAATATGTCACCTCTTGTCAATGAAAAATTACCACTTTCATCCACATTTGTCAGTCAGATATAAATCCTACTGAGTGCCATAGGAGTTATTCTAAAGGATGTTTCAGATGTCATTACAGGAAAAGCTGCAAAATGGATTTCAATAAGTGGTAATTATGAATAATTACAGATGCATGCAGATGACACTAAAAAACTGTCAGATGTATGTACTTTAACTATACAAAAATGCAGCAACAACTTTAGGACAGAATATACTACTTCCATATCTGTTTGCTGGAATTGCAGAATATATATGGAATAACATGCAGTCTACAAAAAAAGTCAATTATTCCTTGAATATTCACAGAATAAATAACATTCATCAGATCTTATTTAATATAATTTATAATTTGGTGGGAACCTATCCCAATTACCATAGCATATAATTAATTACAAAGATTATCATTTGGGTTACCTTGCAGACAGAGTGAGGATGCTATTGGTATGCCACCAACACTGCTACTGAATGGACTCTGTGACTGAGCTGCCTGAGTCAAGGATGTGGTGTTCAAGAGCTCTAGGATTTAGTCCTGGGAGAGTTCAGTATCAGTGCTGAGGCTATCTTAACAGGGCCAGCTTGGGACTTCATAGCATCCATGACCATCACCAGCCCAACTAATGGACCTTCCTGAGTCTTTTTGTGACCATCCTGAGACTTTTTGTAATAGAATGGGATAGAAAAGCTTGAAATAAATAAAGCAGTTGAGTTAGCCTTTGCCTCTGGGTGTGTGTGTGTGTCGGGGCAGGTAGACATCACCCCACTGTTTTGGTCAAATCTCTTGCTGGTAAAATTTGGTTTCCTGGCACCAGTCCTTCCCTGCCAGAGTGTGGGAACTATTAAGATGGCCCAATCACAGAGTCTTGTGGAATCCAGGTGATTCCTGAATGTTCTGGGACAGTTTTCAGTAGCCAGAGCCAGTGATTCTGTTCCAATGGAATGGTGAGGAGCAAAAGGACATTGACACGATCTTGAGCTCCCTCTTTGACATTGTGGGGTCTCCTTTACTGGAGAGCTTCAGACAATGCAACAGGTCAGAAGATGGCTGGAGCATGTGGCGTAAGGCTCATCAAGAAGGTGACTAAGTGCATATAATTGTTCCTCCTGTATGACAGTGAAGGAGGCAAAGAAGGCTTACTTTGCCATACCCATTGTCTCCATGAGTAGCTCTCCAACTGAGTGGTGTGGGAGTCACTTTCCTCTAACCGCAGTGAACAAATACTGGAATAATCAGAGGCCCATTGTGATGAGTTTACAAGGACAAAATTGCTCATCTTCATGCTGACGTGCCCAGAGCATTGTGCAACTCTGTTTTGTAGGATCAGTTCCGGTTTTTGAAGCTTAAGAAGTGGAGAAGACATTTGCATCTGTGACCCACCATATGCTGCCTTGGCCCTTCTCAAGCTAGCCATGGGGAGCTGGACAGATGGATCAGGGTGTAATGGACTTGTCCCCACTGCTTTGAAGGAAGAAGTGGTGTGAACCATCCTGGAAAAAACCCTTCTTTGATCCAGAGATCTATGCCAACTATGTCTGGTTTCCCATATCCCATTCCTGAATAAGGTGCTTGAGAGAGTGGTGCTATTTCAGCTGCATATATTCTGGAATGAAACAGGGCTTCCATTTCAGTCTGGATTCAGGGCCAGTTTTGGGAAGGAACTAACTCTGATGGATGGCCTTCTTTGAGCAGAGAAAGTATGAACCTGGTTCTTCTTCTAGATCTGTTACTTTGGATACGGTTGATCATGGTATCCCCCTACCTGGGGGTGAGAGGCAGTGTTTACAATTCATACTCATTGGGTCAGCTCCAGAAAATAGCCCAGAGTGACTGCACTTTGGTGCCATAGAGGCTGAATTGTGGGATACCATCTTGTTCCCAATTTTACTGAGTATTTCTACAATCGTTTTTAGGAGAGGTCATCAGAAGATTTAGGGCAAGGCATCAGCAGGGTGCTGATGAAACCCAGTTCCATTTTTCTGTGAGATCCGAATGCAGAGAGGTCGTGCCTGTTCTGAATGGTGCTTGCATGTAGATATGGCTTCAGTGAGTGCTAACGCACTGAAGCTGAACCCTGACAAAACAGGGCTGGTGATTTCTAGATCCAGAAATTGGGCGGGTGTGTGTGTGTGTGTTCTGTATGGGGTTGCACTTCCTCCGAAGGAGCAGCTACTCTGTTTGGAAGTGACTCTGTCCCAGCTTTGTCCTTGGAGGCCTGGGTGATCTCAGTGCCCATTGCTAACTCTGGCTGCTATGCCTTTCCTAAACAGGGATAAATCTCGTCATGGCGATCCATGCACTGGCAACCTCATGACTAAGCTATTGCGATGTGCTCTGCGTGGCGCTGCACTTGGGGCTGGCTTAGGAGCTGCAGCTGCTGGGGTGCTCCGTGGGACACCCAGCGATGCTCCCATAAGAGCTACACGAGTCGTCTAGGAGAGACTTAGTCATGTTTAAGGACGTTATTGTCACAGGAACCCTGTATAGCTTAGGACCAGGATACCTGACAGATAAATGTATCCTACCAATCATTATATTCACAGATAAAGGCACACTCTGTAGGTGAAACTCCCTTGTGAAGTTCAGTTCAAAACTTCTGAAACGCTCATCCAGGCTTTCCTTAGACCCATAACTAAATCCTCATGCTATTCCCTTTTATTTTATTGTACTGCTCTGTATTATTATGCATTGTTATGATTCTATTGTTTTAAAAGTGCATTTATTTCTAATATTTATATGGAAACTCCTTAGGGATTTTTGTAATATTTAGCCATATAGAAATAGTACAAATAAATAAATGTTTGAATTCCAGGAAATTGTTGTTTCATGCAGTCAATTTTTGTCTTACTTACAGCAACCCTATGAATGAATGTCTTTCAGAATACTCTATCCTTGACAGCTCTGCTCAGCTATTCTAAACTCAAGATGTGACTTCCTTTATTGAAACAATTGAAAATACTGATACAGGACATCTTACAGATTTTTGCTAAATAGAAGTTAATAGCCAGCTCTATTGGCAGATGTGAGAGCACAAACTTGGCTGTCAGTCATACAGAAGACAAAGATATTTTAGGTATATAAAATATTTAGTTTAAAGGGATGTACTTTTTTTTGCAAAATATTAATGGTGACCATTAAAATGCTTTCCATTTTATTTAAAAGTAAACACAGAGTGTAATTTAAGAATTATTGTAAAACTACTTTTACAATTTGTATTTGCAAAATCTACTAAGTATATTTGTAAAATAATTTTAAAAGACAAGAACTCACAGCTTGATGCACCTTTTAATAATGCTTCTTAATGTTCACCAGTGTCAAGATTTTTATGAAGACAGGGAACAAGACCAAAAATGGGCAGACCTGTGGCTGACTTTTGCCTCCATTTTCTTCCCATGAGCACAGAAACACAGAGAGCTGCCTCATACCAAGCCATATCGTTTGCCTGTCCAGCTCAGCCCGCCTTCATTGGCCGGGAGTCATTCTCCACTGATTCAGACAGGTGTCCTGTCCGAGCCCAACCTAGAGATGCTGCGGACAAAACCTCCCACCTTCTGACACAGGAGAAACTACAACCCTCCCCTCTGTCCTCACAATAGAATGGTGAGGTAGGATAGACAGAATAATGTTTACTTGGAGTATGGTCTGTCCTAGAGCTGTTTTTTGTGGCTTGTCAGTGGAGAGAGAAGCCTGAAGTTCAGGTTTGGAGGCGACATTAAACCACCCAGGAGCAGAACATTTCTCGGTTAACCTCTGCCTGCAAAAGGAGGCATTGGGATCCTGCAGCACTACTGTTAAAACTGGAATTAAGGTGGCAACCAATTCGATGCCATACCGGGAGTGGCAAAGGGAACTGCACAGAAAGGACAGGCCCTTGTAAGAAGATGCTGTCTTGATAGATCAGAAAGGACTAACACCTTCAAAAACAAGAAACTAAAAAACTGTTTTGCAGAAATTCAGGGTTATTCTTATATGGACAGAGTTTTGTTACAGAAATTGTATCATTCTCTTATTATTGTCTCTGCTTCCTGAAGCAGAAAAAAGGCAATAAAAGTTAGCTCTGGGAAATTAGAAAATAGTTTATTTTTAATAATATAAAAATACTCTGCAAAATGCACAGGGTTTATATTAAAGTGGACTTTTTCTTATGTACAATAAGGCAGTATTTGAAAGAAAAACCTATTGTGGGGTAATTTATATAATTATAGATATGTGCACATCTATTTTTTCTTTTCTCCTAAATGGTGGGATCCTAAAACCACTAACTTATAAGTAATCCCACTGATGTTAATGGGCTTTGTTCAAAGTTAGTTTAAGGAGACTACACAGCAAAAAGGATATGCAAAAATTTATCACACAGAAGCAGGAAAAAGGATTTAGAAGGTTTTACTCTCTAGCAAGAAATACTTTCAATATATAACTTTGACACAAGATGTTCGGCATTAGAATTTTTAACATCAATAAAACCAGGGCTTTAAAAAACAAACCAGAAAAATATGATAGAAGAAACTCTATCAAATATGTTAAAATATGTTGTGGAGCATCATTAAATGTATTTGCCATTTTTCATTAGGCGGATGTCACTGACATTGCTTGAACAACAATGCGATAATCCTGCAATGGCAGCAGGGTGGTGGGGCAGATGCCCTCCCAGAGATCTACGGTTCCAGACCCAGTGGATTATCAAGAACCAAGGTTCAGTTTGGATGCCAGGAAGTACTTCCTGACAGTTAGGACCCCGAGGGTACGGAATGGGCTTCCACGGGAGGTGGTTGAGACCCTGTCGGTGAGGGTGTTCAAGGATAGGCTGGACATGCACATGGTAGGCATGTCATGAGCAGAGCTGGCTGGAACTGGGGGTCAGACTAGATGGTCCAGGAGACCCCTTCTGACTTGCTCAGTTTCTATTTTTCTGTCCTTTAATACTGCCTCTAATGCAAGTTGCTGCTTTAACTTGGAGACCTGCCTTGAGAAAGGGGGTGGACTTGATGGCCTGATGGACCCCTTCCAACTCCATTATTCTGGTTCTGTCATTCTATGATTTGACCACTTACAGTTGTGTTTACTGTTATATTTGGCTAGTTTTACTATTGCACAGCAACATGTATAGCTCATAGGTGGCCAACCAATGGCCTTGAGGAGACCCAGCACCAGCCAACTGCATCCTTGCAAAGCTGCTAAGGGACTACCAGTTGCTGATATTGTTGTCCTGAGGCCCCCCAAAATCTGGAGCCAGCCCTGCTACAAATGTCACAACAAGCAGCATGGGCACAGAGGTCTGTTGCACTCCGAAGTCCAGTCTGCGGCCTGCCCTCCTGCCTATTTCTCCTGTACTGTGGTCCATTTCACGGCTCAGTAAACTAAAGGGTAAGTCCCCACAAAGCCTGTAGCTCTCTCACTGGTATCACTACTAGCTCATATTTTTACTTGTATTTGTGGTGCACTTACTAAAAATAGGTTGGACACTACTGGTGTGGAGTTCACTGGTGTTTGATTATAATTTTTTCACAGTACCCGAGAAAGTCAGTCTGTACTATTAACCAGCAACATCACATAATGATCTGCACTACAGTTTTGTTACATCACTGTACAAATTTCATGGGTGTTGGTTGGCTTTTTTCCTTTTTCAAAAATGACACCATGTATTTTTAATTTCCAGTAAGTCAGTCTTTATAAAAATAGCTTTAAAAATCACAGACAGAAAAAAATCATCTGCATCAGCTATCAGCATGTTCTTAAGTGAACATAAAGCATAAAAATGTGTGAGCTACAACTGAGCTAATTCAAATATTTGAGCAAGTTGCATCAATAGTGCTTATTTTGGTGGTATTACCTTTAGAAGGACAGTCAACCTTTCAGTTAATTAAAGACGGGCATAAAATTACTTGGATCCATGTAATCTAATCCACCAGTCTGTATTTTGCAAGTGCTTGGAGCTATGGGGCTGTTGCTCAAATTTTTCTCTGCTTGGCTGTGCTGAGAGCTCTGGATGGGTTCCTTTGGTGGCTCCTGAAAGGAAGAGAAAACCTTCCTTTTGGGATCTGGGAATAATACCAAAATATTGTTTGTTACAACTGTTGAAACTTTGGTGTATTCCATAGTATCTCCAGATATAGGTTGCCTTTCAGTTTTTCCAAAATTTTCTTTCTGTTTTGGTAATACAGCCAGCATTCCATTCTGGTTGACTTTGTGAACTTCAACATAATCCATTGGCTTTGTAGAAAAGAAAGTTGATTTCTCTGGAGGTAGTAGCCACAATGTTCCTTGGTCATGGTGAGCACTGAAGGGTAAACTTGCAGCTTTCCCATTGCTAATAGTCTCAGTTGGCTTAGAATGTTGTGAACAATATTTTTCAAAACACTGTATAAAAATAGGCAATCTCTTTACATTCATGGCACTGAATGCTGTTTTATGTGCCCCCACAGTGTCATGACAGGGAATCTGACAATTGGCTTGTTGCATTCCAGGCCATGTGGATGCCTTTGATCCACTACTGCTAAACCAGGGGAGCTGTCTTTCAGGATCTATGTTTGGTGTTTCTGGAATGTCTTTTGCACCAATGTTGCTTTGGTCCTCATTGGTAACTGGTACTTTCAATTCAAAGGCTGGATTTCTGGCTTCCTTGCGTTTCTCTGACAACAGAGAAGGACTCTCGCAGCTTCCTCTCCCTGAGTCACTGTCTGTTTCCTGCTGTACCAACTTTACATTTCGACTGGGAAGACTGTTTTCACGATTTGGCATTAACTGCTGTTCTTCACTGTCATCTATTTCCAAACATTCTACCAGCAGGTCCTCATAATCTGAAGTTGGAGGGAAACCCTGGCAATCAAGAGCACTCAATAATTCTTCAGTTTTTCCTGCCTGCAGTAACGAAACACAAAAAGAGACAATGGTATTATGCCAGAAATAATGTTCGTACTATGTAGCTGGTGACATTTGCAGATGCAACAAAGGTAGATGGAGGCAAGAAAATGGCGCAGTGCACCATCCTTACTGTTATTTACATGCAGTGAAAATGCTCTTGTTCCGGGTGCCAGCTAGCGGTACCTTTTCTGAGATACTCCATTCCATTCTCTCTACACCACCACAGTTGCTCACCCTCTGCCAGACAGTATTTCATGCCCAGTAAGCAGACTCAGTTGCCACTGAGTTATTTTGGGCTCCTTACACACCCCTGCCATTGCTACTTAAGTTTTTCTTTTTCTTGTTTTACTTCTGAAGATCTTGGGTCTCCCTCAGTCCTGCTTATACCGCCCTTTTGTTGGATGGTGCCATTTTAGCTACATGCAAAGACATCCAGACTCAGCAATTTTTGCTGTTTACATGCTATTCTTTGCTGTATTAGTCTATACTAGATCAAAACATATTCACTTTATTTTAAGTTTACAGTATGACATTCTTCATCGTGGTTTCTGTGCATCACACATATGGGCTTTGTGCCTGGGCAGGGCCTGATTGTCGGAAAGAGAGAGATTCCCTAGCTAAGTGTTTTTGGAGGGAGCCCTGTCCCCTTCCCTCTGTGGTATATAACGTTGGAACTCCGCCATTTTCTCCAGTTCTCCTGTGACAGCCTCCTTGGCTGCTTCGGATTCATTCCATCCCTAGCCTTACCTCAAAGTCTAGAACTCCTCTTTTTGCCTCAACTTACCTCCTTAAACATCTTTCTCTTCTCTTCACTATAACCTTAACCTACCGACATAATAATAATAATAATTTCTATCAACCTCACCTCAAACTCTCTACTTACCAGTAACAGTCTTTCTCTACACCCTCCTCACTCTTTCTAACTCCCCCTGATAGTATTCACAGCAGCATTTTGAAAGTGCATGTGGCACCAAAAGTCCCTCCACATAAACTTGAACTTATTTTAAGTTTATAATATGACTTTCAGCTCACAAAGCCCCCCAAAGTTACTACTATGATGATTAAGAATGACAATAATACAGAATTTAAGACAGAAACATAACGCCATCCCAATAAGACATTCAGTCTATAACATGGAGAAACTATATCAACAGATTAATGAAGAATTTAAAGATTCCAGCTAGACATTCTGCAACAGCGCTTAATTATTCTCCTGGAAAAGAGCAGACCTCCAAGAAGAGGGAGTGGAAGGAACCTTCAAAGAAAATGCCACAGCTGAAAGTTCCTATTCCTCATAGAGGACCATCTAGCTACATGGAACTGAGCTGGACCTCATGGCTTATGTATTTGCACAAGTGGAGGCTCTCCCTGAGATCCCAAAAGACAGTATAGAGAGACAAAGCTTCAGACTGGGGCTCGGAGATAGTATAGTGTGGTACAGCCCACACAGGGGCAAAATGATCTGCCTCTCACTGATCCAGAGGGCAACAACTTAGAACAGGTCCCTTCAAGGATGTTGCTAGCTGCAAAGGTATTGAGCTTTTTGGTTGTTTGCATCAGAATCAGATAGATAAACACCCTTGAAGTATCACATGAAAGCAAGCAAAAAAAAAAAAAAAAAAAAAAAAAAAAAAAAAAAAAAAAAAAAAAAGACAGATGAAAAGCTTATTCCTGAGCACAAATCTTGATGCTGCCTCCTTTTTTTGCTTTTCGGCACTAGTTCTTTTTCTTATGACATTTCACCAGACCTATGTGGGTATTTCTTATCATCATATATAACTATCTCAGTTTTCTGACTGATGGTCTTATGTTGCCAAGAAGAAATTCTAAATGCTCACCTCTAGCAGCTGAGCATCAAGGCCTTTTATCTTTGGTCCTGGAACAGGAGGCAAAATGCGGGCCACCATGCTGGAAGACAAGAGGGAGACACAAGAAGAGAACTGAATGTAAGCCTTAGGTTTCACAACTGGTTCCCCTCCTTCTTGCTCTCCAAAGCATTCCCTTTACTCTGATCTCTGCTGACAGATAAGAGATGAAGGAGGGGTTAGATTATTAGTATCAGCAAGGGAATTCCTTACTTATCTCTGAATTCTGCTTCACCAAAGCAAGAGCCAGTGTGGTAAAGACGGCAGTACTGGGACTCTAGTCCCTGCTCAGTCACTGGGTGAATTTGGGCCAGTTACAGATTCTCACAAGGCTATTGTTGTGAGGATAAGATTAAGAGGTGGAGGACAATTATGTAAGTCACCTTGAGTTCCTTGGATAGAAAAAAGGAGAGATATAAATATAATACAGAAATAAAGAGATCAGCAAAGATCAGAAATAAGGAAAGGATTGTCGTGCTACTACTAACTATGGAAACCCTTGGGAGCACTGCTGAATCTTTTTGGTAGAAGATGCAGGGGATCTGCAGCTCTTGCTGTATAGGGAGGGCTTACACAACACGGGTGGCTTCTGAGCTGTCTGCAAATGGCAGAGGACCAGGCAAAATGTCCCTTTGAAGGAGCAGTTGCCACGGAGCCTCCATCTGTCACTTCAGCACGCACTTTCACGGGGCTACATGTGGTCTCTGGCATTCCATAGGATGTTCCAGAATGAAGATGCTTCTCCCTTCCGCCTACAGCAGTTTGCTGCCTGAGTGAAGCACAAGCTGGCACTTCTGCTTCCGCGAACTGATGCTGGCTGAACTGTCTGTTCAGTGCAGGTGATGCAATGATGTCCTCCTTGATATCTGAGGCAATGACTCAGTCTGGGGGCTCAGGACAGCCTGTGTGGCAAACTGAGCTTGTTCCTTAACAGGGGAAAATGGATAGGGCCTGCCCTCCAGCTTCTGATGCCTGAAACACTTTCCTCACTTGTTATTCAACTGCATTTACATCCTACCCTTTCTCCTCTTGTGAGAAATCCTATGCGTAGTGTGAACTATGGATAAACAACATTGGTGGTTTGTTCTTATTCTTGTCCTGTAAACTGGAACTGTAAAACAGGACACATGGTCATGCGAGCATAATTCCTCATACAAATAATCTCCGTCCCACATTGGTATTTTCCCTGGAATGGAAGATTCCATTCTCATTCCAACTGCAGCTGCTATTTAAATAAGACAAATGAGACATATTGTCTAGTTTGGCCCTGGCACTCTTTGACAAGATACACCTGTGAATGAAATATAGGCCCCACGTGCAAAGCCTATCGGTGAAGTGTGGTTCTTTTTCTCTTGGAAGGTTGTCCAAAGTTATCCCATTTACTGTATCAACACCAAGTTCTCATTCCAGTTGTAGCTTTTTAAAATGCTGAAGGAAGCCCTCTGTTATTCCAGACAGAGCTGCACATTGTTAACTCATACAAAAATTGGTACCAAGACAGGGATTGTGGGGGGTGGGGTGAGCCCTCTGGCATCGAAGTAAGCGTGGGGATGGAGGCAGGCTGCCCCTCTCCTCCAATAACTGGGGCAGAGCAAAAGCTGTCTATTCAGCCAAAAAAAAGTATCACCCAAAGCGGGTAAAACTCCCACAGCTTCATTGGTTGTTTCTACATAACTCCCCTGATGCAAAAAAGCCCCAGACTGCCCAGGCTAGCTTTCTTTTGGTTGCTTGGCAGCATTTTTGTAAGATTAGGGAAATGGCCAACCAGAGAAGGTCTTACTTGTCTGGCCTTGGCCAGCTAGACATTCTGCTGGTCCGTAATCAAATGTGATCCTATTATTTATAGGTTAAATTAGGATTAGGGGCAATGGTTATGGGTAAGTGGTTGTCTAGCAGAGAAAAGGTACTGGCCTTTTAATCCTGTCCTAATATTTTATATGTATTCCCCTTCTCTAGCTTCATAAGATATATGACAGAGAAACCAGCCAACATCTTATCTGAGATAGCAATAGCCAATTTGCTTGTTTTTACCATCCTGCAATGTCAGAAGCAGAAACTTACTCAGTTCTTTTCAATACCAGGGTCCAGATCATAATCACGCATATGGCAAGTAATAAAAAAGCCACAAAGGTCCAAACTAGAATATCTTTCAGTTCCGTTTGGATTTCTAGGAGAAAAAAGGAGGAGGGCTTAAATCTCATGCTGTTTCACATCATTTTATTGCACTCTTTAGCTCACAGCAGGCGACATGGTAAACTTTTTGCCATTTTATCCACACAGCAACCCTGTGATACAGTAACATTCTCCAGTGAGAATGCCTGGTGACACCTGAACCAGGGGATGCATCCACTTGGTTGAACATAATTTAATCCCCATTCATTTCAATTGGTCTTCATTAAGTAGGATTTATATTAAATTCAAATTGGGGTTTCCTCAGTCCTGATCTAATGCCACTATGGATCTCAGCTAACCTCATGGTTACAGCTAATCTTTCATTAAACATGCTCAACAAGCCCAAATCCCTCAAGGAGGATTCTCGGGCAATGTTTGTTCATTACTACAGATAAACCGGTTCCAAAGAGGGCATGAATATATTACGTATCATCCTGTCCTATAAAATGCTGCAGGGATTAGCTATGTCACTTTCATAACTTTGAAAAGAACATACAGATTTTTTTGTTTATTTCAGTCAAAAAGGTTCCTGGTCTGTAATGGCTCCCCTTCCTGTAGACTTAACAATCTAAAAGATGCGAAACAACATAAAAAAGACCACGCATCCAGCTGAACTCCCGCAAACTCAGTGTATTCTGTATGCTCCATCATTGCTGGTCTAAGAAAATGCCCTTAATGCTTCCTTCTCAATCATACAGTACAAAGCTTTGAGCATCATTTTGGCTTTCCTCTTTGTAAATTTAAATTTTAGTTTATGTCTCTTGAAACATAATCAGTGATTAAAGCTAGAGATCTTTATCCATTGGTGATCAAGATGTTAAATCATTTTTAAATCAGTAAAGGTACAATTTTATACACAATGTACATAAACATTCTACAGCTTTTCTTTGCTGGGAGTTGTAGGATGTTTTTGTTTAATCATTCATAGGCTTGTGCTCTAATCTGATGTTTTATGATGTTCTCAACGAAATGTTGTCCTGCATCTTGACATGTTACTACTGATTATCTTACTACTGATGTCTGACAACTTCTGTTTTATTCTACTGATGCATTCTTCTATATTTGCATATTTTCTGACAGCTTTATACTGTGAGCTGTTTTCATTATAATTTTAATGGGAAAACACCATAATCATAAAAATAAACTAAACTAGTTCATAGTTTCATTTGTTGGTGTCAGATAATAAAAGTCTGATTAATCTTTATCCTCACCTTTTTGAAGCTTAATATAACTTTTAGGGCTCCATTCACTCCAAATTCCAAGGTCTGCCCTGCAGCGAACCTGTGCAACATATTTTTGTCCTGGGTTTACACTGAACATTTTATATGTTTTTCTCTGCCCAACAAATATTTTCTGGAAATATATAAAGAACACAGACAGTATAAACATCAAGGGGTAACTTTTTAGCAGCAACAAAAACAAAATAGACTTGTACTTTTGACTATATTTATAAAATGAGTCCTATGATGTGGAAAAGGGGGAAAGAAATTTATTTTTTCAGCAGTCTCCCCTAACAGTGGAAGTTGGAGGTCATCCATTGACAATAGATAAAGGTCAGATTAAGGTGCCATAAAAATCCTATTCCAGAGGTTCTCAACCTGTCTACTCCTGGGGACTGCTTTAGAAAGGTGCAATTGGATAAGGTCCATCAGTTACAAAATGGCATACATGGAGGTAGAACTTGGCATAATCTGTTGACCATCAATGGTATTTTCTACTGATATCCAGTGTGGAGAGCCAGTGTGGCGTAGTGGTTAAGAGCATGGGACTGGGACTCAGAGGATCTGGGTTCTAGTCCCCGCTCGGTCATGGAGCCAACTGGGTGACTTTGGGCCAGTCACAGACTCTCAGCCCAACCCACCTCACAGGGTTGTTGTTGTGGGGACAAGATGGAGGAGGAGATATGATGTAAGCTGCCTTGAGCCCTTTGTAAGAAAAAGGCAGGACATTAATCCCAATAAAAATAAATAAATAAATAAATAAATAAATAAATAAAATAAAAATATCTAATTTCTTCAGTGAAAATAGATAAATTCTTTCAAACATTTCAGGAAAAAATGGTGACCAGAGGTTCTCAGTCAGGATTTCTAACATGGTTCCCATGGGCGACAGGGTGTCCACAGACACAGTCTTAGTGCCTGTATCTAGTCCTGTACTTCTCCTGATTTTAATTTTATTTCCTAAATCTATCTGAAGTATTTTTTAAACTGGGAGACCATTTGGCAAAACAAGCAAAATGGCCCCCTTTATTTGAGTTCAAAATCTTTATCCAACTTTAAAATAGTGGCTTTTTAATTTTGGAGCTGAGCCCTCCACCTCTGCCTTGCCCTCAGGTTCTTGAGCTATTTTTCTTTTCGTGTCACCAATTTGTACTCTAGGCAACTCCTTTGTGACTGGCCGTGCCACCATGGCAACCATTTTATGAATGAGCAAGGCAGCCATTTGTGCGAGTGCCCACGGCATTTTCTCAACCTTCCAAATGTGCCCACCAACCCAGAGAGGTTGGGAACTTCTGCTGCAAGTAGTGAAAACTGTCTGGATTGTTTTTCTTTCCTCCAAACATGTGTCTAAATGTCTTCCTCCCCATCTCCTATAGTTTCTTCTTCTCTATGGCCAACTCATTCTCCCCTTCCTCCTCCTGCTTTTAAATTCATTTCCTTCTATAAGCCTCCCTCTCTTACACCTTCTTCAGCATACCAAGTTTTTGTAAATTGTTATTAAAAACATTAGGCTTGTGCTGTAACCAAGTCCCGCTGCTGCACCGGCTGTGTGAAGGGTGCGGCCATCGCACGGGGTGCTCAGACAAAGAGCAGTCTGCAGTGCTGAGACTCAGTCCTGGGACTGATACATTTCAACCCTCAGCTGGGAAATGTATTCATCTTTAAGGTGCAACAAGAGTTTGTGTTGTTTAAATATAAGAAAGCACTTTTTTTGCACAATTAAATATCTTCTGGAATTCACAGCTTCATGATGTAGCCATGGATACTAGCTTGGCACCAACTGGGCATAGCCAGGATGTGTCTATTCCTTCTATCTATCTTTATTATGTGATCACAGACCCAACATACTCCCATTCCTTCAAGGGCAATAGGTTGAACCCCTGCTCATCTGTGCCATCACCCTGATTGGCTCCATTTCACACATCCCTCCTATGCATGTGCTGAAACACACATGCTTACAATTCAGATTATGAAAATAACACCATGTCTAATTTGATCCATAGATTAAATGACTAAAAGTGACCTTTACATTTGGAGGCAATATACCACTGAATGGCAGGCAGGCAAATAAGCAGGGGAAGCTTACTTTGAGATGGAAGAATCAGGAAAGCTTAAGCTTGCTGAAATTTTCCAAATTTTACTTCAAAGTTTTCTGTTTATTTGAATGCAGAAAGAGACAATTTTGAATGGAAAAATGAATATTTCTGCATGTATTTTTCAGAAGTGTGCACCTTTCCTCCATGGAATTTCATTTTTAAAAGTTTTTCTTTTAAGTTAATACAAATTCAGGAATTTGTGAACATTTTCGGAGAACATGCACCCACATTCACTTCCAGGGTCGCAAACAGGGCACTTTCAAAAGGTTTGTGAATGGAAACAAAATCTTAATATGCTTTTCAGGTAATTGCATTTATGTGCAGCTTTTGATCTTCTGAAAAAAGGCCCAGGGAGAAAACAAGATGCTCACCAGATGGCCCTTTGGTCTGATTCAACAAAACTATCAAAATTCCTAACCAATGTCCTACAAAGCACCCAGAGATCTCTCAGTAGATCCTGATTTACCTTCCTCCTGTCCCAATCCATCTCTTTAAGAGTTTAGAAACAAATGTCTATACTTCTATTAAGTGGTTAGTATCAGCATAGATGTATCCCCCTGTTCTTAAGTCTGCAATCCTATGGAGATACCCAGAACCCTTGAGCTCAGTTTATTATAAATAAAAAGTGTATAGGCATCCAGTGCAGAGTGGGAGGAGCCCTGCTCTGTATCCTCGCAAGGCATCTCTCAGCCACTCCAGTCTCCTCTCCTCCAAGCCACCGAAATGCCTCCTTCTCCCCCTCTCCAAGGTCTCTTTCCTCCATTGGGGGGCAGCCACCACAGTTCTTTCCACGCTGGCTGTGAGGGGGTGAGATCAGACCTCTGATTCCTGGATCTAAAATCATTGTCTCTGACCCTGGAGAAGGAATCTGAACTATCCTATGTCCTTGCCTGTCCCCAGAAAATGACCAGGGACATCTGATCATTCCTTCCAAATGTATTGTTTTCTGATATGTTAACTGCTACAAGAACCTTTTGTGGATTAAGAGTGCTCCCAAATAAGACTTCAATAAGGCAAATGCCCTGCATTATTTGCATAATTTTAGGAAGAGTCCAGATGGCATATCCTACTTGAAACCCTCCTGAACCCACCCACAAAAAACAAAATACTACTGAGAAGGAAAAAACAAATATCTGCTTGATATCTTTTGGTTTACAATGCCAGAAGTTTCTAGTCTGGAAGGAACCTAAATCCCCAAGATAGAAATATAGTAGCTAGATATGAAGAATTCTTGACATGATGCGGCTATTATGATTTACAATTAAATTCTTTGTGATACAGTGCAATGGGATACTGCTCTCTAAATGTTATTTTGCTCCAATGACCATGTTTTACAATATAATCTATAGCAGAAACACAGAACATTTGGCTACCAAGAGCTAACATTCTTCTTACTTCCCACTCTTGTCCTTCTTCAGGTTTTATCTGTAACTCATACTCAAATGTTAGCCAGCCAGATCTGACGTCACCCAGGGAAGGCGCAGTCCAGTTCAACAACAGATATTCTCCATATACTTTTTTCTCAAATTCCAGAGTCAGGTTTTCCGGTGGATATGGCTGAACTGAAAATATTGGATGGATGGAAATAGAGACACCCTTTAAATACCTCACACAAAGGATCAATGTTTGAGCATTTCCCCTCCCACACCATTAGGGCTGGCATCACGATCAGGCATGACCGGGTGCCTGCCATGGGTCCATGCACCAGTAGGAGTCCTCTGGCAGCAGCCCCCTGGGTGCTCCTCCTCTTCACCGTTGCAGCCTGCTTGTTCACCTGCCTCTTGCCCTGGGAGAAGCAGCAGGAGACACCACGACCTGCATGGCTCTCCGCCTATCAAGCAAGCCACCAGTGGCAATGATGCGAAAGTGGCTGAGAAGCAATGGCAGCTGGCTATAATGATGGTGAGAAGGATGTCATTGAGAATGTCCTGCCCAAAGGTCCTCAAAGACCTGGAGGCAGCACTGCCCATCTCCATTATGTATCACTAAAGGGCCTTTGCTTCCTGTTGTAGGTTAAAGCATCTATTAAAACAAGCCTCACAGCACTGCGACTGCATGATCTCTTTTTGGATATACAGATGTCTGTTGCATGGCAGCATTTCAAAGGCTGGCTTCTGCTATAATTGCTTCCTAACCCTCCATTAACAGCATCCTTCTTCAGCTCCTCCAGCTGGAGAAAAAAGTGTCTTACCACTAGATCCTTAAGATAGGCTGCTTCTCTTTCAAGAACTCATGAGGCAGGAAGAGGAGGTCACAGTGCCTGTTAAAAACTGGGCAAAGGAGCTGAATCATCACAGGTTCTCCCTTCAGCACATAAGAAGAGCCTTGCTGGATCAGAATGCAGTCCACCCAGTTGGCATTTTGCTCACACATTGGTCAACCAGAGGCCCATGGGAAATCCACAAGTGGGAAGAAAGCGACATGGCACCCTCTTGTCTGTATTCTCCAACACCTTGTAGACTGAAGCATGCTGCCTCTGGTACTGGAGAGGCGCCACAGCTGGCAACCACTGATAGCCTTGCCATTTTCCTCCATAAAATTTGCCTAATTCCCCCTTTAAGCTGTACATGTGGGTTGGCATCAGTACAACTTAAGCTGGTGAATTCCATAGTTTACTCATGTGTTGTCCAAACCAGATATAATAAGACTTTCAGTGGCTTCTGGTCCTGATGGCTAGAGGCTACCTTCATGTGCAGAGGCAGCATGCTTCTGAATATCAGCTATCAGAGGAGAACAGTAGAAGGCTATTATACTCATATCCTTCTGCCATCTGTTAGACTGGTCTGAGAAACAGGATGTTGCACTAGCAGGGCTCTTCTCATGGTCTTACACAGACTATGTATATGAACAAAGAAGCTCATCACTGTGAGCCTCTTTTTCTTGGACCTCCATCTTGATCCATGATTTACTCTGCAGTCACCTCTCTTACAGCACATTCTAAGGCAGAGTATCTTAATAAAACAAAAATACCAGAATAACTTCCTCTCCTCATCCTTTCAATTTAAGGATGCTGCACGGATCTATAATAACACATCTGGTTGTACGTATGTATTTATCCCAAGATGGAGCTGGTTGCATATCTTCATGACTTCATACAATGCAGAATAACTGTAAGACACATGCTTGGCAAATCAAAGGGAAGAGAGGGATGGGACAGCAGAGGAATGCTATTTCCTATATGGGCACAGGAAGCTACTTTGTACAGGGTCAGTCTGCCCCAGTATTGGATAGTTTGGTTGGCAAAAGTTCTCCATGGTTTAAGGCAAAGATCCTTTCCATCACCTTCTACTTGAGCCTTTTACCCTGGAGATTCTGGGATTGATTTTTTGGTATGTATGCATGTATGTTCGTATGCAGAGCAGGTACTCTACCACTAAGCCCTCCCCAAGCATGCAGATTTGCATGACAATGCATCTTCCACCAAGAAATTTGACTTCTAGAGATCCAGTTGAGAAGAAGGAACATGCAGAACTCTACTGTTAACAATATTTTAAAAAACTGCATCCCAATTTTTTCCCCAACACTAACAAAAATTAGGAGTGGTGTTTGATCAGAAACAAGTGTCAGTAATTTGGCAAAGTGGAAGACAGGACCACATGGAGCTGTAAGGCTGGAATGCATTTTGCCTGGCAGTATGGCAAACCACCCCTTCATGGATCACTGCCTTGTCGTGGCGAAGGGGCTTGCGTAGCTCAATGAAGCTATGAGCTATGCTGTGCAGGGTCACCCAAGACAGACAGGTCATGGCAGAGAGCTCTGACAAAACGTGATCCACTGGAGAAGGAACTGGCAACCTATTCCACTATCTTTGCCATGAAAACCCCATGGACAGTACCAAAAGGCAAAAAGATATGATGCCGGAAGATGAGCCCCTCAGGTCAGAAGGTGTCCAATACGCTACTGGGGAAGAGCAGAGGGCTAGTACTAGTAGCGCCAGAAAGAATGAAGTGACTGGGTCAAAGCCGAAAGGACACTCAGTTGCCGATATATCTGGTAGTGAAAGGAGAGTCTGATGCTGCAAAGATCTATACTCCATAGGAACCTGGAATGTAAGATCCATGAATCAAGGCAAGCTGGATGTGGTCAAACAAGAGATGACAAGACTGAACATCGATGTCTTAGGAATCGGTGAACTAAAATGGACAGGAATGGGTGAATTTAATTCAGATGACCATCAGGTATACTACTGTGGGCAAGAATCCCTCAGAAGAAATGGAGTAGCCTTCATAGTCAATAAAAGAGTAGGAAAAGCAGTACTGGGATACAATCTCCAAAATGACAGAATGATCTCAGTTCGATTCCAAGGCAAACCATTCAACATCACAGTAGTCCAAGTCTATGCCCCAACCACTGGTGCTGAAGAGGCTGAAGTTGATCGGTTCAATGAAGGCCTACAACACCTTCTAGAAATAACACCAAAAAGTGATGTCCTTATCATCATGGAGGATTGGAATGCTAAAGTAGGAAGCCAAAAGATAACCGGAATAACAGGCAAGTTTGGTCTTGGAGTACAAAATGAAGCAGGTCACAGGTTGGTAGAATTTTGTCAAGAGAATAAGATGGTCATAGCAAACACACTTTCCAAAAACCCAAAAGACGACTCTACACATGGACATCACCAGACGGTCAACACAGAAATCAGATGGACTATGTGCTCTGCAGCCAAAGATGGAGAAGCTCTATACAGTCAGTAAAAACTAGACCAGGAGCTGACTGTGGCTCAGATCATGAGCTTCTGGTTGCAAAATTTAGGCTTAAATCGAAGAAAGTAGGGAAAAGCACTAGGCCACTCAGGTATGACCTAAATCATATCCCTGATGAATATACAGTAGAGGTGACAAATAGATTTAAGGAATTAGATCTGATAGACAGAGTGCCTGAAGAACTATGGACAGAGGTTCGCAACATTGTACAAGAGGTAGCAACTAAAACCATCTCAAATGAAAAGAAATGCAAGAAAGCAAAATGGCTGTCTGAGGAAGCTTTAAAA